>NC_034187.2:18007439-18348272 GCF_002021735.2 Oncorhynchus kisutch
TCAGGCTCTGCAGGCCTGGATCGGTGCTAATGATGGGAAGAACACGGATCAGAGCTCTGCCAGCTATAGTGTATAAACCCCAACCACTCAGGTCTGATGCCCCGCTGGAATTCCTCTCTGGATTATAAAATGTCCAGGCTCCCTGACTTCCAGACCTTATTAGGCTGGGCTAGCCCGACCCGCTCTCCCCCTGGTTTCTCCTTTCTTTCCACCTGCTCTCCTCCTGCTTCACCCGGACTCCCCTGCTTCCCCCGGACTCCCCTGCTTCCTCCGGTCTCCCTGGCCTCTCGTCTCCCTTGCTTCCCTAACTCGTCTCCCTGGCCTCTTGTCTCCCTTGCTTCCCTAACTCGTCTCCCCGGCCTCACTCGGACTCCCTTGATTCCCCGCCTCCCCCCTTGTCTCTCCTCGCCTCCCCCCTGGTCTCTCCTCGCCTTCCCCCCCCCCCCTGGTCTCTCCTCGCCCCCCCCCCCCCCCCCCCTGGTCTCTCCTCGCCTCCCCCCTGGTCTCTCCTCGCCCCCCCCCCCCCCCCCCGGTCTCTCCTCGCCCCCTCCCCCCCCCTGGTCTCTCCTCGCCTTCCCCTCCCCCCCCCCCCCCCGGTCTCTCCTCGCCTACCCCCCCCCCCCCCCCCTGGTCTCTCCTCGCCCCCCCCCCCCCCCCCCCCCCCCGGTCTCTCCTCGCCTCCCCCCCCCTGGTCTCTCCTCGCCTCCCCCCCCCCGGTCTCTCCTCGCCTCCCCCCCCTGGTCTCTCCCCCCCCCTGGTCTCTCCTGTCTCCCCTTGCCTCCTGCTTCCTGCCAAGGGGCTTTCCTGGGTGAGAAGACCACATACCAGTTTTGGCTGGAGCCTAATGAAGCATGGATAAGAGTAGAGACTCGACTACTCTGAACCCCCTCACACTACAAAATGGACATGTGTTTATAATACAACACGCCTCAGAGAACACACAATAGAGGGAGAGAACAAGGGACATCTCTCTCTCTTTTTCCCCTCCCTTTGGTAGTGTCTGTCAAACAATATTTCCATCAGGAAGAGCTTGGTGAGTTGTATGGCTTGCGATGTTGGTATAGGTCCTCCCCTCTTCAAATTAGAAACACTGTCTTTGAGTTCTGTAGACGATTCTCTCTGTCTATCTTTGACAGAACATGTTCCTCATCTGTTTTTGAAAATCATCTACTGTGTAAAGAGACAGGGACACATAAAAAAGATCTCAATTAAGTTAAAAGCAACTGCCAATTGAATAGTAACAAGCTGAGTTTTGGCATCTTGGGATTTGTGCACGGACAGACAAGAGAGCAGGATGTCAACCATCCTCCAGCCTCTGTCTAGGATGTTTGCTATCTGAGTCCCCGGGACAGCTGCTGTGTATAAACTGGGCTGCATCTAAAATTCAATATGTGCTGCATATTTTATAAGCGTGCGTGCTGAGGGCTTGTGTTCAGGGCCAGAGGTGGTTGAGGAAGGATTTTCTGGCAGCACTGCCCTCTCAACCTCATTATGCATGTAGACATGCTATTCTATCATTTGTATCTACCCATGTAAAACATCTTTGAGTTTTAAAAAAACAAAAGAAAAGACCTATTTTTCTATCCAGGTTTATAATGGCAATAAGGCAGTTAGAGCAGTAAAAATACATGTTTTGTCATATCTGAGGTATACGGTCTGATATACTACAGCTGTCAGCTGATCAGCATTCAGGGCTCCAACCACCTCATTTATGATGTTAATCAATGATGAAAATGTCTGTTTGACTGTTTGAAATATGATAAAAAATGTGTTGGCTGGTGGCAGTATGGCCCAATAAGCTGCCTTCTACCGCCTTTTCCTCAACCCAGATTCCCAGAAAAATCTTTGAACTTGGCAGAGGAAAGTTCACTTGATGGGTGGGCTGACACCACCATCAGAACTAGCAATTAGCGAACAACCAGTCACATGAGCATAGTGGTGCTTGTCTTTTCTTTTTTTACTCTCTCACAGATTTCCAAAATCTGAAACAGTGAATTTGTGACAATGTTTTTGTAATGTATATTTGTAGTTATCATTTAGTTTTATACTAATAACGACTGCATGCAATAATGTTTGAAGTGTACTGTAGCAATAGGAATGTGTAATTGTGTTTTCCCAAATCCCAGATAACCGTTTGTGTGAGCACAGGGGATATCATGTTTGTTTTGGATATGAAGGTGTGTTGATATGGTCAATGCTGTAACAAGCAGCCTTCCCCACCAATAGACATTACCAGTGTGTATCAGGACTGTGGGGATGTGATGGCTGCCACACACAATATCCTCCACCCCAACAGCTCACAGAGGGGGGAAGACTGGTGGAGAGAGGAGGCGGCACTGGGACTCCGGTCACACAGCAAGCCCCCTGTTTCCATCGCCAGTCCACATAAAGCCACTGGGGTTTAATACAATCTATAAACTCATCTGTCTGTTTACATAGCAGCTAATGATACGTTTCTCCAATCCACTCTCGTCTTGGGGCATAATGTATACACAGAGCATGGACGTTGTGAACACAAGACACCGAGATAGCTGGGAGCTGTCCCTGCTTTCACAGCAGACTGTCACTTTAATAAATAAAGCCCTCGCTCCAGCTAGCCACTCCATGAGAGCAGGCACAGCCACATTGCGTGCAAACCCAGCTCACTGCGTAAGCCTGGCTGCCTCTGAGCCTAATCCAAACGGACATGTTACAGTAAAAGTACTTTATAAAATCAATATTAAATTCACAGCCTTTGACATCCTGGGACATCTAAGATAAAGGGGAAATAAGGCGTAGAGTAAATAGTCCTGCAGCTATGTCAGTGGCTGATGGAGGAAGGTAGGGTAGGACACAGGGGACCACGAGGGGAATTAGTGCAGTGCTAGTCATGTTTTATACCAAGGTCTTGACATCAATGAAAACATTATAAAACGGCACGCAAACTCTGACAGAAAAAAAAAAGCAAAGCATGGCACGGGAAAGACCCAGAGCTGCAGGAGCCTGGCTGCATGCTTTATCACTGCTTGGCCATTCAGACAGAGACCCAGAGCTGCAGGAGCCTGGCTGCATGCTTTATCACTGCTTGGCCATTCAGACAGAGACCCAGAGCTGCAGGAGCCTGGCTGCATGCTTTATCACTGCTTGGCCATTCAGACAGAGACCCAGAGCTGCAGGAGCCTGGCTGCATGCTTTATCACTGCTTGGCCATTCAGACAGAGACCCAGAGCTGCAGGAGCCTGGCTGCATGCTTTATCACTGCTTGGCCATTCAGACAGAGACCCAGAGCTGCAGAAGCCTGGCTGCATGCTTTATCACTGCTTGGCCATTCAGACAGAGACCCAGAGCTGCAGGAGCCTGGCTGCATGCTTTATCACTGCTTGGCCATTCAGACAGAGACCCAGAGCTGCAGGAGCCTGGCTGCATGCTTTATCACTGCTTGGCCATTCAGACAGAGACTCAGAACTGCAGGAGCCTGGCTGCATGCTTTTTCACTGCTTGGCCATTCAGAAAGCCAGGGAGAGTGAGAGAGGCTGGGAAGGAAGAGAGCTCAGAGACTGCAGGAGCTGGCTACAGCATAGGAATAGCAGAGTTGTGTCCCTGTGTCTCTGGATATTTAATATATATACTACAGTAGATATTCTTCTCAGTATGTATGTATGTATGTATGTGTGTGTATATATATATATATATATATTACTACATTAGATGTCAGTATATTTACTACAGTTGAAGTCAGAAGTTTACATACACTTAGGTTAGAGTCAGTAACTCGTTTTTCAACTACTCCACAAATTTATTGTTAACAAACTATAGTTTTGGCAAGTCGGTTAGGACATCTACTTTGTGCATGACACGTCCTTTTTCCAACAATTGTTTACAGCCAGATTATTTCACTTATAATTCACTGTATCACAATTCCAGCGGGTCAGAAGTTTACATACACTGAGTTGACTGTGCCTTTAAACAACTTGGAAAATTCCAGAAAATGATGTCATGGCTTTAGGAGCTTCTGATAGGCTAATTTACATAATTTGAGACAATTGGAAGTGTACCTGTGGATGTATTTCAAGGCCTACTTTCAAACTCTGTGCCTCTTTGCTTGACATCATGGGAAAATCAAAAGAAATCAGCCAAGACCTCAGAAACAAATAGTAGACCTCCACAAGTCTGGTTCATCATTGGGAGCAATTTCCAAACACCTGAAGGTACCACTATCATCTGTACAAACAATAGTATGCAAGTATAAAAACCATGGGACCGCGCAGCCGTCATGCCGCTCAGGAAGGAGACGCATTCTGTCTCCTAGAGATGAACGTACTTTGGTGCGAAAAGTTCAAATCAATCCCAGAACAACAGCAAAAGACTGTGTGAAGATGCTGGAGGAAACGGGTACAAAAGTATCTATATCCACAGTAAAACGAGTCCTAAATTTACAACCTGAGAGGACGCTCAGCAAGGAAGAAGCCACTGCTCCAAAACCTCCATAAAAAATGACCATCGTTATGTTTGGAGGATAAAAGGGGATGCTTGCAAGCCGAAGAACACCATCCCAACCCGTGAAGCAAGGGGGGGGGGGCAGCATCATGTTGTGGGGGTGCTTTGCTGCAGGAGGGACTTGTGCACTTCACAAAATAGATTGCATCATGAGGGAGGAAAATTATGTAGATATATTGAAACAACATCTCAAGACATCAGTCAGGAGTTAAATCTTGGACGCAAATGTGTCTTCCAGATGGACAATGACTCCAAGCATACTTCTAAAGTTGTGGCAAAATGGCTTAAAGACAACAAAGTCAAGATATTGGAGTTGCCATCACAAAGCCCTGACCTCAATCCCATAGAACATTTGTGGGCAGAACTGAAAAAGCGTATGCGAGCAAGGAGGCCTACAAAGCTGACTCAATTCACTCAACTTATTGTGGAAGGCTACCCAAAACGTTTGACCCAAGTTATACAATTTAAAGGCAATGCTGCCAAATACTAATTGAGTGTATGTAAACTTCTGACCCACTGGGAATGTAATGAAAGATTCCAAGAACACAGGATGAGATGTTACTATCCTTTGTGCAAGCACTTCCAAGAGTTAATGAACAGTGAGCCTGGTGAAATTTGGGGAGCGCATCATCAGTAGTGTACCTTTTGGTTCCTAGGGTGTTTCGGCCTTTCACACTATACACCCTCCCCAAAGGCGGCCAGCGAAAGGGTGATCAATCCTACGCTTGCGTCCCATTCCCAATTAGTCATAGGAGTTGCCTTGTTGATGATAGCCAACATCCCATGGGACTATGCATGGCAGGGGTGTCCTCCTCCCTGAGTCAAGCATTGTTGACCGCATACCTCCTGGCCCTCTCACTTCGGGGCCCAGCTGGGGTCTTTCCTCTTCATCCAGAGCCACTGACTGCTGCCTTCTGCCGCCTCCGATACAGCTTTGATTGCCGAACGCTGGCTCTGGCCCTTAATTCCAAGGTCTCTAAGCAGTCTGGTTGTAGATGTTGCCACAAAACCTCTGCAGCCCACCTCCACTGGTCGGACTTCTGTGTTCCAGCCATGATGCCGTGCTTCGGCAGCTAGATCGGCATAGCGCAGATGTTTTCGCTCATAAGCCTCATCTACTGAGTCCTCCCAGGGTACTGTGAGCTCAATGATGAAGACCTTCTTGAGCAAACGGGACCAGAGCACCATGTCAGGTCTTAGGGGGGTGGTTGCAATCTCCGGAGGAAACACAAGTTGCCGGCCAATGTCAGCTAGCATTTTCCAGTCGCGGGCCAAGCGCAGCTGGTCTCGCTCTAATGGTGTCGAGCCGCGCTTCGGTGGTTTAGCCCCTTCGCGGACAAAGTTTGTCCGTAAGGGGTGTGATGCTGCTGGGGGTGGTAGGGAGTTGGTGGCAGCTCGCTTGTCCTCCAGGGCGGACGCAAGGTTTTTAAGGACTTGGTTGTGACGCCAAGTGTAGCGTCCTTGGGTGAGGCTTGTTTTACACCCCGTGAGAATGTGCCTGAGGTTGGCTGGCATGGAACAGAGGGCACAGTCCGGATCTTCACCATACCATTGGTGAAGATTAACTGGAGTTGGAAGGACGTCATATGTTGCTCTGATGGAAAAGCTCAACCGCCTCGCTTCCATGGCCCACAGATCCTTCCAGCTCATCTTCCTCTTCTCCACACTGTCCCATCGAGTCCACTGTCCCTGTTTGGAAAGAGAGACTGCCTTGGCCCACCTTGCAGCCTCCTCCTGATGGCGTACTTCCTGCACTACCATCTTCCGCCGCTCTGGTGCAGTGGCCTTACTCCAAGCAGCACGGCTAGTTAGCCCAAGGCCTCCTCTCCCTTGCTGAACATGACCCACAATGTCAGCATGTCTGAGGGCTGCTGTTGCCTCCTGGACTGCTTTTCCTGGCCTCCATTTGCGCCCAGTTGCCAAGGTCGGCGCGTTGTTGCTCACCACTGGGTCTCGAGATTCATTCAGTGTCATCTGGAGCCTGGTTTTTGAACACTTGAATTCCTGTGTTAGACTGGTGAGGGGCAGCTTGAGGACACCATCTCCATAGAGGCCGATGGTGGTAAGGCATCGTGGAACTCCGAGCCACTTCTTTAAGTAGCCTGTGACTCCTCTTTCCATCTTCTCCACTGTTGAGATTGGAACCTCATACACTGCTAAGGGCCACAACACCCGGGGTAGGAGACCAAACTGCAGACACCAGGCCTTTAACTTTCCAGGTAGCTGGGTGTTGTCGATGGACTGTAGGCTACTACTGATGTCTTTACGCAGCTGTTGCACCTGGTCTTTGTCCTTCAGGCTTGCATCATACCACCTTCCAAGGCTTTTTACCGGCTGCTCAGACACTGTTGGGATTTGGTCATCTCCGATGAAGAATTTCAGGTCAGAGAGTACTCCCTTCACAATCGAGATGCTGCGTGACTTGGATGGTTTAATCTTCATACGGGCCCAGCTGATGTTCTCCTCGAGTTTTCTGAGCAGTCTCCTGGTGCATGGGACAGTGGTAGTCAATGTTGTAATGTCGTCCATGTAGGCTCTGAGTGGAGGGAGGCGGAAACCAGAGTCGACTCGCTGTCCACCAGCAACCCATTTTGAGGATCTGATGATAACCTCCATTGCCATTATGAATGCCAACGGAGAAATGGTACATCCTGCCATTATACCTACATTCAGGCACTGCCATGAGGTGGTGAACTCTGAGGTGGTGAAGCAGAACTGCAGATCCTGGAAGTACGAGTTCACCAGGGTTGTGATGGTGTCCGGTATGTGGAAAAATCTGAAGGCAGACCACAGGAGTTCATGGGGCACAGAGCCAAATGCATTGGCGAGGTCGAGAAAGACTACATGGAGGTCCCTTTTCTCCACCTTGGCCATTTGGATCTGGTGCCAGATCATGCTGGAATGTTCCAAGCAGCCAGAGAACCCTGATATTCCTGCCTTCTGTACAGATGTATCGACGTACGCATTCCTTTGCAGGTACCCGGCCATCCTCTGGGCATTGACCCTAAAGAAGATTTTACCCTCGACATTCAGTAAGGAGATTGGGCGGAATTGGCTGATGTTCACTGCATCCTTCTCCTTAGGGATCAGGACCCCGCCTGCCCTACGCCACACTTTGGGTATTATCTTATTTTTCCAAACTGTTCTCATAAGCCTCCAGAGGAACCTCAGGACGTCTGGTGCATTCTTATACACTTTGTACGGGACTCCATTTGGCCCCGGGGCTGATGCTGTTCTTGCCCGTCGAACTGTGTTTTCCACCTCTTTCCATGTCGGAGGGCTGGTCTCAATATGATGTTCCGGGGGTTCAATGGGTGGGATATCTGATGGGATGGCCAGATGTTCATGTCGCTTTGAGTCAAAGTTTGTTGTTCTCAGGTGCTCCTCTAGGTCTTTCTTTGTTGTTTTTAGAGCTCCACTTTTTTCCTTCGTGAAGAGACTTTTAAGGAACTTGAAGGGATCTTTATAGAATCGAGTTCTAGTTTGTTCTTTCTTCCTTCTGTGTTTCCGTAGGTTCTCTGCTCTACGGAGGGATGCCAACCGGGTTTTGATATCAGCCTGAAGTGCCTCTATGCCCTCCTTCTCCACTTCCGAGGCCTTCTTCCACTGTTTCTTAAGCTGTCGCCTTTCTTGAACGAGGCGCTTGATTTCTTGTTGCCTCCTGGAAACTGGTGGGGTTGGAACCTTTCTCCCGCCTTTTGCCTCTTCCACTCCAAATCTTTCTGTCCCGTACTCATAGATAATGTCCCCCATCCTCTCCAACTTCTTCTCCACTGTGCCTCGAAGTGTCTCGAGGGTCAAGGTAAGGTCAGTATTCACTGTTTCCCACAACTTCTTGGCACTGGCATCGGGCCACTTCACATATGGTCTGTGCCCTGGTAGTCTCCTCTCGACTGCAGGTCTCGGAGGCTCGGTGAGTTCCACTACTGTTGTTGGTTCCACCTCAGTTGTTACTTCGGTGCTTGAGTTTACGTCCTCCATGACAGTGGTACTGATGCACTGCAAACTATGGTTTGCGTCCAGTTGCTGTGCTTCATTCGACTGATTTGATCGCTTTCGCAGAAAGTAATCAATGCGAGGCCTCTGTCTCTCTTTACCCAAACACCCCTTCTTCCCCTGGTGAATCCTCAACCCATGGTGTGATGTAACTTTCCTCCAACCACAGACACATACCTGCATCTGTTTGTGGCCCGCTGTTGCAGCAGAACTTGTGACAGTTGCTGTGGTGTTCTCTTGTGCTGTGCTCTCATTACTCGTAGTCGTTTCCGGTCCAGTCGTTACCATGTTGTCAGCCGATGAGTCATCTTCCGCCCCCGCTCTCGCAGACTCTAGGGGTATTCTCGTATGTTGACTTTCTGTAGCTAAAGCGGGTGTTTCCAACATACTGCGACGCATGGGAAACTACAGAAATGGGAAGCTACCCCATGACTGTCCCAGTGGGGTCTATTCCCTCCTGTCAGCCGTCTCTCCGTGCCGCCACAAGGACTTTCCCCTGTTGTCAGCTGATCTTTCTCAGCAGTCACTGGACAAGTCCAGATATTCAGATTCCAAGAACACAGGATGAGATGTTACTATCCTTTGTGCAAGCACTTCCAAGAGTTAATGAACAGTGAGCCTGGTGAAATTTGGGGAGCGCATCATCAGTAGTGTACCTTTGTACCTTTGTAGTGTACAAGCTGAAAAAAATCTCTCTACTATTATTCTGACATTTCACATTCTTAAAATAAAGTGGTGATCCCAACTGACCTAAAACAGGATTTTTACTTGTCAGGAATTGTGAAAAATGGAGTTTAAATGTATTTGGTTAAGGTGTATGTAAACTTCTGACTTCAACTGTGTGTATGTGTATATGTATATATATGTATATATGTATGTATATATGTATGTATGTATGTATATATATATATATATATACAGTAGATATTCTTCTCAGTATATTTACTATACCTACTACACTACATATTATTCGCCTTGATTTATTTGTTGGTTTGTCGGTTGAATGTTTACATGTACATTTTGCACATACATTTTGATAAGTCATCATAGATTTGGTAAATGTAAATATTACACAAATTGGAATGGCACGTAATCTGGGAGCTGAGGTTGGGTACATATTTCAGTGGTTCTATGAGCGCTAGAATTATGTGTAATTTTAAGGACACATCTTCAATATCTTCAATCTATAGTGATACCATTTTGGATACATCAAAATGACAGTATATAATGCTATTTTTGCCATTTTCCCGATCAATGTTTTTGCTTTTTTGGCCAGGTACTGGCTTAGCATATGTCACAGACCAGGCAAACCACAGAATAAGAAAACCTCATGTTTGTTCAAATCAAATTTGATTTGTCACATACACATGGTTAGCAGATGTTAATGTGAGTGTAACGAAATGCTTGTGCTTCTAGTTCCGACAATGCAGTAATAACCAACGAGTAATCTAACCTAACATATCCACAACTACTACCTTATACACACAAGTGTAAAGGGATAAAGAATATGTACATACAGATATATGAATGAGTGATGGTACAGAACGGCATAGGCAAGATGCAGTAGATGTTATCGAGTACAGTATATACATATGAGATGAGTAATGTAGGGTATGTAAACATTATATTAAGTAGCATTGTTTAAAGTGGCTAGTGATACATTTTTTCCATCAATTTCTATTATTGAAGTGAGCTGGAGTTGAGTCAGTATGTTGGCAGCAGCCACTCAATGTTAGTAGTGGCTGTTTAACAGTCTGATGGCCTTGAGATAGAAGCTGTTTTTCGGTCCCAGCTTTGATGCACCTGTACTGACCTCGCCTTCTGGATGATAGCGGGGTGAACAGGCAGTGGCTCGGGTGATTGTTGTCCTTGATGATCTTTATGGCCTTCCTGTGACATCGGGTGGTGTAGGTGTCCTGGAGGGCAGGTACTTTGCCCCCGGTGATGCGTTGTGCAGACCTCACTAGCCTCTGGAGAACCTTACGGTTGTGGCTAGAGCAGTTGCCGTACCAGGCGGTGATACAGTCCGAGTTTGAGTGCTTTCGGTGACAACCCGAATTTCCTCCTGCCTCCTGAGGTTGAAGAGGCACTGCTGCGCCTTCTTCACAACGCTGTCTGTGTGGGTGGACCAATTCAGTTTGTCCGTGATGTGTACGCCGAGGAACTTAACTTACTACCCTCTCCACTACTGTCCCGTTGATGTGGATAGGGTGGTGTTCCCTCTGCTGTTTCCTGAAGTCCACGAACATCTCCTTTGTTTTGTTGACGTTGAGTGTGAGGTTATTTTCCTGACACCACACTCCGAGGGCCCTCACCTCCTCCCTGTAGGCCGTCTCGTCGTTGTTGGTAATCAAGCCTACCACTGTAGTGTTGTCCGCAAACTTGATGATTGAGTTGGAGGCGTGCATGGCCACGCAGTCGTGGATGAACAGGGAGTACAGGAGAGGGCTCAACGCACCCTTGTGGAGCCCCAGTTTTGAAGATCAGTGAGGTGGAGATTTTTTTACCTACACTCACCACCTGGGGGCGGCCAGTCAAGAAGTCCAGGACCCAGTTGCACAGGGTGGGGTCGAGACCCAGGGTCTCAAGCTTGATGACGAGTTTGGAGGGTACTATGGTGTTAAATGCTGAGCTGTGGTTAATGAACAGCATTCTCACATAGGTATTCCTCTTGTCCAGATGGGTTAGGGCAGTGTGGTAGCGATTGCGTCGTCTGTGGATCTATTGGGGCGGTAAGCAAATTGGAGTGGGTCTAGGGTGTCAGTTAGGGTGACGGTGATATGGTCCTTGACTTGTCTCTCAAAGCACTTCATGATGACGGAAGTAAGTGCTACGGGGCAGTAGTCGTTTAGCTCTGTTACCTTCACTTTCTTGGGAACAGGAACAATGGTGGCCCTCTTGAAGCATGTGGGAACAGCAGACTGGGATAAGGATTGATGGAATATGTCCGTTAACACACCAGCCAGCTGGTCTGCGCATGCTCTGAGGATGCGGCTGGGGATGCCGTCTGGGCTTGCAGCCTTGCGAGGGTTAACACGTTTAAATGTTTTACTCACGTCAGCTGCAGTGAAGGAGAGTCCGCAGGTTTTGGTAGCGGCCTGTGTCAGTGACACTGTATTGTCCTCAAAGCGAGCAAAGAAGTTATTTAGTCTGTCTGGGAGCAAGACATCGTGGTCCGCGACGGGGCTGGTTTTCGTTTGTAATCCGTGATTGACTGTAGACCCTGCCACATACCTCTTGTGTCTGAGCCGTTGAATTGCAATTCTACTTTGTCTCTATACTGACGCTTAGCTTGTTTGATTGCCTTGCGGAGGGAATAGCTACACTGTTTGTATTCGGCCATGTTTTCAGTCACCTTGCCCTGGTTAAAAACAGTGGTTCGAGCTTTCAGTTTCGCGCGAATGCTGCGCGAATGCTGCCATCGATCCACGGTTTGGGAATGTTTTAATAGACGCTGTGGGTACGACATCGCCGATGCACTTTCTAATGAACTCGCTCACCGAATTGGCGTATTCGTCAATGTTGTTGTTGGACACAATGCGGAACATATCCCAATCCCTGTGAATCGAAGCAGTCTTGAAGTGTAGAATCCGATTGGTCGGACCAGCGTTGAACAGACCTGAGCGCGGGAGCTTCTTGTTTAAGTTTCTGTCTGTAGGCTGGAAGCAACAAAATGGAGTCGTGGTCAGCTTTTCCGAAAGGTGGGCGGGGGAGGGCCTTATATGCGTCGCGGAAGTTAGAATAACAATGATCCAGGGTTTTACCAGCCCTGGTTGCACAATCGATATGCTGATACAATTTAGGGAGCCTTGTTTTCAGATTAGCCTTAATCCCCAGCTACAATGAATGCAGCCTCAGGATATATGGTTTCCAGTTTACATAGAGTCAAATAAAGTTGGTTCAGGGCCATCGATATGTCTGCTGGGGGGGAATATATACGGCTATGATTATAATCGAAGAGAATTCGCTTGGTAGATAATGCGGTAGATAATGCAGTGTTCACATTGTTTGTGCCAAATCTCATCACACTGTATTAGTAAAACACATGCACTCTGAACATGTTTTTACTGTATACGTGAATAGAGTTACTAATGTATAATGTACATGTAGATAAACCATGAGTGTGTTTAACTTTTTCTGATGTTACTGTAGACGCATTCCTTTCAGTTCATTAATGCGCAATGACCTCCTGAATTCACTCCAACACAGATGGTGGTTATGAGAGGACTTCCAGTCTTGCGTCCCAATTTGCACCCTAATCCCTATGAAATTCACAACTTTTGAGCAGGGACCATAGGGTTTTGGTCAAAAGTAGTGCACTTTATAGGGAATAGGGTGCCACGTACTGTCGAGTTACGTCCCACAACTGACTGGGGTGCCAGGATGTTGAATAACCATTCTTCAGCAGACTACAACAGTACAGTAAGTCTACCATGAGGAGGATGTGTTAAGGATGTCTGGCAAGTCTAAAAGGAAAACACTTTTAAAGGGAAAGAGATCCCTTATTTCAGTGCAGTACAGTATTTATTTCTACATGTTAATAACAAATGAATGTCAGAATAGTGTCCGTTAGGATGACACAACCTCAGGTATATACCAAACTACCTGCCCTCCAGGACACCTACAGCACCCGACGTCACAGGAAGGCCAAAAAGATCATCAAGGACTGATGACCAGCTGAGCCACTGCCTGTTCACCCTCCTACCATGCAGAAGGCGAGGTCAGTACAGGTGCATCAATGCTGGGACCGAGAGACTGAGAAACAGCTTCTATCAGACTGTTAAACAGCCATCACTAGCACAGAGAGGCCGCTGCCTACTTAGACTTGAAATCATTGGCCACTTTAATAAATGGGTCTCTAGTCACTTTAATAATGCCACTATAACATTGTTTACATATATTGCATTACTCATCTCATATGTATATTCTGTATTTTATACCATCTATTGCATGTTGCCTATGTCGCTCGGTCATTGCTCATCCATATATTTATATGTGTATATATTCTTATTCCATCCCTTTACTTAGATTTGTGTATATTAGGTAGTTTTTGTGGAATTGTTAGATTACATTTTAGATATTACTGCATGGTCGGAACTAGAAGCACAAGCATTTCGCTAGACTCGCAATAACGTCTGTCAACCATGTGTATGTGACCAATAAAATTTGTATTTATACCCAGATCATATTTTAAAATTCCTAGTTCCTCTTTACAGGAAGTAAGGGAATCTTTATAATCAGAAACCTGCCATTTGTAGTTGAGGATAAACAGTTCTAACATTGGGCCTGGCTCTGTCAGTTAACCCAAACTGGCCTCTCCTCGCTCCGCGATCCATACTGAGATATACGGGGAAGATTATCCTTGCCCCAAATACACTAGGCGCCTTAATTCCATCCATGCCAAGTGTGTGTGTGCTGGATATTGTGCTGCCTGGCCTGAGCTGCCTAGAGAGAGGGAGAGAGAGCGAGCCTGCCTGAGCCAGGGGAGGGTGGACAGAGGAGTAATAGGTCATAGCCCAGAGGAAATGTGTTGTGACAAGGACGGCAGTTCTAAAAGGTCAGGGGAGAGGGAGCATGTCAGGTAACCCAACTATAGCCCCCCCAGAGCCCGTTAATCTGGCATCATGAAGGGCGGGGGGGGGGGGGGGGCATATGTGTTTGTTCCTGGATTTATTTATGATTTGAAACTGATCCTCAGTCGTCAAGTTGATAATGGACACTACAGACTAGGGTTAGGCCATCAAGGTTCGTCAGTGATTTTACCTGTTGATTCATACAGTGACAGAGATGTTTCGGTGTGTACAGTAGATTACATGGATCCAAAAGAGGGATCTAATATATAGTAAATATTCTACTAGTTTTCCATATTTTCTCAAAAGTGGTGCCTCAAAAATTATTTGGTACAAGTTGCACCCAATTTATTCAAACTGAAAATGTATTTTCATTTAATTCATTCTGAATTGATTTTATATGCTGTGTTTTCTGTGTTAAGGGTTCCTCTTCAACACTAGCTACAGTTTACTTGGGTCACTCAACTGTGCCTCAATGCTGCCTGCCTCAGCACGTGGGGAATGTGTTAGATTGAGTGTTCATGTTTGATGTGACTTAATGTGAGTTGGAAGATGCTGTTGCCCTACAGAGAGAGAACATAATGGAGGTTAAAAGTAGAACAAACTATGGAGGCATAGTGAGGCGAACTAATTAGTCAGTGTTTGTCACCTGCTCCAAGAGTGTTTTGGGTTAAATGTTTTTGCATATGACTCTACGTGCATAAAATTGTCAGTGTTGTTTTCAGATTTGAATTATTATGATAGTAATTAAGCTCAAGCTCAAGCACAAGGTCAAATGTGTTTTTATTGCTTTAGGGAAATGCAAGCCCACTGGGCATAAACTGGTTGAATTAACATTGTTAATGTAATTTGTCAGAGTATTGTGACGTGGAAAATTATGAACGTAAACTGTTTTGAGGGTGAAATGTCATCATGGTAACCAAATGATTAAATATGTTGATTTTGTACCTTTAAAACAACATCATAAGGGTGCTGTTCTGCAGCGCCAGCTGCGCCACCAGAGACTCTGGGTCTCTCCCAGGCTCTGTCGTAACCGGCCGTGACCTAGCGTCGTCCGGGTTAGGGAGGGTTTGGCAGGTAGGGAAATCCTTGTCTCATCGCGCACCAGCAACTCCTGTGGCGGGCCAGGCGCAGTGTGCGCTAACCAAGGTCGCCAGGTGCACGGTGTTTCCTCCCACACATTGGTGCGGCTGGCTTCCAGGTTGGATGCGCGCTGTGTTAAGAAGCAGTGCGGCTTGGTTGGGTTGTGTATCGGAGGACGCATGACTTTCAACCTTCGTCTCTCCCGAGCCCGTACTGGAGTTGTAGCGATGAGACAAGATAGTAGCTACTAAAAAACAATTGGATACCACGAAATTGGGGAGAAAAAGGGGTAAAAACAAACATCAGATCTTCAACATTATGTCCACTATCAGAAAAAAAACAATAGGCTGGGCAGCACCTTCTACTGGAGAATGTATCTATTTAGATCTACCCTTTAGTCTCCCATCCAGGGTTTTACCAAGCCCAGCCATGATATTTGTCACTGACTATTAGCAATGTGCTATCATGAGAATGATTGTTGAGAGATCTCCATGTAAAACTGAAATACACTGAACAAAAATATAAATGCAACATGCAACAATTTCAAAGATTTAACTGTTGCAGTTCATAAGGAAATCAGTCAATTTAAATAGATGAATAAGACCCTAACCTATGGAGAAAAAAAAACGGAAACCTTAAAAAAAAAAAGTACACTGCATTCGGAAAATATTCTGACTGTTACAGCCTTATTCTAAAATTGATTTAAATTGTTTTTTCCCCCTAATCAATCTACACACCACCGCATATTGACAGAGCAAAAACTGAAATATCACATTTAAATAAGTATTCAGGCCCTTTACTCAGTACTTTGTTGAAGCACATTTGGCCACGATTACAGCCTTGTCTTCTTGGGTATGATGCTACAAGCTTGGCACACCTGTATTTGGGGAGTTTCTCCCATTCTTCTCTGCCTCTCAAGCTTTGTCGGATTGGATGGGGCGCTTCGCTGCACAGCTATTTTCAGGTCTCTCCAGAGATGTTAGATCGGGTTCAAGTCCGGGCTCTGGCTGGGCCACTCAAGGACGTTCAGAGACTTGTCCCAAAGCCACTCCTGCATTGTCTTGTCTGTGTGCTTCGGGTTGTTGTCCTGTTGGAAGGTGAATCTTCACCCCAGTCTGAGAACCTGCTCCACAGTGCTCAGGACTTCATCAATCATCTCTCTGTACTTTGCTCTGATTATTTTTCCCTCAATCCTGACTAGTCTCCAGTCCCTGCTGCTGAAAAACATCCCCACAGCATGATTCTGCCACAATCATGCTTCACCGTAAGGATGGTGCCAGGTTTCCTCCAGAAGTGACGCTTGGCATTCAGGTCAAAGAGTTCAATCTTGGTTTCATCAGACCAGAAAATCTTGTTTCGCATGGCCTGAGAGTCCTTAAGGTGCGCTTTGGCAAACTCCAAGTGGGCTGTCATGTGCCTTTTTACTGAGGAGTGGCTTCCATTTGGTCACCCTACCATAAAGACTTGATTGGTGCAGTGCTGCAGAGATGGTTGTCCTTCTGGAAGGTTCTCCCATCTCCACAGATGGATTATGGAGCTCTGTCAGAGTGACCATGGAGCCCTTCTCCCCCGATATCTCAGTTTGGCCATGCGGCCAGCTCTAGGAAGAGTCATTCAATACTCTGATAGCAGCTTTGGTGGACATTCCTGCAGTCAGCATGCTAATTGCATGCTCCCTTCAAAACTTGTGTTGTGTGACAAAACTGCCCATTTTAGAGTAGCCTGTTATTGTCCCCTGCACAAGGTGCACCTGTTTTAATGATAATGCTGTTTAATCAGCTTCTTGATATGCCACACCTGTCAGGTGGAGGGATTATCTTGGCAAAGGAGAAATGCTCCCTAACAGGGATGTTAACAAATGTGTGCACAACATTTTAGGGAAATAAGCTTTTTGTGTCTATGGACCATTTATGGGATATTTTATTTCAGCTCATGAAACATGGGACCAACACTTTACATTTACGTTTATACTTTTGTTCAGTATCAATTCACTTTTGCTATTGAAGTCATTTCAAAGAGTAGGTTTAACAGAGCAAATTCAATGTGACCATACTTTATCACCATGTCAACATTGATGCTATTTACGGTAGACCTATATAGCATTTGCAAAGTCCTCAACCGCTATTGTTTAAATTTGACCCAGAATTGAATTAAGAATAGACCATACAATAGGCCTAGGGTTTCAAGCTCTGGTTGAGTTCAAGTGTAATGATATTTGGAGATATGGAATTGGTTTAGTTGTCAACTCAACCAAATATCAACATTTGAAGGAGATGTTTGGATAGATCCATCACTGCCACTATCTAAGTTAAAGAATAGTACTAAATCTAATCAAACTTTATTTTAAATGGCATTTTAAAGTTTGATTTGATTTAGTCCTATTCTTTAACTTAGATTTCCGGTTGAGATGGAGATGTGAATTCAACGTACCAATCATTCACTTGTAGACAAACTGGAATTAAAGCCAGATTAAGTGGCCCTGATGGAACTATCTAAGCAGAAGATAAATCTTCTTAAAATGTTGATATTTGGTTGCGTTGTAAACTAAACACAATTCAAAATGAGTTTTGTAATACAGTAAATAGCCTAACGTTATCTTACAAACTAATGTAACATTCAACCTTATAAGGAGTAACACATCCATGGTGAGGTTACGGAGTTTACATGTCTTATGTAATCATATAAAGCGTGCATGTTCGAGCTAGCATGCATAGGTCGTCGCTGGTCTTTGGAGATTGACAAAATTGCTATAATAATCTCAGCAGAATCTCAAATGGCATTGATCACTTTTACCATGTGTTTTTTAATGTAATCTCAACTGCAATCCAGGTCATTTGGTTGTGCTATTAGATGAAGCATAAACAAAATATCTGACGTTGTATTCCAATTTAATCTCTGCTGTGCTTTTAAACATATTGAAAATTCATCACATTTTTGGCTGTGTTTTTGGGTGAATATATGTTGTATTCTCATTGATCAGCATCTCAAACAAATATTATCCACATTGAAATGATGTGGTGTGCCCATTGGTATGGTTGAAATTAGAGGTCGACCGATTAATCGGAATGGCCGATTTTAATTAGGGGTGATATCAAGTTTTCATAACAATTGGTAATTTTGGACGCCTATTATTATTATTATTATTATTATTATTACAAAAAAAAATTTTACACCTTTATTTTATCTTTATTTAACTAGGCAAGTCAGTTAAGAACACATTCTTATTTTCAATGACTGGCCTAGGAACAATGGGTTAACTGCCTTGTTCAGGGGCAGAAGGACAGATTTTTACCTTGTCAGCTCAGGGATTCAATCTTGCAACCTTACGGTTAACTAGTCCAACGTTCTAAACACCTGCCTCACGAGGAGCCCGCCTGTTACGCGAATGCAGTAAGAAGCCAAGGTAAGTTGCTAGTTAGCATTAAACTTAATCAATCATAATCGCTAGTTATAACTACACATGGTTGATGATATTACTAGTTTATCTAGCGTGTCCTGCGTTGCATATAATCGATATGCATCGATTCACGAAAAATGACTGTCGTTGCGCCAACGTGTACCTAACCATAAACACCAATGCCTTTCTGAAAATCAATACACAGAAGTATATATTTTTATACCTGCATATTTAGCTAAAAGAAATCCAGGTTGGCAGGCAAATTAACCAGGTGAAATTGTCACTTCTCTTGCGTTCATTGCATGCAGAGTCAGGGTATATGCAACAGTTTGGCCCGCCTGGCAAATTGCGAACTAATTTGCCAGAATTTTATGTAATTATGTTCCTGCTTCGAGCCCCGGTAGGGGCGAGGAGAGGGACGGAAGCTATACTGTTACACTGGCAATACTAAAGTGTCTATAAGAACATCCAATAGTCAAAGGTATATGTATATAAGGTATATGTATATGTTAAAAGGAACCACCAACTTTCATATGTTCTCATGTTCTGAGCAAGGAACTTAAACGTTAGCTTTCTTACATGGCACATGTTGCACTTTTACTTAATTCTTCAACATTTGTTTTTGCATTTTTTTTAAACCAAATTGAACATGTTTCATTATTTATTTGAGGCTAAATTGATTTTATTGATGTATTATATTAAGTTAAAATAAGGGTTCATTCAGTATTGTTGTAATTGTCATTATTACAAATACATGGCAAAAATCGGCCGAATAATCGGTACAGTCTTTTTTTTATCCTCCGATAATCGGTATCGGTGTTGAAAAAATCATAATTGGTCGACCTCTAGTTGAAATACTGTAATAGAAAGTGTGCTTGTGAAAACAAATTGTTTAAACTAAACTTAATCTGACTCCCTTTAGCCCCTTTAAACATTTTATTTTGTAGAAATTCTAGACACACTCACAGGCCTAACTAAGAACTGTTGACTTGCCCATCAACAAACAATCAATTTCCCAGTGATGTACAATACAATGACAGGCTTATCCTCAATAAAGTGAAATAGCCTACATCCAGTCAATGCATCCACCACAGCTATAGGATCCTCACACTGAATCATTTCCTGTTCAAGCCTATTCTGATTTGATAGTTGTGAGAGTGTTGTTTGGTGGTATTGTGGGCTGTCCTGGGGTTTGTGCTCCTTCACTGCCTCACCCCCCACCCAGTCGGCCAGACTAAGCAGGAGGGAGAGCAGGGAGCACGAGGAGAGTTGCCGCCCGGCTCCCTCTGAATGCATGAATGACCTGACCTGAAAATCAATGCCAGCGTGGCTGCTGCTGGGTCCTCTTACAACAGCAACACCGTGTAGAGCTGTAAGGGGATCCAGACACGCACTACAGTAGCTACTTCTTTTCCCAGGCTTATTTTGGTGTTGTGTAGGGTGGTGGACGAGGGCACTGCGGGGACGGCCTGGATTGTGGCCTGCAAGTGACTGAGTGGAGGGGATTTAGACATATTATGTCCAAAAATAAAAGATTCAATTTCAGCACTGCCTTAAACAATGTCTATAGTCTATAATTTGCATCATACATTGTTAACCTAAATGCAGCCTAGCTACATGTCCATTTGGGGACAGAAGAAGGCCAGTGTTGGACAGATGAGAATATCCTTGTTTCTTCATATGGTCAATGCACAAAAACCATTAGCCTCTGAACTATGATTCAGCCATGTAGTATTAAAGAGAATCAGTGTTAAACTCCCTTGGCTTGAACCAGCCCCTTTAAGACACCTGAGAGGAGAGTGGAGAAAATAATATGGACTTCTGGGTGAATTCACCATCTCAGCTAAGAAGGGATCAACCTACCCAATTTAAAAATACACCACTACACCAAAACACTTTTAAAATCACACCATATTTTTTTCCCATTGAGGATAACAGCTAAATCTGGGTGGTCTATAATATATTCTTCAGGGTCGTCCTGGAGATGCAATTGATAGGCATTCAGTTATACATGGTGACACCATTTTTCATTGACATTTTCTCATTACTACCAGTGCATCATTTGTTCCAAAAATGTCTATGGAATTAAACGTAGAATTAAGCCCTCTATTTCAATTTGTGTCCAAGTGGCAAAATGGTTAATTTATCTTTAAAAAGAAAGTGTCTGAAACCTTGACATGGCAGTGTGTAGTCGATGTAAGACAAAACACTGTTTGACCACGATGTCATTTATCACCACTCCTTCCTGTCACTCCTCTTCTTGGAGAGTCCCACCATGTAACGATGGAGAGGGGGGTGTCAATCGTGCTTGTGGCCCTCATTAGTGACAGGCCCTTTCTCTGGAGTGACAGACAGCTTGTTACGCTCAACCTGAGGCTGAGGCTCGTTAACACGGCTTGCCTGGAATATACAGACATAATGAAAGAACCTGGCAACACATCTCACTTAGTCTATTAGCCTCTCAGTTTCCTCTCTGAGAAACTGCTCAGGGCCTCCTTTCAGACCAGGGCCAAACAAAGACCTTAGTTCTTAAATGCCAGACAGCCCCATGGATGGACAGCTGGGTAAGAAATGTCACACCGTGTGCGGAATGCCCATTATCAAACAGTCATTTGTGCTCTCTGTCTCTCCACCACCCGCTCCATCAATGCCTGTACCCACCACCCGCTCCATCAATGCCTGTACCCCTCCTGCTCCCTGCTCTCCACCCCCCGCTCCATCAATGCCTGTACCCCTCCTGCTCCCTGCTCTCCACCCCCCGCTCCATCAATGCCTGTACCCTTCCTGCTCCCTGCTCTCCACCCCCCGCTCCATCAATGCCTGTACCCCTCCTGCTCCCTGCTCTCCACCCCCCGCTCCATCAATGCCTGTACCCCTCCTGCTCCCTGCTCTCCACCCCCCGCTCCATCAATGCCTGTACCCCTCCTGCTCCCTGCCCTCCACCCCCGAGCTTTACAACCTGATTATGGAATTGATAAAATCAAGTCTTGTGTCTGTGACAGAATATAATCAACTAGAAAGTGCATGGGAGCCAAGTCCTCCAGCACCCATTCTGCTCAATCTAATTGGTTTTCGGCATCAAAGATGTCACTCAATGAGAGACTCTCTTTTTAGGCAATCTACTCCCTCGTCATGGCCCTGGGTCTGAGTTCCCTTTCCAGGTGGACCATCAGTTCCCCATACAGAGGGAAATCAAATGGGGAGGTGAAGGTAATAATGACCTTTTTCATTTGACGAAGCATTTCTCTCGCCATTTAATCCTTGACATCCCAGGTCACGTTTTCTCACAGTCTCTGGCTGTCTCGACCACATGGCAGTGACATTACATCATGTCTCCTCCAGAGGGTTGGGTGGATGCTCAGCTCACGCAACTATATGTGCATTCATGGACAACCTCTGGCAGGTGAATGGTATAGATACACCTAAGAGTAGTAATGGTAAAAGCACATCCAAGACATCAAACACGCTAATGTAATGCAATTTCAATGCATAAATATGTAATTTTAGATATATGGTCATGTTCTCAGAGGCTCCAGGATTGGAGTTGTCGATTCAGGTCCGTGACACAGAGACAAAAGGTCCTACTCCCACTGAGTGAATCCATAAATGTCATGAATCAAATCAATCTAAACAATTACTTTAGCTGAATTCAACTCTTCTCAACATTTGAACTTGGTTGAAGCCCTCCTCAAGCAATGAAAATAAATTCAATTTGTATTTACAATTTACAACCCACCCACCAGTTGTCAGGTCAAAAATATACCACAATGTACACAGTAGCATTGGATTACATGTTAGTGTGTAACTGAATGAACTAAAACACCATAAGGGTTTTGGAGTATAAGCATTATGACAAGTGTTAGCAAACATGGTTAAAGCATTTAGCAATATAACATGTCTAGGTTGTATTTGTAGTGGTATTAAAATCATTATCTGTGCACCATGGTTGTATTGTATCAGTTACTATTACTACCTGATCTTATGCTTTGTGACAGTATAAATGGAAATAATGCCTTTTTGGACATCACAAATCTTTGTGTACATGAAAGGACCAGTTCAATCAATTTCACGCAGATAAAGCGAAAGCTCTGCAGGCTCACCAATGAATCCCTCCGAATATTTACACAACATTTCAAACAGCAGCATAAAATACTCTAACAACTTAAAGATACAGTAAAGTCCAAAGAGAGATGGAAGGCATTCTGGAATGAGACAAGGACAGAGAACCTTGTAAACACAGCTCTCTTCTTCAGTAGTGGTGTGTGGGTAAAATCAGTGAGCAAGCCAAGCCAGGAAGATGGTAATATGGCATTTTATGTCGTGATAATTGTGTTGTTTGCTCTATAACCAGTTCATATGCCAGCGTGATAAACAATAAGCCGTGACAACAAAAAGACAACAGTCACACAGTGGCAGAATAAATTAAACTACACACACGTTTGTTTTATCACAAAACCGGAGAGCAACATCTGTATTATATTGCATGTACTGTAACAAACAGTTATATGAGCAAGATAACGTTTTCTACTGAACAACTACTGATTTAGAGTTACTGCAAGTCAACACAGACAACAGGAGCACTACCTTCACTATTCCAGCACCATTTCAACTTGAACATTTAAACATAATAAAATCAACAAGGCTGTATACGCTTAGTTTAATACACTGAAAACAAACTTAAAGATACCAAAAACGATTTAGTCCAATCAATGTTGCTGTTGGAAATGTTGGTGTTGGATACGTGCTTGGCCATGCAGTCGTGGGTGAACAAGGGAGTACAGGAGGGGACTAAGCACGCAGCCCTGAGAGGGCCCAGTGTTGAGGATCAGAGTGGCAGATGTGTTGTTACCTACCCTTACTACCTGGGGGGCGGCCCGTCAGGAAGTCCAGGATCCAGTTGCACAGGGAGGGGTTTAGTCCCAGTATCTTTAGCTTAGTCATGAGCTTTGAGGGCACTATAGTGTTGAACGCTGAGCTGTAGTCAATGAACAGCATTCTCATATATGTGTTCCTTTTGTCCAGGTGGGAAAGGGCAGTGTGGAGTGCGAATGCCATCCTACTCTCTTTCATGTTGGAAAAAGATATATGGCTTTGTCATACATATGGCTTTTAGTTTTTGTTGTCATAGGCTAGCAAGCATTTTAGCTAGGTAGCCTATCTTCCTGTCATCTTCCTGCAACAATGAACCAGGTAAGTTAGCTAGCTAGTTAACGTGAGCCTGAAAAGGCTACATCTTGGCTACATATTGAACTTCAATCGTCTCAGGCCAGTGGCACAACATATTAATTTATGGTTAGATCAGAATCGTTGTCATAATCATTGGCCTGTACAGAGAATTAAGTCAAAACCACCAGTCCAAATCCCCATCTCCATCCATGGCTTAGGAAAGGGCCAATTTAGCAAGGTAGCTACTGCAGGACAACAACACAAGCAGACCAGAAATGAAAATGACATTTTGCTTAGGATTTGATTGGTGAAAAGCTGCACCAGCACAACCCACAGTTGAGCTCAGGCTAATTATTTTATTTAAAAAAATATCAAGGAAGACTAAAGGCTTGCAGGCATCACTCAATCAAATGCTAAGGCCGCAACATGTTATATATATACTCTTTTGGTCCAGACAGCATCGGATACATGAGCTACACATACTGAGACCGAGGGGAGCTTTCCCTCGGTCTGATGATTTCTCAGGTGAGAATCAGCCACTTGTGAATTGACAGAAATGTATGGGAACAAAGAGAGAGTGTTTTAACTTTAATATTTGGGGAAGCCTGGCGTCCCTTGGCATCCATGAATACAAGCCACTGTTCTTCTTAAAAGCCGACTAACACAGTACTTGTGAGGACTTTTTGGGGACCAATCATTGATTCCCATTCAAAATCTTATTTTCCCTAACCTTAACACCTAACCCTATACCTTAACCCTAAGTTTAACCCTAACCCCTAAGCCTAAAATAGCCTTTTCACATTCAAAATCCTATTTTCCTTAACCTCAACACCTAACCCTAAGTTTAACCCCTAAGCCTAAAATAGCCTTTTCACATTCAAAATCCTATTTCCCCTAACCTTAACTCCAAACTCTAATTCTAACCTTAATTGTACCCCTAAACCCTAAGCCTAAAATAGCCTTTTTCCTTGTGCGGAACGGCAAAATGTCCCCACTTGTCCGAATGTTCTTTATTTGACTATCCTTGTGAGGAACTCTAGTCCCCACAAGGAGGGTAAAACCAAACACACACACCATAACAATCACATGCTACTGTATGAATGGAAACAAAGACCTTTGGAGAGGGATAAGGACTGTAATCCATTATGTGGCTGTAATAACCATACTCCTCCCCAACTTTCACTAGGTCAATAACTGAATACCTATTGTGGAATGCATGCAGGTAAAGGCATACACTTTTAATGAATCAATATGCGTACTATCTCATATCAAAATGTATTTGGCGTGCAACAGAGGACAAATGAAAGATATATCTAATTAAAAAATGTGCTAAGCCATGTTATCATAGTTTGAAATATTTTGAGAAAAAAAAATTCTCTGAGGTTGAGGAAATTCCCCCAAAAGGAATGTCCTGCTCCCCTGTTGTTGGATGTTTGCACAGGAAGCAGAGTGTATTATGGGACATTAATGTGCCTGTGTGCTCAGTACTGTAGCTCTATCTATCCCAGACACCACCTGCTGTTTCTGGGCCAGTTTTCATTCAGTCTGTCATTCATAGCCCAACATATAAAACATAAATAACCAGAGAATACATTCATTAAAATAATATTACATACTAGAAAATGTGGCGTGTGTGTGTGTGTGTGTGTGTGTTATACTGTAGATGTAGTGATTCAAATGGAAATCAGAAATCTTGACACTGACACATTTTCTTTTCGAGATTTTTTTCGTTTTCAGCGTTTTCCTCATTCTGTTTCTAAAGCTCACAGCTGGACTTTTGTTATATGTCTGTTTCATGACATGTTTCGTTTACTTTTCTCATTTCTGGGGGACTTGCGGTACGAGGCAGAATCCTGGAGATGTCAAATCCAATTCAAGGCTTTATTTATTTTACACAATAACTAGTCTGTCCGAAATGCCACCATATTCCCTATAATATGAGTGCACAAAAGGGAATAGAGTGCCATTTCCGAGCTGTTGACAGATCAGAAGTTCACCACTTAGTATAACCCTAGTATAACCAGAAAAACACATTCTACTTCAACCATTGCAAACTCACATAGCCATGGTGTGTACAGTAAGGTACTTTCTTACATGTTATATGTGTTGCTGATTCGATATTCGCGTCCGTTTCTATATCAACGGTATGATGACAGGTCCACCGTTGTCAGAGGGATATCTTCATACAATGGATGGGTGGTTGTGGGTTCTGTGTGTGTATGTGTGTGTGAGCATGCATGCGTGCTTTGTTCATGCACACGTGAATGTGTGTGTGTGTGCACATGTGTGAGTGTGTGGGCTGCTGATGGCTGCTGTCCACATTCTGACCTGATCCACCAATCCTCAGGGGCCTGGGCCCTGTTGACATGCTAACATGGCAGGCATGTCAGCTATAGCTCTGACTGTAAGTTAACAGTTTATTTTAGATCAGTAGCATCTCAACAGCATGTCTTTAGCCTTTTAGTAGCATCTCAACAGCATGTCTTTAGCCTTTTAGTAGCATCTCAACAGCATGTCTTTAGCCTTTTAGTAGCATCTCAACAGCATGTCTTTAGCCTTTTAGTAGCATCTCAACAGCATGGTTTAGCCTTTCAGCAGCATCTCAACAGCATGTCTTTAGCCTTTTAGTAGCATCTCAACAGCATGCATTTAGCCTTTTAGTAGCATCTCAACAGCATGCATTTAGCCTTTCAGTTGCATCTCAACAGCATGTCTTTAGCCTTTTAGTAGCATCTCAACAGCATGCATTTAGCCTTTCAGTAGCATGTCTTTTAGCCTTTCAGTTGCATCTCAACAGCATGTCGTTAGCCTTTCAGCAGCATCTCAACAGCGTGTCTTTAGCCTTTCAGCAGCATCTCAACAGCATGTCTTTTAGCCTTTCAGTTGCATCTCAACAGCATGTCTTTAGCCTTTCAGCAGCATCTCAACAGCATGTCTTTTAGCCTTTCAGCAGCATCTCAACAGCATGTCTTTTAGCCTTTCAGTTGCATCTCAACAGCATGTCTTTAGCCTTTCAGCAGCATCTCAACAGCATGTCTTTAGCCTTTCAGCAGCATCTCAACAGCATGTCGTTAACCTTTCAGCAGCATCTCAACAGCGTGTCTTTAGCCTTTCAGCAGCATCTCAACAGCATGTCTTTTAGCCTTTCAGTTGCATCTCAACAGCATGTCTTTAGCCTTTCAGCAGCATCTCAACAGCGTGTCTTTAGCCTTTCAGCAGCATCTCAACAGCGTGTCTTTAGCCTTTCAGCAGCATCTCAACAGCGTGTCTTTAGCCTTTCAGCAGCATCTCAACAGCGTGTCTTTAGCCTTTCAGCAGCATCTCAACAGCGTGTCTTTAGCCTTTCAGCAGCATCTCAACAGCGTGTCTTTAGCCTTTCAGCAGCATCTCAACAGCGTGTCTTTAGCCTTTCAGCAGCATCTCAACAGCGTGTCTTTAGCCTTTCAGCAGCATCTCAACAGCGTGTCTTTAGCCTTTCAGCAGCATCTCAACAGCGTGTCTTTAGCCTTTCAGCAGCATCTCAACAGCGTGTCGTTAGCCTTTCAGCAGCATCTCAACAGCGTGTCTTTAGCCTTTCAGCTGCATCTCAACAGCATGTCTTTAGCCTTTCAGTTGCATCTCAACAGCATGTCTTTAGCCTTTCAGTTGCATCTCAACAGCACGTCTTTAGCCTTTCAGTTGCATCTCAACAGCATGTCTCGAGATGTAGAGCATCTACAGATGGACTATCCTAAAGTGTGGCCTAATTTGTTTACAAGCATGATAGCTGGACTTTTAGTTTATGGTTTACACAGCTTGTTGGCCATTATCCAATCAGTATTTCTCAATGAGTTCAAAGCAAGTGAATGCATCCAGCTGGTATTTACGACTTCACCGCACACTTGGTTAAGATGGCTGCATAACAGGTTCCATGGTTTCTTAAGATATAGGCTGTGAGCTCCGCCCCAGTTGCTCTCTAGCCACATGCATAGTCACTTCCTGGTTTGAGTTGGGTCTGTCAGAGATTCTTTTATCAATTAGATTTCCTCACCTCCTGCTTCCTCTCTCGCTTCCTTTTGGAAAAGGTTACATCAAGGTGAGTCGGCGAGGAGAGTGAACGTGGACGAGACAGTCCTTCTCTACTAGCAAGTCATTAGGCAAAATAAATGTGTAAATTGCTCAAAACAAATTACATTTGTTTTGTGCACAACATTTTATAGATAAAACGATAAGTAGCATGTTGTTTTTAAATGTGTGCATGTTTTTCTCCTCCGACAAAACAAAAACTGATTTCAAGTGTCAGGTTTCAAATCTCTTCCACGAAGGACTCACATGACTATCGAGGAGGGGAGGACACTCTTCCAGTTAGCCTAACAGCTGACACAATCCTCAACCACTTATTGGTTTCCGGGTCACGAAGGAGAGAAGACGTAGGATGGTCTTTTGCCCAAACGAGAATCTCCCACTTTATGTAATGACAAGATGGTCTTGTCACAGCCCTAACAGTGGGAGTCGTTGTCCTAAAGGCAGGAAGGCAGGTGGTCTGCTTATAAGCCTGCATATTGGTATGCTTATGTGGACAGATTTTATTGGATAAACCCTCTCGCTTCACCTCTTCCTCTCTGGGTCTGTCAGGAGTCATTTTGTTTTGGTCAGAAATGTTTGATTGCTAAAAAAACAGTTTATGATTCAAAAGCGTAGTTTTCACACGCCATACAAGTGAGAACTATCTTAAAGACTTGTATGGGATATTGTCTCTGTTTATCAGAACAAATAATTTATTGTGGCTGGATTAAATTGATTTTTGCTTGTTGAATGTTTTATGGGATTGAATTGAATTTGTACCAGGCCCTGATAGCAACTATAGATTAATTTTATTTCAAAACCCTCACTAGCTTTAAGCACCAGCTGTCAGAGCAGCTCACAGATCACTGCACCTGTACATAGCCCATCTGTAAACAGCCCATCTATCTACCTACCTCATCCCCATACTGGTATTCATTCATTTATTTATTTTGCTCCTTTGCACCCCAGTATCTCTACTGCACATTCATCTTCTGCCGATCTACCATTCCAGTGTTTAATTGCTATATTGTAATTACTTCGCCACCATGGCCTATTTATTTCCTTAACTTACCTCATTTGCACTCACTGGAAATAGACATTTTGTTTTCTTTTGTTCTACTGTATTATTAACTGTATGTTTTGTTTATTCCATGTATAACTCTCTCTCAACAACTGTGTTGTTGTATGTGTCGAATTGCTATGCTTTATCTTGGCCAGGTCATAGTTGCAAATGAGAACTTGTTCTCAACTAGCCTACCTGGTTAAATAAAGGTGAAATAAAAAATGCAAATATACTAATTGATGAATTGTTCAACTGAATGTTAATTGTTAACCCTTTGGTGAAACACTAACAAAAATTACACCAACAATGGACTTTCAAGAAAATGCATGACAGGACAGGACTCATGCATGACAGGACTCAAACTTAGCAAACGAACAGACTTGTCAACAAAATAGCTTCCAGAGCTGCCTGGCTGGATAACCTTGAAACAAGCAAAGAAAGCCCAGCCAGTGGAGATTTCCAGAGAACTGTGTGTGCGTGTTACTGTGTGTCAGCTGGCCAAACATAACACAAGTCTTTAACAGGCCACTGCTCATTGATGTAACATCACTGATCATCTAGGTCACACAAACGAGTAAAAACTCCTATGAGGAATTCAAATCCTCCTGAATGCCGTTAAACTCCTGGAAATAACTCCATGAGAGGGAAAGGGGATACCTAGTCAGTTGCACAACTGAATGCATTCAACTGAAATGTGTTTGAGTAACTCACCTTACTGTAAATCCAATATTACAGTTAACTCTCTATTCCTGTATATCTTAATCTTAAAATATACATATTCACACGAAGCCTTTGTACAGTAAATTATTGTATTATAACCAGTATTGATTTCATGCTGTTTTAGACAGTCCATACATTCTAAATAATATTTAAGAGTCAGTCTGTCATCTTACACCTTGCATTTGTACTGGAGGCTTGCACCTGTGTCATATGTCTAATCTATTTCCTGTCTGACTTACCTCTTCTTTTACAGCTGTCACATTTTGTCACCAGGACCTGACAAAGGTGCATTGTGTTTTTCACATGTGGGTTTTCACATGATTCATGTTTTTTTTCTTCACATATGGATTTCTGCATTTTAATTGTTGTTTCCTACATAAAGGGCAGACCTGCAACAGCTGTGTCTAAGGGGTGGTATCTTGAGACATGTAGGATGCGGGTTAAATTCTCAAGTGGTGTGATTCTCAAACCTATAGAAGTCACACAGGTTGAGAGACAATATGGTGTTACAGTATATAACAATGTGTAGCCACATTATTATAGATGCTATGCAAACCACACAAGTTAAATCATCTCTTGATTCCTCTACAGAGTTTTGGCCAGACAACCAATGTACCAAACAGGTATGAAGCATAATATTAATCCCTTGACTATTTTTGTTGTACATGCATGTTATGATGCTGTTGATTCTGTCAGGGTCTGTGAGATTCTCAGTGGTAAATTAACTATGGAAAACAGTGCCCCCTGTTGGGGAGGATGCCTCAGAGCAGAGACATTAATTACTGTCAGCAATAGGTTTGGGCTTATCCAATAATCAATATTTAAACAAACCAACTCCTACAGGAGGATACAGTCCAAATAATATTGATCTGTTATTGTGCAAAATTCTGAATTAATAAGTATCTAGGCGTCACCCGATGAATTAGAGCTATAACCAAACACACAGTACTGTACGTGTGCTCAACAACAGACAGTAGATGGCAGTGCAGAACACAAATTGAGTGACAGCTATGCTTGGCATAACATTTATATAAATTATTAAAGAATAACAAATCAAGCAACATTATTTACAACAACGACATCTTAAATCCCACACGAAATAATGAAATTAATTTCTCACTAATTCTATTAATGGCTTTGTATTATCACTGAGTGCAATACGAACTGGGAAATGGAACTAGACTAATTTAAGGTATCTAATAACATCTGTTTAGCATAGTGTGATGGCGGTATAGATGGTAAAAGAAAAGTTCAGATGATTAACTCAGTCTAAAATAGATGAATTTAATTGTATTTATTTAATGTATTTCATAAAGTCCTTTTTACATCATCAATTGTCACAATGTGCTTATACAGACACCCCAAACAGCAAGCAATGCAGATGTAGAAGCACAGTGGCTAGGAAATCTCCCTAGAAAGGTAGGAACCTAAAAAGAAACCTATAGAGGAACCAAGCTCTGAGGTGTGGCCAGTCCTCTTCTTGCTGTGCCAGGTGGAGATTATAAGAGTACATGACCATTTAAGGGTAGATATACCCATCAGTTCGGTGGAGTGAGTCACTAATGGCTGGATGACTGAATCTTCAAATCCTGTCTCCCCTGTAGATGGATCTTCCATATAAATAAATGCATTCTAATTATATGCACGGAACATTCTTCTTGGCTTGAGCAAAGCTACATAGGCTGTACTACCACTGTATTGTACATGACTTGCCTAGACATAGCTCTTTATGGTTGAACATGCACAACTATCACTGTGCACGGGGCAAACACTGGAATTAAACTGGAAATGATACACAAGGATCAGTGGTTTTCATTAGCAGTGTGCGGTCAGTCTTAAATCTGCCTCACTCAGCCTCTACCAGACATCGACTCATTTTCAGAAATCGTCTCGGTGATTAAGTTGCTCTATTTACCCCCATTGTGTCGTGTGAATAAAAAGCCCATGGAGGTGGCTGTCGGGCAAGAAGCGCGGTAGACAAATGGGGGGAGGGAAGACTGAGGAATAAAAAGGGATGCAGCTTGCCTTGCAGTAGTATGAATTTGGTTAGGTCAAGTCAAATACTGGGTTGAGATATCCTGTTTACTGAACAGAAGATATGTGCTTCAATCACCTTTATTGGTTTGAGTCTAATTATACTAGCTAGTAGCTACAGTATGATGATTCTAACATAATCAGTCCAATATCAGTACTGTATCTTCATATTGCCTCTATGCAAATCAAGGCAGCAGGCGTGGACTTATGTTAGTTCATCTCACACTACCTCATCATACAAGTCCGTGAAAGCATCCATGCCCAGGGCCGACTCTAGCCTTTTGGGTGCCCTAAGCAAAACTTGTTTAGTGGTCCCCCCACCTCATGACAAAACATTTTAGTGGCCCCTCTCTTGAAGGTGGAGAGAAATATGTTTTAAATTGAATTTCCTGCAATTCTACACGCTGCAATGGGGGGGGAGAGACATTTTTTTCAGTTTAAAGCTAATTTCATGCAATTCTACCTATTTTCTAAGACATATGCCATGTTAATATGAGTGAGAATGACTAACAAAATCAATGGGGGCCCCTAGTGACCGGGGCCCCTAAGTGACCGCTTATGTCACTTATGCCTGCAACCGGCCCTGTCCATACCACATACACACTCTTATGTCTTATTTATTTCTATCTAAAATGACAAACAATAATTAAGCAAGCTGTGTTTATGGGGGACACTGATGCGAGAGAAATCCTAAACATTCAAACATGGGTATTGGCATACATATTGTGAACACACACACAGCCTTTGAAAGGCAGGGAGCCGTTGTCATGGTAATAGAAGGAAAACACACTCCAGTCAGTCCACACTACTCTATGAGTGAGCCAGGCAGCCTCTGAGACACTGGCAGACTGCTGCTGTTTGCCTGCTTGGGTCAGAGTAGAATTTGTGATGTTACCATTTCTTTCTGACTCCTTGTTGTCGATCTTGCCTGACCTAAGGAACATCATCTACTGTCTACGCTACAGATGTGTGATGTTCCGCCAATGTGCATTTCACCTAATTATTTCTCTCAGTACCATCCTCATTCAGTTACCATGTAAGAAGATTGGTGTGTCTTTTTGAAACAGGAAAGATGTCTCTGCTATATGTTTTATTCACTTGAAATATGTGATCTTCCTGTCTGGGTTGGCGCCCCCCCTTGGGTTGTGCCGTGGCGGAGATCTTTGTGGGCTATACTCGACCTTGTCTCAGGATGGTAAGTTGGTGGTTGAAGATATCCCTCTAGTGGTGTAGGGGCTGTGCCTTGGCAAAGTGGGTGGGGTTATATCCTTCCTATTTGGCCCTGTCCAGGGGTATCATCGGATAGGGCCACAGTGTCTCCTGGCCCCTCCTGTCTCAGCCTCCAGTATTTATGCTGCAGTAGTTTATGTGTTGGGGGGGCTAGGGTCAGTTTGTTATATCTGGAGTACTTCTCCTGTCTTATCCGGTGTCCTGTGTGAATTTAAGTATGATCTCTATAATTCTCTCTTTCTCTCTTTCTTTCTCTCTCTCGGAGGACCTGAGCCCTAGGACCATGCCTCAGGACTACCTGGCATGATGACTCCTTGCTGTCCCCAGTCCACCTGGCTGTGCTGCTGCTCCAGTTTCAATTGTTCTGCCTGCGGCTATGGAATCCTGACCTGTTCACCGGACATGCTACCTGTCCCAGACCTGCTGTTTTCAACTCTCTAGAGACCGCAGGAGTGGTAGAGATACTTTTAATGATTGGCTATGAAAAGCCAACTGACATTTACTCCTGAGGTGCTGACTTGCTGCACCCTCGACAACTACTGTGATTATTATTAATTGACCATGCTGGTCATTTATGAACATTTGAACATCTTGGCCATGTTCTGTTATAATCTCTACCCGGCACAGCCAGAAGAGGACTGGCCACCCCTCATAGCCTGGTTCCTCTCTAGGTTTCTTCCTAGGTTTTGGCCTTTCTAGGGAGTTTTTCCTAGCCACCGTGCTTCTACACCTGCATTGCTTGCTGTTTGGGGTTTTAGGCTGGGTTTCTGTGCAGCACTTTGAGATATCAGCTGATGCACGGAGGGCTATATAAATACATTTGATTTGAAATACAATAAAGCTGTCCTTTATCGTAAGGGAGGAGTATTTAAACAGTGACATGACATTTCAGAGGAGGATTATACAACTATAATACACTTAGAGTAGACCTGTATGAATTCCAGACAGTAACAAATAAGCATAGATATCTGAATCTCAGTAACATTTCATCTCTATAAACAACTTGGTGAAATGTGTTCAACTGTTCTAAAGGGAACAGACCTAGATTTAAATAGTAGGTCCTATTTGTCTTTAATACTTTAGCTTCACTTGATTGAGTTTAACTAGTGCAATGGAACCAATGGAATAGTGCAAACCCAACCCAGAGCATTATATGGAGAGAGTTGGGACAACTTTTCGAATTTTGAATATTGTTCTAATTCTGGACATTCAGTTACATAGCATTGCACATGTTATGTTAATGAGTAGCTAACATGGCTGCCATAGAATGTTGTAGTGTCATGTAAATGCATCCTAATGCAAAACCTGAATGTCCTAACCAAAGAGATCCTATTCTGGAGTGGCTATTTCATAAACCATAAACGTTCCATAATAAGGTGAAAATGGCAGCCATAATAGCCAGGGAGGAATTCCAAACCAATGAATGCCAGTAGAGGAATACAGTAGGTGATGCAGTTCCTGCTTTTACCTATGCAGGAAAATAAAAGTAAGGCATGTTGTGTATCAGAAATTGTGTGATGGAATTATAGTCAACATAAATATAATTAAGTTTATATTTTCCAGTTTATACAGGTTTTATACCAATTTTCAAAAATAAATGTCTCAGATTTTGTTTTATTGGAAAGTTGTGAGTGCTATTATATGACACAATATCAGTACTTGTTGTATTTCCAACTTGTCTATGTCCTGTCATCAACTGGTTTCAGCCAGTGTGGCTGTGGATTGACTGCATTGCTTGAATGGAATGTTGACATATTGGCAGTTAATTTGAAATATTAATGCAATCATTCTTCTTAAACTATCTGGCTAGCTATCTAATACACATACAGTACAGATACATTCTTCACATTCATTGTTTTACACCATATCTTATCACAGCACTGGCAAACCATAGTCCCAGTTGGTATTCACATAATAATAATAATAATAAGGAATTCCCCTCGACCATTTCCACAAATTGGGGGAAACAAACATTCTTTCCTATTGACCCTCATTGTAAAAGATCCTACTTCGGCGTAGATTTGTTGTGATACAGAAATAACAAAACATGCTGAAAAGCTGCTGTGTTATTGAATGTACATGTAGCCAGGCGAAAAATCCCTACCTACGGTTCGCAATGCTTCCATGTAGGGAAATAGAGCCTGCGAGAAGAGCCCTGTGGCTTCAGGCTATTCGGTGCAGGAGAGTGGGAAATGTGGGGACGCAGTGTCCAAGTAGGCTACATGTAGTTATGTGTGTGTGGAAAACATTTCATCACAGGTAAGACATTTAACTTGTTTAGTACAGTATGTTTGTAACTTCACTCACTACTTGTAGCTGTACAGTCCGTTTGTTTGTGTTGTTGGTCTTGGCTAGCTTAATGTTCCGGTTAGTAGCCAGCTAGCACTCACTCACTCAAGTGATGAAAAGGGGCATGAGGGAAGCACTACAGTATTATGTGTTTCTGAGTAGTGAGCACACTTAGGAGAAGGTGTGTTGAAAAGTGTTATACTTTTCATAACCCTAGGATGCATAGTAAACATGGCGCCCCAAGAATGCATATGCCGGATCAAAAGAATCCGATGATGTAATATCTGTGTTTTATTTATATGGGTCTAAAATATTATCCATTTTGTGGAACATCATTATTTTTAGTGATGATTTGGACCATTTAATAATGATTTTTATTGTTTTTGAAATGTTTTTAATCATGGCAAGGCGACCGGAAACATAACCGAATACAAACAGTGTAGCTATTCCCTCCGCAAGGCAATCAAACAAGCTAAGCATCAGTATAGAGACAAAGTAGAGTCACAATTCAACTGCTCAGACACGAGATGTATGTGGCAGGGTCTACAGTAAATCACGGATTACAAAAAGAAAACCAGCCCCATCGCGGACACCGATGTCTAGCTCCCAGACCAACTAAACAACTTCTTTGCTTGCTTTGAGTACAATATAGTGCCACTGACACGGCCCGATACCTAAACCTGCAGGCTCTCCTTCACCGCAGCCAACGAGAGTAAAACATGTAAACGTGTTAACCCTCGCAAGGCTGCCGGCCCAGACAGCATCCCTAGCCGCGTCCTCAGAGCATGCGCAGATCAGCTGGCTGGTGTGTTTACAGACTTATTCAATCAATCCCTATCCCAGTCTGCTGTTCCCACATGCTTCAAGAGGACCACCATTGTTCCTGTTCCCAAGAAAGAGAAGGTAACTGAGCTAAATGACTATAGCCCTGTAGCACTAACTTCAATCATCACAAAGTGCTTTGAGAGACTAGTCAAGGATCATATCACATCCACCCTACCTGACACCCTAGACCCACTCCCATTTGCTTACCGCCCCAATAGGTCCACAGACGACGCAATCGCAATCACACTACACACTGCCTTATGCCATATGGACCAGAGGAATACCTATGTGAGAATGCTGTTCATCGACTACAGCTCAGCATTCAGCACCAGAGTACCCTCCAAACTCGTCATTAAGCCTCGAGACCCTGGGTCTCGACCCCGCCCTGTGCAACTGGGTCCTGGGCTTTCTGACGGGCCGCCCCCAAGTGGTGAGGTTAGGAAACAACATCTCCACCCCGCTGATCCTCAACACTTTGGCCCCCACAAGGGTGCGTTCTCAGCCCTCTCCTGTACTCTCTGTTCACCCATGACTGCGTGGCCATGCACTCCAACTCAATCATCAAGTTTGCAGACAACACTACAGTGGTAGGATTGATTACCAACAACGACGAGACGGCCTACAGGGAGGAGGTGAGGGTGTGGTGCCAAGAAAATAACCTCGCACTCAACGTCAACAAAACAAAGGAGATGATTGTGGACTTCAGGAAACAGCAGAGGGAACACCCCCCTATCCACATTGACGGGACAGTAGTGGAGAAGGTGGAAAGTTTTAAGTTCCTGGGCGTACACATCACGGACAAACTGAAATGGTCCACCCACACAGACAGCGTGGTGAAAAAGGCACAACAGCGCCTCTTCAACCGCAGAAGAAATTCGGCTTGTCACCAAAAACACTCACAAACTTTTACAGATGCACAATCGAGCGCATCCTGTCGGGCTGTATCACCGCCTGGTACGGCAACTGGTCCAGCTCTCCAGAGGGTAGTGCGATCTGCACGATGCTGGAGGGCAAACTACCTGCCCTCCAGGACACTTACACCACCCAATGTCACAGGAAGGCCAAAAAGATCATCAAGGACAACAACCACCCGAGCCACTGCCTGTTCACCCCGCTATCATCCAAAAGGCGAGGTCAGTACAGGTGCATCAAAGCTGGGAGAGAGAGACAGAAGCTGTTTTTCAATCTCAAGGCCATCAGACTGTTGACCAGCCATCACTAACATTGAGTGGCTGCTGCCAACATTTATGAAATTTCGTAATGGCTATAGAAAACATTAGCATATTTTTCTTACAATCAAAGTTTCACATTCAACCTGTTAGTCTGAAGAACAAAATCAAACCACCTTAAGCATGTTTTATAATATTTCAAAAGCTTTATTTGAACATAAATATTTTATTTATCTGTTATTTTACCAGGGGCCTGTTGCACAAAACTAGGATAAGGGATTAAGCCAGGATATCTTGGTGATCCTGGCTCAATTGATCCGTAATCCGGTTGCACTAAAGATGGATAGGGGGCAGGAGGATATGTTATGGTATAAATTACCATGGAGATTTATTCTGTGGAGCTAGCCTGCTCCAGACCAGGCTAAATTCCAGGATCTATTTAATCTCATCCCTAATGTCAGTCAGCAGTCACCACAAATGGAAACCAATAGTTATTTCACTGCTCACTATACATTGTTATCACATATAACTAGACCCACTGTTATTATTTAAACGTTTGTGATCATTAATTTCAATGATTTTGGATAAAAAATGATTTTTAGATGATGTTGCTATCATTAGATAATTTACAGTTTCCCATAGACTATAAGGCTATATATAAAATGATAGAATATTAGGGCCACAGAGGGGAAAAAAACACAAGTCATAATATTGTAACCAGTTGTTTTAAGGGAGGACAGTTGTTAAAATGACAGATGTGGGGCATTTCGTGAAATTGTACTTCAGTATGGTTACATAAACAAAGACATGCTGATGTGCCAGAATATTAAGTATCACATTGTCATAAGTATCAAAACTGTAAAAACAATATGTAGCTTTTCTGCAGAAAGAACCAGCCTCATAAATTTATGACTTTATCCTTTTTCTTCAGTGTGGCCCTAGTACTCTGTCATATAAACAAATACACATTCCATATGAATATAAAAACACAATGTGTAACATTATGTTCCTTTATTGAATAAGGACAAAACAAAGCAGGTAAACCATCAGCTCCTTTCGAAACTGAAGTCACAGTGACTCTACAAGATGGAAAGCACAGAATCCAAGCATATTACACAAAATGATACATACACATTCAAAGGTCTGTATATAACACACCCTGCATGTCTGCACACTAAAATAAATGCAGGACAAATCCATACACATCAACTGAACAGACAAATGAATGGATGCAGTAGCCTCCCTGCAGCCTTGTATTACACACAGTATACCGCACAAACATCATAAGAGGCCAAATTCGTCAAAAAACGAACCCAAAAAAACCCCAATTCCTCTGCCACCGCAGGACATATTTAACCAAAATTGAAAGCACACATACTAACTAAAATAATTCAACACATATTGGTCCCTCAGCAGCCGACCACTGTCGTCATCAGGGAAGATTGCCGGATTGTCCCAGTCCATGGCTGGTGGCACTCTGGGGGCCCTCTCCTTCCTCAGGCAGGCCACATTGTGGAGGACAGCACAAGCCACAGTAATATCACATGCCCTAACAGGGCTGACCCTTAATTTGTGAAGGCAGTGAAAGCGTGCCTTCAGGAGGCCAAAGGTCATTTCAACTCTGGTCCTGGCATGGGCATGGTTGTAGGCCTGCTGTGCTTCCTGGGGGTCTGTGAAAGGTGTCAGGAGAAAAGGCTGGCAGCCATACCCCCTGTCTCCCAGCAACACACCAGAGAATTCACATGTCAACACAAAATCTCATCATTACTACCTCATAAACACAGTGATATTCTTGACACAGCCATGATGGTTATAAATAGGGGTTGTGTGGCTTACCTTGTGATAGATTTCAGAGGCCCAAAAGATTCTGGAGTCATGGACTGAGCCAGGCCATTTTGCCACAACATTGCTGATCACACAGTCAGCATTGCAGACCATCTGAAATCATAAGATGAGGAATATTACACCAATCAATGCACATCACTGGCAATGCAGAGTGTTCGTCAATGGACAATATCAAAAAGTTATGTTCACCTGAACATTAATGCTGTGAAAGGATTTCCTATTCACAAAATCGGCCTCATGGGCACCTGAGGGGGCTTTTATCCTTATGTGTGTGCAGTCCACTGCACCAATGACATTGGGGAAACCTGTCACACAAAGTAATGAGTATCCTACTATGTGTTAACAGTTGTCCTGTAATTTGTAGATCCTCTTACCTGCAATCCTATAGAACTCCTCTTTGATGTCACAGAGTCTTCTGTGGCCAGGGAAGGAGATGAAGACATCTGCTAATGCTTTGATAGCCAGACACACACTCCTTATTGTGCGGCAAATTGTGGCCTTGTTCAGCTGTTCTGCATCCCCCACTGAGTACAGGAAGGCTCCACTAGCAAAAAAGCGCAAGGCCACACAAACCATTTGCTCCACACTCAGTGCATGGCTCCGTGCAGTGCGGTGCTTAATCCTGGGACCCAGTAGTCTGCATAGATACCTGATGCCATCTGCAGAAAACCTGTATCTTTCATATAGATGGTCATCAGGGAAGGCCAGTGGGTCCAACCGGTCCCTGAAAACCCTTTCTCGCCTGAAGGCTCTCCTCAGCACAAGTGCTTCTTCATCCACCACATCTCGCACGAATGGGCATGCCATTGTCAGAGCAGAAAGGAACACACAATTTTGGGCCTTCATATAGGCTAGTGGCCACACCTGGTGCTGGGGGGGGTGGGCAAAAGAGGGCGATGCCTTATAACGATGACTTGGTTGTACTGATTGCTGGGAAAATAAAAAAAACCTTAGAAAGATGCCACCGTCCTGTGTGCTCACAATAAGAGCTCATATGTCATGGCTCACTTGACTTTACGAGAATATACCTAATTTTTATTTTGAGCTGTGTCATCTTCTTGGAGCTGGGGGAGGAAAGAAAAATAATGATTAATACATTTGTGTTACAGTTAGCATACAGTGTACATTGAAGGCATATCTCACCTCCCTCTCAAGTTTTTTTATTTCAAGGTCCAGTTTCCTAATTGTCCTCTTTTTTATTTCGAACTCCAGTGCAAGATTTTCCATCTTTTTCTTCTTGTACTGAATGTCTATGTCTGCCAGTTCTATTTGGCGCCGGAGGTGGTTGCCATACAACTTTCTGATAGCTTGTGAGCTCTGTGAACACAATACAATTAGCGCAGCTGGAATTTGGCAGGATGTGGTGTCCTTTTATTAATACGCACTATGTTGCCAGGCTGGTTTTCCCACTGTATAGCATCTGGGTCCTGTAAAAGAAATTAGATTTTTTGATTTTGATGAGGACTCCTCACCATTGTAGAGTAAATAGTACTTTCACAGTCTTAACATGATACCTCATGCCTTCTGGAATCCAGAGAGATGGTCTCCTCCTCATCATCGTCTCCATCATGTGCTGTTGCTGCTGCACTGGGGCCTTCACCCTATCACATTTAATCGGATTCATATTGAAGCTAGTAGACAAGACATGCCAGGCCTACAGTATGCCTTTGATGGAGTACTCACTGGATCAGCATCGTCTGGTGCTTGTGCTGGTGGCTCTAACAGGAACACAGTGCTGCCAGACACTGCAAGGCAATAGGTAAACCAAAGTCAGACAGTCCAAATTGATTCAATATGAATGTGGTTGTATCCCATGTAGAGATGGAAGGACATACCTTGAATGAAGCGGGTGGCATCTTGGGAGGAACCTATGCTCGTCTCTTTCCCCCCAGGGATCCCCTCTAAGACGGGCCTGCCTTTATTTAGCTCCAAGGCCATGTCCTCTGCTGGGGTAAGGTCAGCCTTTGGTGACCCACCACCCGTGCCTTGTCTGTGGGTATTCTTTTTCACTGCTAAAACAGTACAGACAATGTGTGAGCAGGCACCTTCTGGGTACAATATATGCTTGTGCTTTGTTAAACATTAGTCAGGGACCATACCATTCTGCAGAATGTTCTTGTATTTGATTTTGACCTGCTGCCATGTCCGTTTTGGCCCGTTCATGTTTAATCTACACACACACACACACACACACATTTAATGGAGTCACACTGCAAAAAATTACTTGGTATTTTTGTCTTGTTTTCAGTAAAAATATCAAAAAATTTATCATAGCTTTATACAGTGTGATGGAGTTACTTTACACAATTTCACTCATATCTGCAGTGCATTTCAATAAAAAATTTAACCGTTTCATAATTACAGTACAACTGCATTTTTGGAGATGTGAATTAAATATTTGAATTGTAATTGTGATGTTTCAGCGGAGCGGTGAGTGTGTAATTGTGCACTACTTACGCATTCAGGCGGTCTGCAATACTTTGCCACGCTTTTTCTCTTTGCTTTATCACTGTGGCGGTGTTGCCTTTCTTCTTAATTATATCTTTTACCTCGTATGCCTCCATGAGGATTTGTGCTTCCGACGGGGAAAAGTACGCGGCTCTAGTTGCCATGGTAAATCAGTTAATCTGTGATCTGTGGCGGGGTCTATTTGAGTGAGCCGTGAGCGCGCACCTATCCAGGATTGGTTTCACCTGGCTTAATGAATCCGTGTCTGCTCATCCTGGCTTGGTCTTTGTGCAACCAATTAAGCCTGGACGCACATGTTTTGGCTTCATTGAGCTCAGCTGAGTCATTTATCCCGGATGTCTTAATTCTACTTTTGTGCAACAGGCCCCAGGTAAGTTGACTGAGAACAAGTTCTCATTTGCAGCAACGACCTGGGGAATAGTTACATGGGAGAGGAGGGGGATGAATGAGCCAATTGTAAACTGGGGATTATTAGGCGACCATGATGGTCTGAGGGTCGGATTAGGAATTTAGCCAGGACACCAGGGTTAACACCCCTACTCTTACGGTAAGTGCCATGGGAGCTTTAATGACCTCAAAGAGTCAGGACACCCGTTTAACATCCCACCCGAAAGAAGGCACCCTACACAGGACAGTGTCCCCAATCACTGCCCTCGGGCATGGGGATATTTTCTTTTGATCAGAGGAAAGAGTGCCTCCTACTGGCCCTCCAACACCACTTCCAGCAGCATCTGATCTCCCATCCAGGGACTGACCAGGACCAACCCTGCTTAGCTTCAGAAGCAAGCCAGCAGTGGTATGCAGGGTGGTACACTGCTGGCATATATAAAAGACAACACTGACAATTGTGAATTTAGAAAACATGAACATTAAAATGAACAAAGTGTGCATGTGTGTGATGCTTACTTATGCTGTTTTAATCTATGCATTTGTTATAAACCACAAGCATGTGACTGTGCTATTTGCAGACCGGAGTGTTGCACTGAGAACACCTTTAGAGAAGGCCTTTAGTTCCTCTTTGTTGACCTCTCTCCACTCTGTCTCTTTTTCTGTCGCTATTCTCCGTGCTTCTAAATTTGTACACTTTAGGACCTCCTCAATAATGTTGTCACTAATGAACAGCTCCCAGGCAACCTTTGGTGACACAACTCTCCTCAGAGGAGGAGTCCTCCCCATCTGTAGAATAATCTAGGACAGCTGGACTGCCAGGTGCATCCACAACTCCAACTTGACCCCCAGGCACATAGTCTGTGTCATCTGAATTGGATTCCTGACATTCTGAGTCAGAGGCACCAATGGCTTCCTCATCCAGCATCTGTAAAACCATTTTGGTTGTATATCTGGCAACATTCTTATGAGCCTCCTTATGAAACTCCTTTTACTCAATGAGTTAAAAAGGAGAAATGAAAATGGTGGTTAATGAACATTAAACACCAGATAATTAATAAATATGTTATTAATTACTTAGATTTTATTGTTGTAGCGAAAAGAAATGGCAGCTTGACGAGTGCAATGCAGTGAATTCCATAGGAAATACATATGGGCCATATTTTATCCACATATGAAAACTTGGTGTAGTGATACAAAAACAATTTTTACTTAAAAAACAAAACTAGGATGTTAGAACATTAAAGATACATTATTCAATGAATTCCTGGAATATTAGACGATAACATTTTTTGGGGGGGGGGGGATCAATACAGCAAAAAAACATTAGGCTGGGTCATTTAGACCCATATCCATCCTAGGGTTAAATGTAGTTTTGTAATTGACAAAAAGCAAAAATTGCATTTCAAAAAGGTCAAGTTTTTGCTGTGAACCTACAGTTGAAGTCAGAAGTTTACATACACCTTAGCCAAATACATTTAAACTCAGTTTTCACAATTCCTAACATTTAATCCTAGTAAAAATTCCCTGTTTTAGGTCAGTTAGGATCACCACTTTATTTTAAGAATGTGAAATGTCAGAATAATAGTAGAGAGAATGATTTATTTAAGCTTTTATTTCTTTCATCACATTCCCAGTGGGTCAGAAGTTTACATACACTCAATTAGTATTTGGTAGCATTGCCTATAAATTGTTTAACTTGGGTCAAACTTTTCGGGTAGCCTTCCCACAATAAGTTGCTTGAATTTTGGCCCATTCCTCCTGACAGAGCTGGTGTAACTGAGGTAGGTTTGTTGCCCTCCTTGTTGGCACACACTTTTTCAGTTCTGCCCACAAATGTTCTATAGGATTGAGGTCAGGGCTTTGTGATGGCAACTCCAATATCTTGACATCTCCCATTTGTTGTCATTAAGCCATTTTGCCACAACTTTGGAAGTATGCTTGGGTTCATTGTCCATTTGGAAGACTCATTTGCGACCAAGCTTTAACTTCCTGACTGATGTCTTGAGATGTTGCTTCAATATACCCACATAATTTCCCCTCCTCATGATGCCATCTATTTTGTGAAGTGCACCAGTCCCTCCTGCAGCAAAGCACGCCCACAACATGATGCTGCCATCCCCGTGCTTCACGGTTGGGATGGTGTTCTTTGGCTTGCAATCTTCCCCCCCTTTTCCTCCAAACATAATGATGGTCATTATGGCCAAACAGTTCTATTCTTGTTTCATCAGACCAGAGGACATTTCTCAAAAAAGTACGATCTTTGTCCCCATCTGCAGTTGCAAATTGTAGTCTGGCTTTTTTATTGCGGTTTTGGAGCAGTGGCTTCTTCCTTGCTGAGCTGCCTTTCAGTTTATGTTGATATAGGACTCATTTTACTGTGGATATAGATACTTTTGTACCTGTTTCCCCCAGAATCTTCACACGGTCCTTTGCTGTTGTTCTGGGATTGATTTGAACTTTTCGCACCAAGTACATTCATCTCTAGGAGACAGAATGCGTCTCCTTCCTGAGCGGTATTATGGCTGCCTGTTCCCATGGTGTTTATACTTGTTTACTATTGTTTGTACAGATGAACGAGGTACCTTCAGGCATTTGGAAATTGCTCCCAAGGATGAACCAGACTTGTGGAGGTTTTTTCTATTTTTTTTCTGAGATCTTGGCTGATTTCTTTAGATTTTCCCATGATGTCAATCAAAGAGGCACTGAGTTTGAAAGTAGGCCTTGAAATACATCAACAGGTACACCTCCAATTGACTCAAATTATGTAAATTAGCCTATCAGAAGCTTCTAAAGCCATGACATCATTTTCTGGAATTTTCCAAGCTGTTTAAAGGCACAGTCAACTTAGTGTATGTAAACTTCTGACCCACTGGAATTGTGATACAGTGAATTATCAGTGAAATAATCTGTCTGTAAACAATTGTTGGAGAATTGACTTGTGTCATGCACAAAGTATATGTCCTAACCGACTTGCAAAACTATAGTTTGTTAACAAGACATTTGTGGAGTGGTTTTATTGACTCCAACCTAAGTGCATGTAATCTTCCGACTTCAACTGTAGGTAACCACAGGTTGTTTTCCCCACATGCGGGCAGGGTCGCGACATTCTATTTAATACCGACTGGGACTATGGTTGACCAATTCCTTGACCAACATGGCTGACCTTTGGTCAATCATAAGAAGATTCATGTCCATTCTAGTTTTCTAATTCCTAATTCTATGGTCCCAACCCTCTAAATGCATGGCTCTGCCCCAACCCATCTGGCACTCCAGGCAGACTCAATTAGACACAAAGTATTTTGAAAGAAAATCAATACTATTTGAACCCAGATCTGATTCATGGATGTCAACATGGTTTCAGAAGAGCAGTCTGTTTGTTAGAGCCCACTGTGCCAAATGACCCTAGCACTGAGCACTGCCATGACGTCCCTGTGTCACTGAGTCACACTGACGTCACTGCAAACATACAACCACCTATGTTGCAAAATGTTTATTCCAGCAATTGTGGAATATTTCTGCAATCAGGAAGAAATAATCAGGAGATCCTCCAACCAACATTTCTAGAAAACCTGGGAATTTGGGGAAAGTTAATAAAATTGCACAACCCTTTCACCATCACACGCACCACCATTTTACAAACACTGTGGCTGAACTGAGCATATATAGACTATTCAAACACTGAGGCTGCACTGAGCAGATATAGACCATTCAAACACTGAGGCTGCACTGAGCAGATATAGACTATTCAAACACTGAGGCTACACTGAGCAGATATAGACCATTCAAACACTGAGGCTGCACTGAGCAGATATAGACCATTCAAACACTGAGGCTGCACTGAGCAGATATAGACTATTCAAACACTGAGGCTGCACTGAGCAGATATAGACCATTCAAACACTGAGGCTGCACTGAGCATATATAGACTATTCAAACACTGAGGCTGCACTGAGCAGATATAGACCATTCAAACACTGAGGCTGCACTGAGCAGATATAGACTATTCAAACACTGAGGCTACACTGAGCAGATATAGACCATTCAAACACTGAGGCTGCACTGAGCAGATATAGACCATTCAAACACTGAGGCTGCACTGAGCATATATAGACCATTCAAACACTGAGGCTGCACTGAGCAGATATAGACTATTCAAACACTGAGGCTGCACTGAGCAGATATAGACCATTCAAACACTGAGGCTGCACTGAGCAGATATAGACTATTCAAACACTGAGGCTGCACTGAGCAGATATAGACCATTCAAACACTGAGGCTACACTGAGCAGATATAGACTATTCAAACACTGAGGCTGCACTGAGCAGAGATAGACCATTCAAACACTGAGGCTGCACTGAGCAGAGATAGACTATTCAAACACTGAGGCTGCACTGAGCAGATATAGACCATTCAAGAAACACGACTGCTGGACAATACAAAGGGCTGAATTCAATTTAAACTGGCCTGCCTGACTTGTTTTATTCCCCCAGATAATCACATGTAGATGTAGTGTGTATGCATGGTGGTAGAAGTTTGTAAACAAAGACATTGACTGTGTAAATGTGCTATGGTGGGTTGTGTAGAATTCCAGCCAAAGTAGTCCAGATTGAGAAACCTACACCTCTATGGATAGTGTGGTGGTAATCATGGCAGAAAATACAAGCACCCAGAGTCATACGTTAAATATAGTGATCAGGAGATGATGCTGTAACAAGGTTCTCAAAGTGTCTATACTTCACTGACTTGTTTCTGGATATAACTTGTTGGATTCAACACAAACTGCAGAAAGTGTCTAGAGACCTCTCATCCCCGCTCGATACCCTCTCTTCTGATGTCAAACACATTACTGTTGCCAAAACCTGATTTACCAGCTATTCACTACATTAACTTCAACATTTATATATTTGTAAAAAAGTATTTTACTTCATCTAGTTTCCCATTTTCCCATGCCATCTGTTGAAATCACCAGGGTGAAATGAAAGAAGTTGTAAATTAACAAGTTTCCACATGTTGAAGGTGAAAGTGGCAGCATTTTTAATTATACTTGGACGGGTGCTAATTCTAAATACTTAATATAACAAATGGCAAATGGGCTCTTGCCAGTTCCCCTGGTAATTGGGACTTTGTGTTCTTAGTGTCTGCTACATTCATTAACGCTGCAATGAGCCCAGTTACAATATGTTCTTTATTTGTTTAAATTGATTCCCCTGAGTTTTAGGGGGGGAAGTGTGAAAGCTGCTGCTGGTGGTGGTGATGACAAACAACTTGGTGCCTGGGGCACTTCATTAGGGCCTTAGTCAGCTTAGCTCCTCCCCGACTGGCCAATGGCTGTGGTACCAGCACCACAGATAGCCTTTTCTATGTACTGCACCAACACCACATCACAACATCAAATGCTATTTGAAATCTTTAAAATACTTTGAGATTTTGCTCTAGCATGCCTGGAGTGCCAGATGGGTGGGGTTTGTACTTCTGGACTATTGTATTGATCCATTATACCAGACAAGGTCAATCCGAAGACATTGACTGTCAGTCCAAAAACATTCTAGGGAGTTTTTCCTAGCCACTGTACTTCTACACCTGGGGTTTTAGGCTGGGTTTCTGTATAGCACTGTGACATCAGCGGATATAAGAAGGGCTTTCTAAATACATTTGATTAAATTTGATTGAATCCAGCATATACATTATTTGAAACGATCAAATAATATTTGAACCCAGGTCTGGACTCCAGAACAGGACCAACAGGATTGGATTCAACCAACACTCCCCAGTCTGATACTTTTACCTCATGCTCTCTGGGCAATGATATTGCATGTTCTCTAATTACTAAAGGTGAGGACATGTGGATAGTCACATGTGAATATATCTAATAACAAACCTTTTCCAAAGAGGGAAAAGGTCAAGAGAGAGGCAGTCTACATTTTTATTTCATGCTCACAGGCACACACACACAACACACACAGACACAGACACACACGCATACACAAAGCATAGATGACACCTGGGATAATTGCCCTGGTCTTTGGTACAGAGTGTCCTTGTATCTGCCAATCATATCCCCACTTATAGCCTCCACCACTCCCATTCTCGAATCTGTGCATTTCTTTCAAATAAATGTCAGCTTATCCTATTCTTTGTCATCCCTTTTAAAACAGTATTTTCTCCCATCACAATAATGGCTCAAAGGTAGGATTTTGAAATGAATTGCTTTACATTTGATCAACACATTACAGTGGGTCCATACTGGCGAACATAAGCAATCATTTAAATTTAAACAGGTACTCTGGCACAAAATGCGAATCAGCCAATTCAAATCTGTGATTTACAGTGCCTTGCGAAAGTATTCGGCCCCCTTGAACTTTGCGACCTTTTGCCACATTTCAGGCTTCAAACATAAAGATATAAAACTGTATTTTTTTGTGAAGAATCAACAACAAGTGGGACACAATCATGAAGTGGAACGACATTTATTGGATATTTCAAACTTTTTTAACAAATCAAAAACTGAAAAATTGGGCGTGCAAAATTATTCAGCCCCCTTAAGTTAATACTTTGTAGCGTCACCTTTTGCTGCGATTACAGCTGTATGTCGCTTGGGGTATGTCTCTATCAGTTTTGCACATCGAGAGACTGAAATGTTTTCCCATTCCTCCTTGCAAAACAGCTCGAGCTCAGTGAGGTTGGATGGAGAGCATTTGTGAACAGCAGTTTTCAGTTCTTTCCACAGATTCTCGATTGGATTCAGGTCTGGACTTTGACTTGGCCATTCTAACACCTGGATATGTTTATTTTTGAACCATTCCATTGTAGATTTTGCTTTATGTTTTGGATCATTGTCGTGTTGGAAGACAAATCTCCGTCCCAGTCTCAGGTCTTTTGCAGACTCCATCAGGTTTTCTTCCAGAATGGTCCTGTATTTGGCTCCATCCATCTTCCCATCAATTTTAACCATCTTCCCTGTCCCTGCTGAAGAAAAGCAGGCCCAAACCATGATGCTGCCACCACCATGTTTGACAGTGGGGATGGTGTGTTCAGGGTGATGAGCTGTGTTGCTTTTACGCCAAACATAACGTTTTGCATTGTTGCCAAAAAGTTCAATTTTGGTTTCATCTGACCAGAGCACCTTCTTCCACATGTTTGGTGTGTCTCCCAGGTGGCTTGTGGCAAACTTTAAACGACACTTTTTATGGATATCTTTAAGAAATGGCTTTCTTCTTGCCACTCTTCCATAAAGGCCAGATTTGTGCAACATACGACTGATTGTTGTCCTATGGACAGAGTCTCCCACCTCAGCTGTAGATCTCTGCAGTTCATCCAGAGTGATCATGGGCCTCTTGGCTGCATATCTGATCAGTCTTTTCCTTGTATGAGCTGAAAGTTTAGAGGGACGGCCAGGTCTTGGTAGATTTGCAGTGGTCTGATACTCCTTCCATTTCAATATTATCTCTTGCACCGTGCTCCTTGGGATGTTTAAAGCTTGGGAAATCTTTTTGTATCCAAATCCGGCTTTAAACTTCTTCACAACAGTATCTCGGACCTGCCTGGTGTGTTCCTTGTTCTTCATGATGCTCTCTGCGCTTTTAACGGACCTCTGAGACTATCACAGTGCAGGTGCATTTATACGGAGACTTGATTACACACAGGTGGATTGTATTTATCATCATTAGTCATTTAGGTCAACATTGGATCATTCAGAGATCCTCACTGAACTTCTGGAGAGAGTTTGCTGCACTGAAAGTAAAGGGGCTGAATAATTATGCACGCCCAATTTTTCAGTTTTTGATTTGTTAAATAAGTTTGAAATATCCAATAAATGTCGTTCCACTTCATGATTGTGTCCCACTTGTTGTTGATTCTTCACAAAAAAATACAGTTTTATATCTTTATGTTTGCATCCTTGACTAGGATACTAGCTACTACTAACATTAGTTGACATTTTCATGTTTTTGCATATATGACAAAATACAGTGTTTTTGTTTTTGATTTATACACAACCATGTGCTTTTATGGAACAAAAATATAAATGAGGTATTTACATGTATGTTTATCGTACATCGTAAAAATATGAACAGCCTTATGGATTTGTCAAATAGCAATCATGTAATCAAATCAAATCAAATTTTATTTGTCACATACACATGGTTAGCAGATGTTAATGCGAGTGTAGCGAAATGCTTGTGCTTCTAGTTCCGACAATGCAGTAATAACCAACAAGTAATCTAACTAACAATTCCAAAACTACTGTCTTATACACAGTGTAAGGGGATAAAGAATATGTACATAAGGATATATGAATGAGTGATGGTACAGAGCAGCATAGGCAAGATACAGTAGATGGTATCGAGTACAGTATATACATATGAGATGAGTATGTAAACAAAGTGGCATAGTTAAAGTGGCTAGTGATACATGTATTACATAAGGATGCAGTCGATGATATAGAGTACAGTATATACGTATGCATATGAGATGAATAATGTAGGGTAAGTAACATTATATAAGGTAGCATTGTTTAAAAGTGGCTAGTGATATATTTACATCATTTCCCATCAATTCCTATTATTAAAGTGGCTGGAGTTGAGTCAGTGTCAGTGTCAGTGTGTTGGCAGCAGCCACTCAATGTTAGTGGTGGCTGTTTAACAGTCTGATGGCCTTGAGATAGAAGCTGTTTTTCAGTCTCTCGGTCCCAGCTTTGATGCACCTGTACTGACCTCGCCTTCTGGATGATAGCGGGGTGAACAGGCAGTGGCTCGGGTGGTTGATGTCCTTGATGATCTTTATGGTCTTCCTGTAACATCGGGTGGTGTAGGTGTCCTGGAGGGCAGGTAGTTTGCCCCCGGTGATGCGTTGTGCAGACCTCACTACCCTCTGGAGAGCCTTACGGTTGTGGGCGGAGCAGTTGCCGTACCAGGCGGTGATACAGCCCGCCAGGATGCTCTCGATTGTGCATCTGTAGAAGTTTGTGAGTGCTTTTGGTGACAAGACGAATTTCTTCATCCTCCTGAGGTTGAAGAGGCGCTGCTGCGCCTTCTTCACGATGCTGTCTGTGTGAGTGGACCAATTCAGTTTGTCTGTGATGTGTATGCCGAGGAACTTAAAACTTGCTACCCTCTCCACTACTGTTCCATCGATGTGGATAGGGGGGTGTTCCCTCTGCTGTTTCCTGAAGTCCACAATCATCTCCTTAGTTTTGTTGACGTTGAGTGTGAGGTTATTTTCCTGACACCACACTCCGAGGGCCCTCACCTCCTCCCTGTAGGCCGTCTCGTCGTTGTTGGTAATCAAGCCTACCACTGTTGTGTCGTCTGCAAACTTGATGATTGAGTCTGAGGCGTGCGTGGCCACGCAGTCGTGGGTGAACAGGGAGTACAGGAGAGGGCTCAGAACGCACCCTTGTGGGGCCCCAGTGTTGAGGATCAGCGGGGTGGAGATGTTGTTGCCTACCCTCACCACCTGGGGGCGGCCCGTCAGGAAGTCCAGTACCCAGTTGCACAGGGCGGGGTCGAGACCCAGGGTCTCGAGCTTGATGACGAGCTTGGAGGGTACTATGGTGTTGAATGCCGAGCTGTAGTCGATGAACAGCATTCTCACATAGGTATTCCTCTTGTCCAGATGGGTTAGGGCAGTGTGCAGTGTGGTTGAGATTGCATCGTCTGTGGACCTATTTGGTCGGTAAGCAAATTGGAGTGGGTCTAGGGTGTCAGGTAGGGTGGAGGTGATATGGTCCTTGACTAGTCTCTCAAAGCACTTCATGATGACGGAAGTGAGTGCTACGGGGCGGTAGTCGTTTAGCTCAGTTACCTTAGCTTTCTTGGGAACAGGAACAATGGTGGCCCTCTTGAAGCATGTGGGAACAGCAGACTGGTATAGGGATTGATTGAATATGTCCGTAAACACACCGGCCAGCTGGTCTGCGCATGCTCTGAGGGCGCGGCTGGGGATGCCGTCTGGGCCTGCAGCCTTGCGAGGGTTAACACGTTTAAATGTCTTACTCACCTCGGCTGCAGTGAAGGAGAGTCTGCATGTTTTCGTTACAGGCCGTGTCAGTGGCACTGTATTGTCCTCAAAGCGGGCAAAAAAGTGATTTAGTCTGCCTGGGAGCAAGACATCCTGGTCCGTGACTGGGCTGGATTTCTTCTTGTAGTCCGGGATTGACTGTAGACCCTGCCACATGCCTCTTGTGTCTGAGCCGTTGAATGGAGATTCTACTTTGTCTCTGTACTGACGCTTAGCTTGTTTGATAGCCTTGCGGAGGGAATAGCTGCACTGTTTGTATTCGGTCATGTTACCAGTCACCTTGCCCTGATTAAAAGCAGTAGTTCGCGCTTTCAGTTTCACGCGAATGCTGCCATCAATCCACGGTTTCTGGTTAGGGAATGTTTTAATCGTTGCTATGGGAACGACATCTTCAACGCACGTTCTAATGAACTCGCACACCGAATCAGCGTATTCTTCAATATTGTTATCTGACGCAATACGAAACATATCCCAGTCCACGTGATGGAAGCAGTCTTGGAGTGTGGAGTCAGCTTGGTCGGACCAGCGTTGGACAGACCTCAGCGTGGGAGCCTCTTGTTTTAGTTTCTGTCTGTAGGCAGGGATCAACAAAATGGAGTCGTGGTCAGCTTTTCCGAAAGGAGGGCGGGGCAGGGCCTTATATGCGTTGCGGAAGTTAGAGTAACAATGATCCAAGGTTTTTTCACCCCTGGTTGCGCAATCGATATGCTGATAAAATTTAGGGAGTCTTGTTTTCAGATTAGCCTTGTTAAAATCCCCAGCTACAATGAATGCAGCCTCCGGATAAATGGATTCCAGTTTGCAAAGAGTCAAATAAAGTTCGTTCAGAGCCAACGATGTGTCTGCTTGGCGGGGGATATATACGGCTGTGATTATAATCGAAGAGAATTCTCTTGGTAGATAATGCGGTCTACATTTGATTGTGAGGAATTCTAAATCAGGTGAACAGAAGGATTTGTGTTCCTGTATGTTTCTTTCATCACACCATGTCTCGTTAACCATAAGGCATACGCTCCTGCCCCTCTTCTTACCAGAAAGATGTTTGTTTCTGTCGGCGCGATGCGTGGAGAAACCCGCTGGTTGCACCGCCTCCGATAGCGTCTCTCCAGTGAACCATGTTTCCGTGAAGCAAAGAACGTTACAGTCTCTGATGTCCCTCTGGAATGCTACCCTTGCTCGGATTTCATCAACCTTGTTGTCAAGAGACTGGACATTGGTGAGAAGAATGCTAGGGAGTGGTGCACGATGTGCCCGTCTCCGGAGTCTGACCAGAAGACCGCCTCGCTTCCCTCTTTTTCGGAGTCGTTTTTTGGGGTCGCTGCATGGGATCCATTCCGTTGTTCTGTTTGAGAGGCAGAACACAGGATCCGCGTCGCGAAAAACATATTCTTGGTCGTACTGATGGTGAGTTGACGCTGATCATATAGTAGTTCTTCTCGACTGTATGTAATGAAACCTAGGATGACCTGGGGTACTAATGTAAGAAATAACACGTAAAAAAACAAAAAACGCCATAGTTTCCTAGGAACGCGAAGCGAGGCGGCCATCTCTGTCGGCGCCGGAAGTAGTACGATTATTGTCATAACTTTTAGGTGGCACAAACTGCTAAAGTGGCTGATTCTAAATTGATAGTACACTTAAAAGGGTGGGTTCGAGCCACCCTCGCATCAAGCTTTTTTGTTGAGGAAAAAACTGTTCACTGCCGGTCCTTGGTGCTCGATTCAAAACATGTGACGAGGTGGATAGTTATAGCAATGCATAGCCGATAAAACCTTGTAGGCATGCATGTACAGTATGTGTAGCCTACTTAAGCAATAAGACCAGAGAAGATGTGGTATATGGCCAATAAACCACGGCTAAGGGCTGTTCTTAGGTACCACGCAATGTGGGCACAGCCCTTAGCTGTGGTATATTGGCCATATATCACAAACCCCTGAGGAGCCTTATTGCTATTATGAACTGGTTACCAATGTAATTAGAGCACTAAACTTAAATGTTTTGTCATACCCGTGGTATACGGTCTGATATAACATGGCCTTCAGCCAATCAGAATTCAGGGCTCAAACCACCCAGTTTATAAATAAGAATATACTAGTAACAGCCAAGTGTCTTCCTAGACTAAGACTGTCAATTTCGGACTCGTGATTAACTTATTTTAAAAGAACTGCAGTACTGCCATCTGTAGAATGATATTGAGAGTGCAAACTACAGTCCTACTGTACGCTTTGTAATACTCATCCTCCTCGAGTCAAATAACCCATCTGTGACAAAGCAAATGATTATAAAAATGCATACAAAACGTTGTAGGCCTACACGTCCATGTAATATAGCCTATGCACTAACACAATACACACACGTCCATGTAATATAGCCTATGCACTAACACAATACACACACGTCCATGTAATATAGCCTATGCACTAACACAATACACACACGTCCATGTAATATAGCCTATGCACTAACACAATACACACACGTCCATGTAATATAGCCTATGCACTAACACAATACACACACGTCCATGTAATATAGCCTATGCACTAACACAATACACACACGTCCATGTAATATAGCCTATGCACTAACACAATACACACACGTCCATGTAATATAGCCTATGCACTAACACAATACACACACGTCCATGTAATATAGCCTATGCACTAACACAATACACACACGTCCATGTAATATAGCCTATGCACTAACACAATACACACACGTCCATGTAATATAGCCTATGCACTAACACAATACACACACGTCCATGTAATATAGCCTATGCACTAACACAATACACACACGTCCATGTAATATAGCCTATGCACTAACACAATACACACACGTCCATGTAATATAGCCTATGCACTAACACAATACACACACGTCCATGTAATATAGCCTATGCACTAACACAATACACACACGTCCATGTAATATAGCCTATGCACTAACACAATACACACACGTCCATGTAATATAGCCTATGCACTAACACAATACACACACGTCCATGTAATATAGCCTATGCACTAACACAATACACACACGTCCATGTAATATAGCCTATGCACTAACACAATACACACACGTCCATGTAATATAGCCTATGCACTAACACAATACACACACGTCCATGTAATATAGCCTATGCACTAACACAATACACACACGTCCATGTAATATAGCCTATGCACTAACACAATACACACACGTCCATGTAATATAGCCTATGCACTAACACAATACACACACGTCCATGTAATATAGCCTATGCACTAACACAATACACACACGTCCATGTAATATAGCCTATGCACTAACACAATACACACACGTCCATGTAATATAGCCTATGCACTAACACAATACACACACGTCCATGTAATATAGCCTATGCACTAACACAATACACACACGTCCATGTAATATAGCCTATGCACTAACACAATACACACACGTCCATGTAATATAGCCTATGCACTAACACAATACACGCACGTCCATGTAATATAGCCTATGCACTAACACAATACACACACGTCCATGTAATATAGCCTATGCACTAACACAATACACACACGTCCATGTAATATAGCCTATGCACTAACACAATACACACACGTCCATGTAATATAGCCTATGCACTAACACAATACACACACGTCCATGTAATATAGCCTATGCACTAACACAATACACACACGTCCATGTAATATAGCCTATGCACTAACACAATACACACACGTCCATGTAATATAGCCTATGCACTAACACAATACACACACGTCCATGTAATATAGCCTATGCACTAACACAACACACACACGTCCATGTAATATAGCCTATGCACTAACACAATACACATACATCTGCATTTTAAGGGGGGGGAAGGGAACTCGTGAGATTCAAACGCCAGCCACAATCTGAGATAATTACGTGGACTAGGCACTTTACACAGAGAGCCATCTGAGCAGTCAGTAAAATACACGCTATAGTTGCTTTGATGATCAGAACGTGCTGTTGGACTGAGGTACAGTATGTTAAAGACACTTCCATGAACAAGTGTTGGAACATGTCCAACCACGTCAATGATTTTAATTGGCTGATGCAGAACTCGTGCCAGGATATAATCAGTGACACCTGGTGAGGTTAGCATAGGGCTAACATGTGCCATGTTATCTGATGGGGCCAGCTACAATTTAGCGTTCTGTCAGGTGTAAGTAAATCGACACTTTTAATTGGCTGATAAGGATTTTGTGTCGGAGAACCTGTTTAAATAAAAATGATTGCTTATGTTCACTAGTATGGACCCACTGTAATGTGTTTATCAAATCATTTCAAAATCCTACCTTTGAGCCATTATTTCCCATTGTAAAGAGTGATGGGGGGAAAATAGATTTTGTGTGGGCGGACAGCTGGCTTTTCTGTAAAACCCTGTTTTAAAAGGAACAAGAAAGAATAGGTAAGCTGAAATTCAAAATAAAATAAAGGCACAGATTCTTGAGTATGGACCCTATGAGTTCCCTCTTTGTTTGTGTGCATGTGTATGTGAGGGAAAGAACAAACACCATTGTAAATACAACCCATGTTTATGTTGATTTATTTTCCCTTTTTTACTTTAACTATTTGCACGTTGTTACAACACTGTATATAGATATAATATGACATTTGAAATGTCTTTATTCTTTGGAACTTTTGTGAGTGTAATGTTTACTGTTAATTTTTATTGTTTATTTCACTTTTGTTTATTATCTATTTCACTTTCTTTGGCAATGTAAATATATGTTTCCCATGCCAATAAAGCCCCTTGAATGGAATTGAATGGAATTGAACGAGAGATATGGAGAGAGACAGGGAGGAAGAGAAAGACACACAGAGAGGGAGAAAGGGGGGGACGGAAGTGAGGGAGGGAGCAGCATTAACTGGTGTGTGTGATAGTACGTGACCCTGCATGCTTAGTAGTTGTGTTTTGAGAGCTGTTAGTTATTTTTTGCCCAAAAACGTATTCCAAGACATACAGTAAATGTTAACGATACACTCGATAATGACTGTGTAAATATGCACAAAAAGGAAGCATCTGTGGTCACCCAGCTGTGTAGACTAGAGATTTTTTTGTCGAGACTTATGCATGTGACTCAAATGACGCTACAATATATGCCCACACATTGTCAATGTAGCAACACTTTATTGGTAAACAAGAACTCAGTTTGGTCAATAAATGATACACTACATGACCAAAAGAATGTGGATACCTGCTCGTCGAACATCTCATTCCAAACTCATGGGCATTAATATGGAGTTGGTACCCCTCTTTGCTGCTATAACAGCCTCCACTCGTCTGGGAAGACTTTCCACTAGATGATGGAACATTGCAACTGGGACGTGGTCAAGAAAGGGCCTTACCCAAACTGTTGCCACAAAGCTGGAAGCACAGAATCCTTTAGAATGTCATTGCATGCTGTAGCATTAAGATTTCCCTTCACTGGAACTAAGGGGCTTAGCCGGAACCATGAAAAACAGCCCCAGAACATTATTCCTCCTCCACAAAACTTTACAGTTGGCACTATGCATTCGGGCAGGTAGTGTTCTCCTGGCGTCAGCCAAACCCAGACTGCCAGATGGTGAAGCGTGATTCATCACTCCAGAAAATGCATTTCCAATGCTTCAGATTCCAATGACTGCGAGCTTTACACACTTCAGCCTAACACTTTGCATTGCGCATGGTGATCTTAGGCTTGTGTGCGGCTGCTCAGCCATGGAAACCCCTTACATGAAGCTCCCGACGAACAGTTATTGTGCTGACGTTGCTTCCAGAGGCAGTTTGGAACTTGGTAGTGAGTGTTGCAACTAAGGACAGATCATTTTTCCACGCTTCAGCACTCATCGGTCCCGTTCCGTGAGCTTGTGTGGCCTACCACTTCGCGGCTGAGACGTTGTTGCTCCTAGACGTTTCCACTTCACAATAACAGCCCTTACAGTTGACCGGGGCAGCTCTAGCAGGGCAGAAATTTGACAACTAACTTGTTGGAAAGGTGGCATCCTATGGCGGTGCCACGTTGAAAGTCAATTTGCTCTTCTGTAAGGCCATTCTACTGCCAATGTCCGTCTATGCAGTGTGCTTGATTTTATATACCTGTCAGAAACGAGTGTGGCTGAAATAGCAGAATCCACTAATTTGAAGGGGTGTTGCTGTACTGCAGAGAGCCTTGGTAAAGACCTTCAGGACTACCCTGGTGTGGCTCCTTTAAAACACACACAAGTACTCCTTAATGAGGTGCTTCTCTTCTCACTCTGTGGCGGGCCAAACGCCCCTTTGTTATTTACTACAGCTATTTTCCTGATACACTCCCTCGCCCAGCCCTGGAGTGGTAAAATAGCAGTAATTGCTGGATCGTTTGCAGGTTGTTTAGCTTGTGCACCAAGCCAGATGAGAACCATTAATGAGCACAGCTTCCAGCAGCAATTAGTGAAACAGTCGTGTACATCACAGATGATTTGCAATTAACCAGATACATATCATGTGTCTGTGTGTGTGTGTGTGTGTGTGTGTGTGTCTGTGTGTGTGTGTGTGTGTGTGTGTGTGTGTGTGTGTGTGTGTGTGTGTGTGTGTGTGTGTGTGTGTGTGTGTGTGTGTGTGTGTGTGTGTGTGTGTGTGTGTGTGTGTGTGTGTGTGTGTTTGTGTGTGTGTGTGTGTTTGTTTGTGTGTGTGTGTGTGTGTGTGTGTGTGTGTCGGCTGTTTGAAGGGCGGTGGGCCAATGAACATGATATTGAAGGGCGGTGGGCCAATGAACATGATATACAACCCTGTGCTGAACTAAGGGTAAGGTTTCTGTTATCTTAGGTCCAGTGCTTTTTAGATCACATGAACTGTCAGAACTTTCATCCATTTTTGAATTTGAGAGCGGTTACATTTTCCCAAGCCACTTGCCTCTGGCAAGGCTGCCGTTTAGCTGAGACACAAACTCAGGATTGTGGCCTTAAGTGGATCACTCAGTGCAGGATAAACAATACCTCATATGATATCAAAGTGATTGAGGCTCTATTATTCTCATGGTGGACATGACATATGCTATGAGTGAGAGACTGTCAGATCAGACAGCTTTCTCTCTCCACTACACACCTTCTTGATCTTATGCTGCTAAAGTAGTCACTGTAGCAACCAGTCGCCAAACAAAACCATTAGAAAATCACTGTCAGGATATTGCACCAATTGTTACGATTACAGGTTGCCAAGGCAACAGAAGAAACCACAAGGGCAACATCCAATCAACAAAGGACAAGGAGACCCTGAATTGTGGTCCTGCTGCCAACCCATTCATTTGACTGGTTTACCACATTGAATATCCTCTCTGCTACATCTTATATATTATTTCTACAAGCTTGAGTTCAATGTGTCTGGATCTGTTAGTCGATTGTTTCTTGACTGAAAATGCCAGACACATTACAGTGCATTTAGTGAAGATCAGAAACATTTCGAGCTCTACATTCCTAAATGACCCCCCCCTCCCACCTTTTTTAAATGTATTGAATGATAAAAGCTCTATAGAGACCCTCTTCCTCCAGTGGACAGTTCAATTAGCAGGTTTGAAACTGTAGATGGATATAGTGTGTCTCATAGGGGTTTATTATCAAGTTTACTGACCCGTGCTCTGATGGAAGACTCCACCCACCGCCACCGCCACCACCACCCCTCTTGTGGCCACACCCAGGCAGCACACCATCCAATTACTGTTATCAGTAGCCCTGGGCAGAGTGTGCCTGCCTGCCTGTTGGGGCCTGGCCTCAGCTAACGAGAGGGGTGACAACAGGGTCATTATCCGCCTGTGACTATGTAGTCACAGAAAAGATCTGTTAGGGGACAGTAAAATCCCTAATGAACACAAGCCAGTGTGTTGGCAGTCCCTCCCCTGCTTCCTCCGACTCAATTAAAGTTGTTTGTGGGAGACACAAAATAATTAAAGGTGCACTTTGTTGTTTTTTATTTGGGTTGGGTGAGGGCTGCCCCTGGCACTGTTGCAATATGTTTTCTTCTGTTTGCTATTCAATTTCCCACTTAAGTATCAAAAATAGGCTTCTAGCGTTCATTGCCCCCTATTATGAAAGCTGGAGAGTTTGTTGTTATTCCTCATGTGAGAGAGAGGTGCAATTACGTGGAGAATTTACATTCTACACCAATCACATTTAATCACACACGTCTTTATGGTGGGGGAGAAACAAGGCATATGTTTATATCTATGTAGAAGTATGAGAGGATGGCAATATTATGTTTCACAACTGCCAGTGAGTAAACATTGATAAGTGTGTAGACCCACGGAGAAGGCGAGGTTCATCAACAAGATGTTATGTGTGGTGTTTTTAACAGAGCTGTCAGCTGTCATCAAACGGCAAGTTAGGTTATACACTGATTATAAATGTGGGGCTTCTGTACATTTATCTTAACTAAGGTTGAGAGTGCTCCCATAATTTGTTTTCTTGTAGTATACTATTCACATATCTCAAAGTAACAGGAGAACTTGAAATATTGTTAATGTTGTGTTTCACTAGCCAATCTCTCAACCAACATCTGCACATGCAATAGCAATGACTTAAAATGACTTCTACAGTCATTTTGTGCAGGTCTGTGCTCTTTTGCATGGCGGAAATGTCTCCCCAAATGTAATATTTTTCACATTTCCATAATCAGAAAAAGCTACGTGATTCACATATCCCCTTTGCAGCTGAGCAATATACCAGGGTTAATGAAACCAAAGGTACAAATTACTAAAGTTTAAGACATTATCCCTTGTTTTATTCTTACCCCGCCAATATAACATGGCAATAACATGTTTATCTACTTAGTTGTGTGGATCAAACCTGTTGGCTCCATAATCATAAACAATGACTGTGTTTGAGGTTGCAGTTTTACCACTGATCTACGGATGGCTGTATGGTATCAGCCATTGATGGAGGAGAAATTCATTCTTGTGGTTTAGCTCAAAGAAGGATTCCCAGTGCAGCAAATTAAGTCAGCCAACAGTTCCAAACACACGTGACTTGGCTGGAGCATACGCACCATACAGAAGCATCAGTCTTCTAGTCCCCACAGGTCACCAGCACACACTCTGTCTAGTGTGTAAATGCTTACTGTTCAGTATTAAAGTCTGTATAAAAGTAGGGTCTGTTTAAGGGTCTGTGATCTGGGATAGAGAGTGCACAGACATAGTGTTTCTTACTACTATGCTGCCCTTTGCATCTTGTGTGCATTGATGACAACAAGTAAACAAACTTCACCCAAAACAACATAGCATCAAGTGCTATGACGTTTTTACACCTAAATGCATGCATCCCATTGTGCTCTGAATATCACCCATGGTAAGAATAACAATGGCAGACAGTGATAACTTACAAACAGGAACTGTTTGTGCTGTTACCACCAATGTGTCATAACAGATAGTGTGTCTTCACCATAGGGATTTAAAGTAGAGCCAAAATGTACCCTTGTAAGGAAGATACAACACTATAGGGATATTACAGTACAAGATAAACTCATTGCAACGTCAGCCTTGCAATAACAGGGTATGGCCAGAGGAGACACACTCTGATAATCTCAGACTTTTTCCAATGTTGTCATCTTACAGTAATCACAACCTTTGTATGGCAGTTGGTGTATTGGGTATTGTAGTTGTAATATACTTTAGTTCTAGGTCCAGATCTTTGCTAGCTTCATCTCCAGGGGTTATCGGCTGCATCACAGGACATGAAGCCCTCCAACGGGTGGTGAAGACGGCCCAGTACATCTACTCAAAACGGTGCCTGAGGAAGTCCTGCAGCATCATCAAGGACCACACACACTCCAATCACGGACAGTTGACTCCTTTACCGACGGGCAGGTATCGCAGCATCGGGTCTCGGACCAACAGGCTCAGAGACAGTTTCTATCTACAAAGCTTCCGACTGCTGAACACTTGAACTGGCCTGACCACCTGCTCTGATTCTCCACACCTTAGAACACATGCACCTACTCAAGCACATACACACACACACACACACACACACACACACACACACACACACACACACACACACACACACACACACACACACACACACACACACATCCATCAATACATACAAACACACACATACATACACAAACACCACGTCTCTTTTATTTGTCCACAGGGCCTGATTGCACAGGGAATGTACACACACACAAAACATCCATGCTACACACACACACATGCATTCTTTCAGGTTCCCCCTGGACAATGCAACTGTCACACCTTGATCTGTTTCACCTGTCTTTGTGATTGTCTTCACCCCCCTCCAGATGTCGCCCATTTTCCCCATTATCCCCTTTGTATTTATACCTGTGTTCTCTGTTTGTCAGTTGTCAGTTTGTTTTCGTGAAACCTACCAGCGTTTTGTTCCCCTGCTCCTGCCTGTTTCTTGTTCCTGTTTTCTAGTCCATCCCGTTTTTGACCATTCTGCCTGCCCTGAGCCTGCCTGCCGTTTCTATATCTTACCCCACTTTACTGGACTATTGACCCCTGCCTGCCCTGACCCTGAGCCTGCCTGCCATTCTGGACCCTTTGCACCTTCTCAGGATTATTGATCCCTGCCTGCCTTTGACCTGTCGTTTGCTTGCCCCTGTTGTAGAAATACACGTTTGTTTCTTCAACACTGTCTGTGTCTGGGTCATACCTGAAACATGATAGTAACAACAATAAGAAATAAGAAAATATGGAAAATGTGACCAACGAGCTCCGCCATCTAGTGAAATGTTGTCTTTTCAAATATTGCATGGCACAGATTTTGGAACAAGGCTTCTAAAAAATTGCAGTGTTCAAGCCCGGCTGGCCAGTGGCCAAAATCCTTAGTTTCCATCCCTGCATGCGTACACTCTATAAAAGTAAAGGTTCCTGGACGGTCCTTTAGGGATTCTTCAAATTGAAACTGTGCGGGAACCCCAAAAGGTTTTTTGAAGAACCCTCTTAGGGTTCATTTATGAAGTGCCCCCCCCCCAATTATTATTATTAATCAGCATAAAAATAACAACAATAACAAAAATAATTTAGTTGTCAGTGTTTATTATGATTTTAGTGGCAAAGCAGAATTTAAAAATCGAAATACTACCAGCCCCAAGTCCAATAGCTACTGTATATCCTCTGGCATGTTGTGATGTTGATGTCCTCTGTAGGCTATCCATAGCCACAATGATTTTGCACTGCAGGTTAATGGGTTTCCTGTTATAGTCATCAGAGGTGTAGGGAGGGTGAAGTCTGAATACAAAAAATATCTAATTATACAGAGATGATAAACAGAATGTGCACACAACAGTATTCATATCTTGGTGTTTGTGGCAAAAATTATGTAAATGAAAAAACTGTTGACTTTTGACAACAGTTTTCATACACACACCTTGTCCATAATGTTGAGGCCTCTGGGATCTTCAGTGAAAATGCAAGGGAGGAGGAAGATTGCTGCTGTGACTGGGTCCTATAAGGTTTCAGAGAAACCATTAATGAAATTAATTGTAGATGATACATGTGATCTGCATAACATTATGAGACAAACCAATACCAATTGTACATACCTTGTGCCTCCTCCTCAGTATCAAATCAAATCTAATTTTATTGGTCACATACACATGGTTAGCAGATGTTAATGCGAGTGTAGCGAAATGCTTGTACTTCTAGTTCCGACCGTGCAGTAATATCTAACAAGTCATCTAACCTAACAATCTCACAACAACTACCTTATACACACAAGTGTAAAGGAAATAATAAGAATATGTACATAAAAATATATTAATGAGCGATGGCCGAACAGCATAGGCAAGATGCAGTAGATGGTATAGAGTACAGTATATACATATGAGATGAGTAATGAAGGGTATGTAAACATGGCCTTGAGATAGAAGCTGTTTTTCAGTCTCTTGGTCCCCGCTTTGATGCACCTGTACTGACCTCACCATCTGGATGATAGGGGGGTGAACAGGCAGTGGCTCGGGTGGTTGTTGTCCTTGATGATCTTTTTGGCCTTCCTGTGACATTGGGTGGTGTAGGTGTCCTGGAGGGCAGGTAGTTTGCCCCCGGTGATGCGTCGTGCAGACCTCACTACCCTCTGGAGAGCCTTACGGTTGTGGGCGGAGCAGTTGTCGTACCAAGCAGTGATACAGCCCGACAGGAACTTAAAACGTTCCACCCTCTCCACCACTGTCCCGTCGATGTGGATAGGGGGCTGCTCCCTCTGTTGTTTCCTGAAGTCCACAATCATCTCCTTTGTTTTGTTGACATTGAGTGTGAGGTTATTTTCCTGACACCACACTCCGAGGGCCCTCACCTCCTCCCTGTAGGCCGTCTTGTCGTTGTTGGTAATCAAGGGTGTCAGGTAGGGTGGAGGTGATATGGTTCTTGAGTAGTCTCTCAAAGCACGTCATGATTACGGAAGTGAGTGCTACGGGGCGATAGTCATTTAGCTCAGTTACCTTCCATTTCTTGGGAACAGGAACAATGGTGGCCCTCTTGAAGCATTTGGGAACAGCAGACTGGGATAAGGATTGATTGAATATGTCCGTAAACACACCAGCCAGCTGGTCTGCGCATGCTCTGAGGATGTGGCTGGGGGTGCCGTCTGGGCCGGCAGCATTGCGAGGGTTGACACGTTTAAATGTTTTACTCGTGTTTGCTGCAGTGAAGTAGAGCCCACAGGTTTTGTTAGCGGGCTGTGTCAGTGGCACTGTGTTGTCCTCAAAGAGAGCAAAGAAGTTGTTTAGTTCTTCTAGGTCAGGTGAACAAAAGGACTTGAGTTCCTGTATGTTGTTATGATCACACCACGTCTCGTTAATCATAAGGCATACACCCCCACCCTTCTTCTAACCAGAGAGATGTTTGTTTCTGTCGGCGCGATGCGTGAAGAAGCCGGGTGGCTGTACCGACTCTGATGACATATCCGAGTGAGCCATGTTTCCGTGAAAGAAAGAACGTTACAATCTCTGATGTCTCTCTGGAAGGCAACACTTGCTCGGATTTCGTCTACCTTGTGGTCAAGAAACTGGACATTGGCGAGTAGTATGCTCGGGAGCGGTGGGCGATGCGCCCGTCTACGGAGCCTGACCAGAAGACCTTTAGTCTGCCCCTTCTGCGGCGCCGTTGTTTTGGGTTGCCGGCTGGGACCCGTTCCACTGTCCTGGGTGGTGGATCAAACAGAGGATCCGCTTCGGAAAAGTCGTATTCTTGTTCGTAATGTTGGTGAGTTGATGTTGCTCTTATATCCAATAGTTGCTCCCGACTGTATGTAATAAAACCTCATATTTCCTGTGTAAGAAATATAATGTCAGAAATAACACATAAAAAAACTAAATACTGCATAGTTTCCTAGGAACGCGAAGTGAGGTGTCCATCTCTGTCAGCGCCGGAAGTATACCTGCAGACACAGACACAAACAAATAAGTGAGCAGTTCAGTCATCTGCACCCTATGCAGCTATAGCCTTTGACATATTCTTAAAATATTCTTACTTCTTTGTTGATTCATATCCATTGAATTGTGTCCATTTAAAAATAATAATTTTAAAAAGGGAGAAATTGTCAAATAACACAACTATTTGCACAAATATGAAAACAATATACATTTGGATCATAAAGAGAGAAACCCTGAATTGAGGAGATCTTAACATTTTTCAGTTAAGTGCCTGGGCAGTTAGGTTCCAGAAAGAACCCCCAAGAACTAAAGAGGTTCCTTGATTAACCCACCTCCTATGGGGTTCTTGGAAGAAAACTTTGGGGTGCATTTTCAGTGCCAAGAACCCTAAGGCTCTTCAAGGAACTTTGAGGGTCTTAGAAGAACCCTTGTTGAACCCCTAACCCCTTGTTGAACCCATAACCTCTGCAAGCACCATGCTCTACCAACTGAGCTACACAGGAATTCTCAGCAGCAGCAGCAGGCTAACTACATGTCTTCTCCACTCCGATGTACAATGTAGAGATGATCTTGTACCTTGTGATTAATGAGAGCCAAGTTAATTGCTAAGTGAGAGGACAGCAGTGCTACCACTAGAGAACACTGAAAAAGGGAGGCTCTTAACTGAAAACTGTCATAACTGACAACCATAACAACTCTTCCTGCTTTTCTGCATGCTTGCAAAACTCTCTCCTGCTTATTACATAAATTGTAATTAGGAGTCATCACGACATGGAACAGGGGGTGTTGACCTGTCATTTCTCATACACAGGGAGGCCTTATTATCCTCCGTGAGATGCTTTGACAAATGTTGCCAATTGACATTGCATTTGGTTCCTGTGTGACATGCAAAGATAATCTTTTGATTCCGATCTACTGTAATGTAGACAGATTTCAAACATTTTATTTTACATATTTATCAGTGGAATAATGTTAGTTCCCGTTGTTGGGGAGAGAAATTATATGTAATTGCGGAGACTTTATGGAATCAAACATGAAATGACATGCGGTCATTTCAAAGGTTAATCACCTGAAATAGAAATACCGGTATATTGTTTACTTGGATCAAACTGAATACTATGTTGTTTAATGCCCATGTAATGTTCAAAACCAATGAGTGGAAAATCGAACTGAACTACACAAAATGATCGATAAATACCCAACATTATTCACCAGACTAAAACAGAAAGAACAACAATCATTTAATGTGTTTGGGCTCCCGAGTGGTGCAGGGGTCTAAGGCACTGCTTCCCAGTGCTAGAGGGGTCACTACAGACACCCTGGTTCTAATCCAGGCTGTATCACAACCGGCAGTAATTGTTAGTCCCATAGGGTGGTGCAAATTGGCCCAGGTTTGGCTGGTGTAGGCTGTCATTGTAAATAAGAATTTGTTCTTAACTGACTTGCCTTGTTAACAAAAAATATATAGTTAACTACAGCGGACTAAAGTCTACTCCATGGTGATGAAAGTTTCTGATGAACCTCACCAACGGTGTGGAGCTGAGAGCAGGCTTTGTGGAATGAAGTTGTCATCTTAAAAGCAACAGCCAGTGGCGACCCATCATTCAGGACCTATTTTGAGCCCCACATTCTTAGCAACAAAAAAAAAAGAATGTTATTTTGGCCTTAATACATGTCACATATCAGTTTGCAAACAATGTAAAAAAATAAATAATCATTGAGTTAATAAAGGCGCATACAAACATGGTCTCTTTTTTACTTTCTTGAGTAAGGCTGCTCTGAAATGCAGCTGTTTCAGCCTAGCTAAGTGCTTTCTGTGGTGGTGGGGCAGCCAAAAAATACGGAGCGTAGGTGTTGGTAATGTTCTCTAGTTGCACCATGATTAGCTCAGTGTTCTGTCACTCTTGGGGAGAGTACGTCACCGCCAAGTCTAAGGGTAGACCTCAAAGATTCAAGCCCCTTGGGTGCTACCATAGAGTTACATTAAAAGTGTCCATCCAAGATGGCTCAAGGTAATTGGCCACAGATAACATTACATCAAATCACATTATATCTACAGTAGCGAAAACTTGACTTCAGTGAGTTCAAGACAACTGGGAATTCCAGAAAAAAACTAGCCCCGACTGGAAAATATGTTTGGAATGGTCATCCAACTTGGACTTTGAAAGTGGGGAACTCGGGCCTCTTTCTAGAGCTACGACCTGAAGATCAATGAAATCATCATGATTAGACCGTGTTTTTTTCCCCGAGTTCCCAGTTGCCTTGAAAGCACCATAAATCCAGAGAATGCCAGACTTTGATGACAAATTTTGCCCACAAAGGACCGCTGTTCCAGCTTCCTGTTCAAGTGAGCACAGCACAATGTATGATTGTATGATGCTGCATAAAATATTTAATATGCCAGGTTGCCAGGTTGATATGTGTGTTTTTTTTAAAGTCAGTAAATGAGGCTGAATTAACTGTTTCACTGCCAGACGAGAGTCCGCTGATAGCCAGGTGTAGCAGTGGTAAAATGTTGGGACTGCTGTTGGGACAGCTTTATGTAGGCCATAACCATTTGTGGGCATGGTTTGTCACTGTTATAGTGCAATTCATGTATTGTTTAGCTTTGTGTTGTGTAGTGGCTTTGCTGGCATGCACCCCACTTGTTTTTTTGTTTGTTTTTTTGCCCACCCAGATTTACAGTTGAAGTCAGAAATTTACATACACCTTAGCCAAATACATTTAAACTCAGATTTCACAATTCCTGACATTTAATCCTAGTAAAATAATCCCTGTTTTAGGTCTGTTAGGATCACCACTTTATTTTAAGAATGTGAAATGTCAGAATAATAGTAGAGAGAATGATTTATTTCAGCTTTTATTTCTTTCATCACATTCCCAGCGGGTAAGAAGTTTACATACACTCAATTAGTATTTGGTAGCATTGCCTTCGAATTGTTTAACTTGGGTCAAACATTTTGGGTAGCCTTCCACAAGCTTCCCACAATAAGTTGGGTGAATTTTGGCCCATCCTCCTGACAGAGCTGATGTAACTGAGTCAGGTTTGTAGGCCTCCTTGCTCGCACACGCTTTTTCAGTTCTGCCCACAAATGTTCTATAGGGTTGAGGTCAGGGCTTTGTGATGACCATTCCAATACATTGACTTTGTTGTCCTTAAGCCATTTTGCCACAAGTTTGGAAGTATGCTTGGGGTCATTGTCCATTTGGAAGACCGATTTGTGACCAAGCTTTAACTTCTTGACTGATGTCTTGAGATGTTGCTTCAATATATCCACATACTTCTCCTCCCTCGTGATGCCATTTATTTTATGACGTGCACCAGTCCCTCCTGCAGCAAAGCACCCCCACAACATGATGCTGCCACCCCCGTGTTTCACGGTTGGGATGGTGTTTTTCAGCTTGCAAGCATCCCCCTTTTTCCTCCAAATATAACAATGGTTATTATGGCCAAACAGTTCTATTTTTGTTTCATCAGACCAGAGGACATTTCTCCAAAAAGTGCGATCTTTGTCCCCATGTGCAGTTGCAAACCGTTTTATGGCAGTTTTGGAGCAGTGGCTTCTTCCTTGCTGAGCAGCCTTTCAGGTTATGTCGACATAGGACTAGTTTTACTGTGGATATAGATACTTTTGTATATGTTTCCTCCAGCATCTTCACAAGGTCCTTTGCTGCTGTTCTGGGATTTATTACACTTTTCGCACCAAAGTACGTTCATCTCTAGGAGACAGAACGCGTCTCCTTCCTGAGTGGTATGACAGCTGCGTGGTCCCATGGTGTTTATACTTGCGTACTATTGTTTGCACAGATTAATGTGGTACCTTCAGGTGTTTGGAAATTGCTCCCAAGGATGAACCAGACTCGTGGAGGTCTACTATTTTATTCTGAGGTCTTGGCTGATTTCTTTAGATTTTCCCATGATGTCAAGCAGAGGCACTGAGTTTGAAGGTAGGCCTTGAAATGCATCCACAGGTACACCTCCAATTGACTCAAAGGATGTCAGTTAGCCTATCAGAAGCTTCTAAAGCCATGACATCGTTTTCTGGAATGTTCCAAGCTGTTTAAAGGCACAGTCAACTTAGTGTATGTAAACTTCTGACCCACTGGAATTGTGATACAATGAATTATAAATGAAATAATCTATCTGTAAACAATTGTTGGAAAAATTACTTGTCATGCACAAAGTAGATATCCTGAACGACTTGCCAAAACTATAGTTTGTTAACAAGACATTTGTGGAGTGGTTGAAAAATGAGTTTTAATGACTCCAACCTAAGTGTTATGACTTCAACTGTACATGCTAAAATCCCCTTTTGTCATTTTGTTCACCTGACCTAGAATTCCTCACAGTCAAATGCCGACCGTATTATCTCCCAAGAGAATTCTCTTCTGTTATTGTCACAGCTGTGTATATCCCCTCTCAAGCTGATACAACAACGGCCCTCAAGGAACTTCACTGGACTTTATGCAAACTGGAAACCATATATCCTGAGGCTGCATGTACTGTAGCTGGGGATTTTAACAAAGCAAATTTGAGAAAAAGGCTACCTAAATTCTATCAGCATATCGACTGTAGCACTCGCACTGGAAAAACACTGGACCATTGTTACTCTAACTTTCGCGATGCATACAGGGCCCTCCCCCGCCCTGTTTTTGGCAATTCTGACCACGACTCCATTATGCTCCTCCCTTCCTATAGGCAGAAACTCAAACAGGAAGTACCCGTGCTAAGGACTATTCAACGCTGGTCTGACCAATCGGAATCCACGCTCCAAGACTGGAATATGTCCATGGTAGCCTCAGAGAATAATATTGATGTATACGCTGATTCAGTGAGTGAGTTTATAAGGAAGTGTATAGGAGATGTTGTACCCACTGTGACTATAAAAACCTACCCTAACCAGAAACTGTGGATGGATGGCAGCATTCGCGCAAAACTGAAAGCGCATGCCACCGCATTTAACCATGGTAAGGCGACTGGGAATTTGACAGAATACAGAGTAGTCATTTCCTCTGCAAGGCAATCAAACAGGCACAACGTCAGTATTAAGACAAAGTGCAGTCGCAATTCAACGGCTCAGACATGAGACATATGTGGCAGGGTCTACAGACAATTATGGACTACAAAAGGAAACCAGCCACGTCGCGGACACCGACGTCTTGCTTCCAGACAAACTAAACACCTTCTCTGCCCGCTTTGAGGATAATACAGTGCCACTGATGCAGCCCGCTACCAAGGACTGTGGGCACTGTGGGCACTCCTTCTCCATGGCCGACATGAGTAAGTGACTCACTTCTGTCATCATGAAGTGCTTTGAGAGACTAGTCAAGGATCATATCACCTCCACCTTACCTGTTACCTTAGACCAGGGGTGGGCAAACCTTTTGGCTCGAGGGCCACATCGGGATATGGGGGGGGGATCAATTGATTGTTAAAATCAATTGCTGGAGCCTCCCGAGTGGTAAAGCAGTCTAAGGCACCTGGCTTCCTAGTTAAGCGGGCATTGTGTTAAGAAGCAGTGCGGCTTGGCTAGGTCAAGTTTCAGAGGATTCTCGACCTTCGCCTCTCCTCGACCTTCACCTTTACTTTGCTCCCCCCCTTGCCCTATACCCACTTCAATTTGCTTACTGCCCAAAAAGGTCCACAGACGATGCAATCGCCATCACACTGCACACTGACCTATCCCATCTGGATAAGAGGAATATCTATGTAAGAATGCTGTTCATTGACTAGCTTAGCATTCAACACTATAGTACCCTCCAAGCTCATCAATAAGCTTGAGGCCCTGGGTCTCGACCACACCCTGTGCAACTGGGTCCTGGTCTTCCTGACGGGCCACCCCCAGGTGGTGAAGGTAGGAAACAACAACGACGAGACAGCCTACAGGGAGGAGGTGAGGGCTCTCGGAGTGTGGTGTCAGGAAAATCTCTCACTCAACGTCAACAAAACAAAGGAGATGATCGTGGACTTCAGGAAACAGCAGAGGGAGCACCCCCCTATCCACATCAACGGGACAGCAGTGGAGAAGGTGGAAAGTTCCTCTGCATACATATCACTGACAAACTGAAATGGTCCACCCATACAGACAGTGTGGTGAAGAATGCGCCACAGAAATTTGGCTTGTCACCTAAAACCCTCACAAACTTTTACAGATGCACAATTGAGAGCATCCTGTCGGGCTGTATCACAGCCTGGTACGGCAACTGCACCGCCCACAACCGCAGGGATCTCCAGAGGGTGGTGCGGTCTGCACAACGCATCACCGGGGGGCAAACTATCTGCCCTCCAGGACACCTACAGCACCCGATGTCACAGGAAGGCCGAAAAGATCATCAAGGACAACAACCACCCAATCCACTGCTTGTTCACCATCCATAAGGCGAGGTCAGTACAGGTGCATCAATGCTGGGACCAAAAACCATACAGACTTGAAATCATTGGCCACTAATAAATGGAACACTAGTCACTTTAATAATGCCACTTTAACAATATTTACATCAAATCAAATCAAATTTATTTATATAGCCCTTCGTACATCAGCTGATATCTCAAAGTGCTGTACAGAAACCCAGCCTAAAACCCCAAACAGCAAGCAATGCAGGTGTAGAAGCACGGTGGCTAGGAAAAACTCCCTAGAAAGGCCAATACATATCTTGCATTGCTCATTTCATATGTATATACTCCATTCTATTGCACCTTAGCCTATCGCACCTTAGCCTATCGCACCTTAGCCTATGAGGCTCTGACATTGCTCATCCACATATTTATATTTATATATTCTTATTCCATTCCTTTACTTAGATTTGTGTGTATTTGGTATTTTTTGTGGAATTGTTAGATATTACTTGTTAGATATTGCTGCACTCTCGGAACTAGAAGCACAAGCATTTCACTACACTCGCAATAACATCTGCTAACCATGTGTATGTGACCAATAAAATGTCATTTGATTTGATGATTCGGTATTGGTTGAAGTGGAATGAGTAGAATGGTATCAAATACATCAAACACATGGTTTCCTCTATTCCAGCCATTATTATGAGCTGTCCTCCCCTCAGCAGCCTCCACTGGGACAAACATAGGTACAAGATGGACGTTTCATATTTTTAAAGTATTGACCTTGGGTGAATCGATATAATCGGAGCTAGATTCCACAAAGCCTAGTTTTGGCTCCACGCCGTTGATGAAGTCTATAGGAAACTTCCTTCACCATCGTGTGAAGTTTAGTTCGCTAAGGTGACCTATGACCTAAAGTAACACACACATCTATAACTGGAAACAGATTAGACACTTACATCTCTTGAAATAGGTAAAGTGCAAGGGCTGAAAAACATCTCTCTAGTCTCTTTCGATATCTTTTGGCATAATCTATTTCAACAAGGGGATCCATAATTATGATCCAGATGTATTTGTAATCATGAAGCGGCAGAAATGATTATCTAATCTTGCCATTAGATCAGGGTAGGTATTTTCTTTGGACCTTTGCATGTACAATAAGCTGCACACCATGTTCAACAGTCTGTACAGTGAATCACGTACAGTGAATTACCTGATGATAGAAATTAATATTGAAATATTCACTGTATGCATAATGTCTAGCTAACTGTTCCCAATTTTTCTGTGAACAATTAGTATGAAACATAAATAAATACTGAGATTAAGACAGATGATAGTCTTGTCCTGTATGATTGTAGAGCATGGCTTTTGCAACGCCAGGACTGTGGTTTTGATTCCTGGGGCCACCCAAAATCTACATACAGTAGAAATATATGTCTGCTAAATTATATATATATATATTACAATAGGCTTCACAGACAAACTTTGCAAATGTACTGTATATACTGACAGAGATAATAGAATATATCTTCATCAAAAAGACGACAGTCTCACACTGTGTCAGCCTTCCATACAAACACACAGAAACACATCCTCTTAGAGGATTCATAATGGTTCTGTTCCTCTCTTTTTTCTGGGAGAATTTACAATAATCAGAGTAATTTGCTGCCACGGTCAGCAGGCCTGAAATGATGGAATCCAACCATCCATCCATCCATCTCGATGAGAGTCTAGCATGGCTTTCATATGACATACAGTATGTCACATATTGAAGTTGACATAATGGTGGAAACTGTAACGATCTTCTTCATCTGAGGAACAGGAAAGATCGGACCAAAACGCAGCGTGGTAATTGTCCATTTTAATGTAATATAACTGAACACGAAATACAAAATAACCAAGTGAAACAACGAAAATCAAAACAGTCCTGAAAGATGACACAACACAAAACAGGAAACAACTACCCACAAACACCAGGTGGGAACAGGCTACCTAAGTATGGTTCTCAATCAGAGACAACGATAGACAGCAGCCTCTGATTGGGAACCATACCAGGCTAAACACATAGAAAACATAGAAAAACAACATAGAATGCCCACCCCAACTCACACCCAGACCAAACCAAAATAGAGACATAAAAAGGAACTAAGGTCAGGGCGTGACAGAAACAGGACTTTGTAAGAGGACTTTGTTTTCTGTCAAAATGTAATACTGTAAGGTGGATACTTTAGTTAAATCTCCTTATGTAATATATCATGATGCATTATGCTAGCTATTAAATCACGTAATGCTACATATATTTGTATGCAGTTTGACAATGAAAATGGGTTGAGGTTCAAAGTATAATTGTGGATACATTGTTCATAGAGATAAATCTCTATGACAGTGTCACTCGGGGCACTGTAAATGTACTGCTGTGATGTCTCTATGCCTTAATCAGCTGCAAGCTGCCCGTAAAATACTCAAAGCTGATATGATGGAAAAGCATATCTGCTGGTGTAAATGTATTACAGCTGAGCTGAAGCATTAATGTGTACAAGGTTGAAGCGTAGGAGGAGAAGCATCAGCTGTCCCCTCTCTCTCTCCTAGCAACCACTAGTCTTGAGCTCTCCCAGCCTGTTACCAACATGCCAGCACACATGCTGTTCTAGGAACACTGTTTAGCAAATCCACAGTATTTCTTACTGTTCTAAGAATACTGTTTAGCAAATCTACAGTATTTCTTATTGTTCTAGGAATACTGTTTAGCAAATCTACAGTATTTCTTACTGTTCTAAGAATACTGTTTAGCAAATCTACAGTATTTCTTACTGTTCTAGGAATACTGTTTAGCAAATCTACAGTATTTCTTACTGTTCTAAGAATACTGTTTAGCAAATCTACAGTATTTCTTACTGTTCTAAGAATACTGTTTAGCAAATCCACAGTATTTCTTACTGTTCTAGGAATACTGTTTAGCAAATCCACAGTATTTCTTACTGTTCTAAGAATACTGTTTAGCAAATCCACAGTATTTCTTACTGTTCTAAGAATACTGTTTAGCAAATCCACAGTATGTCTGTCACATGTGCTCCCTCTCCGGCCTCCCTCTGTCACCAGGCTGCTCGTTATGTCGCACACCTGTCACCATTGTTACGCGCATCAGCACATTATGACACTCACCTGGACTCCATCACCTCCTTGGTCACCTGCCCTATTTACAGTTGGAGTCATTAAAACTAGTTTTTCAACCACTCCACAAATTTCTTGTTAACAAACTATAGTTTTGGCAAGTTGGTTAGGACATGTACTTTGTGCATAACACCTGTGGATGTATTTCAAGGCCTACCTTCAAACTCAGTGCCTCTTTGCTTGACATCATGGGAAAATCAAAAGAAATCAGCCAAGACCTCAGAAAAAAATGTTACACCTCCACAAGTCTGGTTCATCCTTGGGAGCAATTTCAAAATGCCTGAATGTACCACATTCATCTGTACAAACAATAGTACGCAAGTATAAAAACCATGGGACCACGCAGCCGTCATACCGCTCAGGAAGGAGATGTGTTCTGTCTCCTAGAGATGAATGTACTTTGGTGCGAAAAGTTCAAATCAATCCCAGAACAGCAGCAAAGGACCTTGTGAAGATGCTGGAGGAAACAGGTACATAAGTATCTATATCCACAGTAAAACGAGTCCTATATCGACATAACCTGAAAGGCTGTTTAGCAAGGAAGAAGCCACTGCTCCAAAACTGCCATAAAAAAGCCAGACTACGGTTTGCAACTGCACATCGGGACAAAGATCATACTTTTTGGAGAAATGTCCTCTGGTCTGATGAAACAAAAATAAAACTGTTTGGTCATAATGACCATCGTTATGTTTGGAGGAAAAATGGTGATGCTTGCAAGCTGAAGAACACCATCCCAACCGTGAAACACGGGGGTTGCAGCATCATATTGTGGGGGTGCTTTGCTGCAGGCGGGACTGGTGCACTTCACAAAATAGATGGCATCATGAGGGAGGGGAAATTATGTGGATATTTTGAAGCAACATCTCTAGACATCAGTCAGGATGTTAAAGCTTGGTCGCAAATGGATCTTCCAAATGGACAGTGACCCCAAGCATACTTCCAAAGTTGTGTCAAAATGGCTTAAGGACAACAAAGTCAAGGTATTGGAGTGGCCATCCCAAAGCCCTGACCTCAAACCTATAGAAAATGTGTGGGAAGAACTGAAAAAGTGTGTGAGAGACTACAAACCTGACTCAGTTACACCAGTTCTGTCAGGAGGAATGGGGAGCTTGTGGAAGGCTACCCAAAACGTTTGACCCAAGTTAAACAATGTGAAGGTAATGCTACCAAATACTAATTGAGTGTATGTAAACTTCGGACCCACTGGGAATGTGGTGAAATAAATAAAAGCTGAAATAAATCATTCTCTCTACAATTATTCAGACATTTCACATTCTTGAAATAAAGTGGTGATCCTAACTGACCTAAAACAGGGATTTTTTACTAGGATTAAATGTCAGGAATTGTGAAAACTGAGTTTAAATGTATTTGGCTAAGGTGTATGTGTACTTCCGACTTCAACTGTATTTATTTTACTGTTTTACTGCAATGCTGTTATGGACCACTAGGAATTTATCCCTGGGGGCAGGTTTGAGATCAGTTCCCCCTCCAGAATCACTCATAAGGACCAGGTAATAATAATAATAATAATAATAATAATAATAATACGTTGCTGGGTGATTATACCTGTCCTATTTCACACATGTACAAGTGTGTATTAATATACATGTGTGAATTGGAAATGTTTTTTTGTTGTTGCATATCCCAACTACAGGTGTTGAATAGCTCCTCTCATCACTTGTACAAAATATTTGTATTTTATTCAACTTTTAAAATTATAATTAATTAGCCATAATTAGTCACGTCTTTTATTTTTTATTTCTACATATGATTGTCCCATTGCCTTATCCATAAAATATACTTCTAGATTTGGCTCTTGGCTGTAACAGAATGGAAGTCTAGTCGGTGGTAATATTTCCATTGAGTCAACATTTCGGATGTTTGAGAGGACAGCTCTTGTTCAGCCACATTGGTACCCAAACCTATAATTAAACTTTAAAAAAAGAGAGGATGAGGAGTAGCCTACCATCCATTTCGCTCCTCGTCACCGCTCAGCTCTTCTTTCCTCTCGCATCACCCTGTCTCACTGATGATGAGATCTATCATCAGTCAGCCAGGCAGGAGGCGGGCTCTGATCACATCCGAACAATCAAACATAACTGACGTAGGCTATACTTCATCGTCTTTCACCTCTCAAATGATTTAAGAGATTTTTCATAATCTCTCTGATTTTTATCATTCGTTTTATTATCCTTATAATCTCGTCATATTTTGCGTTCATGACACGGTCGGAGATTTGACATTTTAGTTTGATATTCAAAACAGGCGGCTGTTTAGCGGTTAGACAAGTACGTAGATTTACTCACCTATGTCAAATCGGTATTGTTTTGACTCCCGGGAGATTCATATGAGCGCTCCGCCAGTGATCCGACCGCCAAGTCCCCTGTCCCCGGGGTCCAATGGCATATCTTTCCAGATACAGATCGGGTTGAGCCGCGAGCCTGTTCTTTTGGACTCTGTCGACTTCAGCCTCGCTCAGGTCCGGGAGATGGCATGCTCCATCGTGGACCAGAAGGTAATATCCTATAACTTCTGTAGCGCCATTCTTATTATGGATTTAGTTGGAAAACATGTCATGCACAGATATAGGCTAGGTATTAGTGAACTATTAACTTTTGCCTACATGTTTACATTCGGGTATACAGATTTCAGTCTATTATATTGCGTGACATAATCCATACCACTGGTCACAGACGTCAATTCAACGTTTATTCCACGTTGGTGGAACATATATTGTATTGCAATTACATAGAAACAAAGTTAATTCAACCAGTGAATGCCCAGTGGGATCTGAACCAGAGCCATACAGTAGGTCATGTTTGCCTAAACATTACATTTTTTGTGTGGTTCCATTCTGATAGGACGAACAACTCAAAAAGGTCCATGGTCATTCTTAGGCAAAATAACCAAGAAGGAAATAAGTGGCTACAGTGTACACTTTTTTTTAGACCCCCCCAGTTGAGCAAGAGTAGTGGCAGCAAGGGAAAGAGACCGGTGAGAGGAAGTGGTTTCTGATAGAATTACAGGGGGGTGGGCAGCTACTCCACAAATGTATTGGTCATGGCAATATATACCTACAAAGAGGGTTTTATCATTACGAGAGAGGAAAAGTTCAACATAAGAAAGGAAATGTTAAACAAGCTAAGGACATTAAGAATCCAGATGTTTAATAAAGTTGTAATTGATCACTGATTAACAACATGGTAACTACAGGTGTAGAATCTTAAATTGAGCCTGTTTGCTTCAGCAGGAAACTAATCCTGCAGCAAAAGGTTGATACATTTTTTGTAAGGGAAAATCAAGTCTGAAATGTCAAAGTGGAAATGACAAACTTCAGAAGCCTTTTAAAACCTCAAATACTCTACAAGTTTTACATTTCCTGCATTTCAGGAATGTTCTCCTGCATCACAGTGATCAAATTAAGATTCCACATCTGTAAGTATCTCTTAATAGCTGTATGTTCACACTTTATTAGAGACTATTTTACAGCTCTTTGCTGTACTGCTGGCATGCCAGCACCACCCCAGTGAAGACTCTCAGTAGGCCTACACTACTGGCTCTGCTTGAGCCTAGTCTATAGTGTGCTCATTAATAATGACAGGCTCAGAGGGGGAGGATGTTTAAGTTTTGACTGTGAAGGTTTATATTATAATGTTCTATACTGTGCCTATGGATGCGTCGCAAATGGCACCCTAATCCCAATATAGTGTACTACTTTTGACCTGGGCCCATAGGCAATAGGGTGCCATTTGGGATGCGAACTATGTGTGTTGTGAGCATGTTGAGGAGTTATAGTACATTCCATGCACAGAGATCACTGACATTGTAGAACAGTTTTGAATAACAAGACAATTATCTACCATTCGAGCATGTGGTGATCACCTCCTTCCTCCATAATCATCAGGCCTGTTGTAGCCGACATGGTGTATGTATGACCATCTATTACTCCAAGATCTGAGGTCGTATAAACCCCTTTCATATCTAGAAGAAAAACACCTATTCTTTATAGCTTACCGTATTTTGTTTATATCTGAAAAGGGTATGGGCTAAAAAACACAGTTTGTTAAAACCCACCTGAAAACTATCTCTCAAAGACAATTTTATGTAGGCCTACATATGTTGTAACTTGATAGTTTAATTTGGTGATGACGTCTTTACCCACTGGGTACAGATTTCAATATAACGTCTATTCTACATTGGTACAACGCCATTTAATTGAAATGACGTGGCAGCAACGTTGATTCATCCATTGTGTGCGCAGTGGGTATAGTCTCCCTTCATTAGTTTATTTCCGTTTCAACATGATACCGTTTCCACAGGCCCAAGTTATTGTAATTGGTCATATGAGAAGTTATCTGTAACACATATAAGGTTCCTGGGTTGCACGTCTGTCATCCTCTGAAGCATATGTGTTAAAATGTAGGCTTTTGTTGTTGTCTAAGGGTTACAGTAGTAATACTGACATGACACTAGAAAGCAGAAACACCTTCTGTCCCAGGGTTATTAGTGTGTGTTGGAAAATGACACTAAATTCTTAATTAAGTAAGGCACAAAATATATATGAACTACAGGACATTGTACCTCAACACCTTGTTGTAGACACATTTGATCACAGAGAGAGGTTCCCTCTCGTGTATAGATGCTCAGAAACACTCATTTAAATATTACAAAGTGAGGTGAGATCTTAAATATGTGTGTGTGTATGTGTGTGTATGGGGGGGGGGGGTGTATATGTGTGTGTGAGTGTGTGTGAGTGTGTGTGTGTGTGTGTGTGTGTGTGTGTGTGCATGTGTGTGGGGGTGTGTGTGTGTGTGGGTGTGTGTGGTGTATAAAGTGACAAAGCTAACAGTATGCAACAGGGCCTAGACACTGTGCATTATGCGAAAGTAAGTTTGATTTCACATTAGCATGTCCTGGGATGGATCAAGTTGACTTCATAGAAGTTAAGATTTGGCCCTAAATGCCTAGAATTAGTAATCAAATTGCAACTGTACTAAAAGCTAGTTTGGCACGATGATTGGTCTTTCCAGGATAAATGACCTCCTTGGGAGTGGTTGCATCGAATGCTTGACAAATTCAAGGTCCAATCAAAGTTTACAGCACTACTCTGGCAAGCTCTCTGGGTCTTCTTTTCCAACTTAAAGAAGTCTGGTGTGCCGATTAGAATGTCTATTTATAGACCAAAGTATAGAGATAATCTTACTGTGGCAAAGAGAGAGTTAGATCATTTAAGGGCAATGATGATATTGATAGTCATGTCCAAAGAGGAGTTCCTTGAAAGGGTCTTGTTATAGCTTAGATGGACATGTCAATAACCTTCAATGACTGTCTGTCTGAAACTGATACTTATACTGATTCAGACACTGAGTGCAGTTACATGCACAGAATAATGTGATTATTGTGTGTAGTCAGATTAATGTAATAGTTAATTAAAACGATTGCATGCTTTGCAGAAAGAGGCGGCAGGGTAGCCCAGTGGTTAGAGCGTTGGACTAGTAACCGGAAGGTTGCAAGTTCAAATCCCTGAGCTGACAAGGTACAAATCTGTCATTCTGCTCCTGAACTAGGCCCACTGTTCCTAGGACGTAATTGAAAATAAGAATTTGTTCTTAACTGACTTGCCTAGTTAAATAAAAAAATAACAATTATCCTGTTTCTATGGACACATTGGAAATCAGGCTACCTGATGATACTGCCAATGAAAATAATAAACATTCTACATGTTCTTTTTGGGAAGCATGTTTGTTTCTGAGTTCAGACATATAAAGTTTGTATGTGAAAACGACTTGTAAGAAATTATTGTTCCGAACTTCACTCGCGCTAAAGAGGGAGGCTCACTCGGCTGGTGCTAGCACATGTACAGATCAAATACACCGCTGGAATGATGGTTAAGGTGTTTAATAATTCAGATTGCTCTGAAAACTAGGTGTTTTAATTGGCGTATGCTTCATTCAATTTTGACCTTACGCCAATTAAGATAAGCAGAGTAAGGTGTTTATTGTATAATCTATTGTATAATCTGACTCCTGCCATAATTAGTTTAATTTTGAATTATTAGTGTGCATGTAAACATACTCACTGTAAAGTTCTGCCTTTCAATTATGTTGTGTGGTTTTTATTACAGTTATAAAATGACATGCGGAACGAAGATTTACAGTAGTAATCTGTAGTTAAACAAACAGAGATCCAGATGTAGAATCTTAATTTGAGCCCGTTTCTTACAGCAGGAAAATAATCCCACAGCAAAAGGAAATGTTAATTATTATTATAATTAATGGACATTTTTGTAGGGGTTGATATATTTTTCTTAAGGGAAAATCAAGTCTGAAATTTCAAAGTGGAAATTACAAACTTCAGAAGCCTTTTTAACCAGGAAAGTTATCCTGCAACAGGTTGATCAAATTAAGATCTGTATAGTATGCAGATGTAGGTGTCCATGATGTATATCGGATTGTCGTGTCATCGTCCACCTAACATGCAAGTCCTGATCCAAATAAGATCTTGCAACCATGAACCAGCATAACCATTACTATTGACATGACATGTATGAGTGTTGAACAGTCCTTTAATAAATTCACCCGATGTTGGACAGAGAAACGAGGATGGGCAGTCACCGCCTTGACCTCTTCATTACTTCTTCAACCAGGGTCCTGGTTCCCATCAAAAGGCTGTCTAATAGACCTAATAGACTGTTAACAGGCCATCACATTGGAATCCACTAGAGCCAAGCGTTATCAGGACTAATTAAAAGGATGGTGCCTTTGTTTGAAGTTTTACCACCTTTTTACATTACCACTCTTTACAGCTCTTTTCATTCAAGTGTCCTTATTAATCAGGTGGCACCATTTTAGTTCCTCACAGGAAGTGCTAACTTCCTTGTTCAGTCTGTGTCAGTCCATAAGTAGAGCTGTGATGGGAGCTGTGATGGGAGCTGTGATGACCACATAGACTAAGCATCCATCCCACAAGTCCTTCAACCAACCTCAACCTTCCATTACAATTCTTCTACTTCTTCTTCACACCAAGCTGTCTTTATTTCTTCACCCACAATAATAAAGACTCATATTCAACACTGGGATGCTCTCATAAATTCATAATGTTGTGAATATGGTTTGAGAAACAGAAGTAATGTATGTTATTGCATTTGGAGATAAAGATGGTGATTTTTATATCATGATGATAGCCAATTCTATTTCCCTTTTTCGCTACGACTGTATGGTATACATCTGGTAGTTTTGAACTTTCACCCCTGGTGTTATACAAATGAGAAACATTAAACAAACATTATCAAGTTATAGTTTCCTATACGTGTCCCCAAGATGAAATTAATTAGCAAAATGATTACATTCTGTGGTCAGCTCCCCAAGGTTTGTCTCCTAGTTAGAGAATGGTCCCCCAGTTGCTTGGCAACTGATTTTGATTGCCTCTGAAGTATCCATATGAGTGCCATTATCCTGATGAGAGCCATGTGCAGTAGGGTCACGTACTAGCAGACGCACACACACACACACACACACACACACACACACACACACACACACACACACACACACACACACACACACACACACACACACACACACACACACACACACACACACACACACACACACACACACACACACACCTTGGGAAGAACAGAACCGAAGATGAAGGTTGTGCGATGTGCATAGGCCATTGTGGGGCAGCTGTTTTGGAAAGCATTCTAAGCACCATGCATCTTCATTAGCATAAAAGAGATGCTGTAGAGGGTCACCATTCCCTTTGAGGATCATGGCCCTTTTCTGCCCCAGCACTCTCATGAGTGCTCTCCCCTTAGTGTCGGCACCATAAAAGCCTTCTTTGGTCTCATCTGCTAATTAACTAGGATGTACAGTATAAATCTGTAGTGTCGACTTTGTGTTATCTAGTGTGTTCTTACAGACTAATATTCATCCTCTCTGGTTGCACCCTTTAAAGCTGCAGTCCGTAACTTAAACAACAACAAAACACTTGTAAACAACTGGAGGAATGGAACTGTACTAAAATGACATAGATGCCGCTATGGATGCAAGGATTGACCATCCATGAGATGCAGTAACGTGTTTGTTTACACTTGCAAACAATGGAGTAAAATATTATTACCTTTTGGGTTCTGATGGAGTGTCATGACATATGAATAAGATTAATAGCTATATAACATACATTTAAAAGTAAAAATAAATAATTTATACCAATTCTGGATTTCCCCTTTAATATTTTATATTTATGCTAGTGACCCCCCCCATTAACGAGCATTGTACTGATCCTCACCACTGAGAACAGGTAGAGAAAGGCAACAAAATACCTCTGCCTGACTGTTAATTACTTTAGTAATTAAGTAAACACTGCACTCTCAATAATTGAAATGACAAAAAATAAGCTGTGGTTTCTGTCAGTGTTGGGAAAAATTAAAATCGATACTACAGCCTCATAGCACTCACGTCTGTAGCCATGAAGTGCTTTGAAAGGTTGGTCATGGCTCACATTAACACCATCATCCCGGAAACACTAGACCCACTCCAATTCGCATACCTCCCCAACAGATCCACAGATGATGCAATCTCAATTGGACTCGACACTGCCCTTTGCTACCTGGACACCTACCTGTGAATGCTGTTCATTGACTACAGCTCAGCGTTTAACACCATAGTGCCCACAAAGCACATCACTAAGCTAAGGACTCTGGGACTAAAGACCTCCCTCTGAAACTGGATCCTGGACTTCCTGATGGGCCACCCCCAGGTGGTAAGGGTAGGCAACGACACATCTGCCACACTGATCCTAAACACTGGGGCCCCTCAGGGGTGCGTGCTTAGTCCCCTCCTCTACTCCCTGTTCACCCACGACTGCATCGCCATCATTAAGTTTGCTGACGACACAACGGTTGTAGGCCTGATCACCGACCATGTTGAGACAGCCTATAGGGAGGAGGTCAGAGACCTGGCAGTGTGGTGCTAGGACAACCTCTTCCTCAATGTGAGCAAGACAAAGGAGCTGATCATGGACTACCGGAGAAGGAGGGCTGAACATGTCCCCATTCACATCGATGGGGATGTAGGAGAGCGGTTCGAGAGCTTCAAGTTCCTTGGTGTCCACATCACCAACAAACTATCATGGTCCAAATACACCAATACAGTTGTGAAGAGGGCACGACAATGCCTATTATCCCCCAAGAGACTGAAAAGATTTGCATGGGTCCCCAGATCCTCCAAAATTTCTACAGCTGCACCATCGAGAGCATCCTGACTGGTTGCATCACCGCCTGGTATAGCAACTGATCGGCCTCTGACTGTAAGGCACTACAGAGGGTAATGCGTAAGGCCCCGTACATCTGCTTCTGAAGTTTGTAATTTCCACTTTGGAATTTCAGATGTGATTTTCCCTTTCGAAAAATGTGTAAACCTCTACAAAGATGTCCATGAATTATAATCCACATAATGATTCACCTTTCCTGTTGCTGGAGGCTTTTAAAGCTGTACTTCTAGTTGGCCTAATTCATGCTAATGTTGGGTTTTTGAGCTAATGCCCAATTGACTCCCATTCACTCCTTGCGGAGTGCACTCCTTGTCCCAGAATCAACTTTTTAGGAGATGGGAAACTCCATTGGAATCTTATTAACGGCCATTGTGTATGTTGGCCACACATCATCAACGGGCCGCGTTGACTAGATAGAGTTCAAACCATTTTTAAGCTTGAAAGGTTGTTACACATACACAATGGCCGTTAAAACGATTCCAATTGAGTTTCCCATCTCCTAAAAAGTATCTCTGTTATGGTGACAATGAGAAACCGTCTTAAAAGAGAACTATGATTAAATATGGTGTGAAATTATTAACCAAGAACGTATTCTCTTTGTCGACTATAGTTGTGTCTGGGAGAAAGAGCGTAAGAGATTAGTAGAGGGTACAGTACATTAGATTAGTCCATGTTAGATTCAGGTGTTAAATATCTCAAGTGTTTGTTAATTAGTACAGTCCATACTGCATAAGATCAATTTTATATACATACAAAATACATACAGTGTACATACAATATACATACAGTGTACATACAGTATACATACAGTGCATATACAGTATGCGTACTTATTTAACTAAGTGAGTGAGCACCTCAGACCCTTGGTTATTCACTGTAAAATGAAAAGTACAGTATAATAACAAGTAGGAATTTCATTTACAGTGAGACATGTTAATTGATTTTGTTCCGGTAATTCGTCTTTATTTAGATTTTCTTTTCTCTACTGGTTATGGACGCCCACCCATCATACCCCATGGTACCAATCATTTCTCAGCTCTTTAGTAGCTATCTCTCTAGCTTTCATATCAGACATTCTCTCTTAATGCATGCGTTCAAGTCTAGAGTTATAAAATATGAACTTTCCCCAAATGAATACCGGTTAAATTGTTCCACATTTCCTGTTTATTCCCTTCTGATTCTGCGAATTTTCCCAACTGATATTTCTGAAAAACCTAGGAATTTGGAGATAGTTACTGGAATTTTGCAACTCTATTCAAATACACTAGTATCCCTGAAGAGTTACATAAATCACATAATAAAAAAGAACAAAACGTGGCAGGGTTAGTCTAGACTAGAGAGTTTGCAATTGTATGTGTTGTGAGCATTTATGTGTACTGCACCTCGTATCACTCTGAGGGCTAAAATAATAGCAATAGCTGCAGCAACAGCTCTTCTATGTCCGCCAGTCATAGGGGTTTGTGTGTACAGAGTGAGGCAGAGAAACAAAAGCCCAGAAGTGTAACAGTATTGACCAGTGGTTGTCACACCACAGCCAGCAATACTCACAGTGAGAAACACATGATCAACCTCTGCTCATACCATACAGGGATAATAACCTGGCTGAAGATGTTTACATTTTAGCAGACACTCTTATCCAGAATGACTTACAGTAGTGAGTGCATACATTGTCATACTCCTACTCTATTTGCCTATAAAATAAAAAATGACAATACATGACATATTGTATACTGTATCATAAAAACTTTCTTTGAGGACCTAGTTACAACACCTAGTTATAAATTCCTGGTTTACAGGCCACATCAGCCCTGCAAGTCACATTATGCTCGCTTGCAAAGTGATGTGTAATTCCTATTGGAATCCAGCCAGAGTGAGGATATCCAACAATTGGAACTTTTAATCAACCTCAACCTGCATACAGAATGACTGGGTAGAGCAGATTGATTAATCAAGTAATCTAAACTGGAACAACCATCTTAGTAGGGGCTCAATATTCTCCTACTTTCTGCTCAATAAAATCATCAAAGTGCTACATTGAAGACAGAAATCATGGCAAAGATCTCAACTACTGTACATCAGTACTGTATATGTAAAAGGATGAAGGGAATAATATATACATGTACAAATATTCCCATGTAGGTACAGTTGAAAACATTCTCACCTATATTTTGAAATGTATCATATTAAAACTCCTGATGTTAAAGTTAAAACACTGAGGTAAACACTAATGCTCTGGCACTATTTCAAAGAAAGAAAAAAGCATTACAATAAACAAGCTTATTTAACTTCAGAAGGGTTACAAATAATAATCAATGTACCTTTCTTCCAAAACGGTTCTTATGTTGTTTAAGGTAGAAAGAACCCTTTGACTTACAAATAACCCTCGTCTACTAAAAAGGGTTCTTCAGATGAAAACGGCACAACCCTATCCCTCTGCACAGAACCCTTTTGGGATCCTTTTGAAATGTAATGCTTTGTACAGTCGAGTATGACAATATCTCACCTTCGGTGGTGACAAGGGCTTGGACAAGTCAGGCAATCTTGAGGCGTCTCTAGCTGTATGTGCTATACTGTGTGTGCTATTTAGTATCACCCAAGCCACATCCACACCTCTGTCTCTTGATAGGGAGTTCCTTTCCATTTACACAACTCAGTCAGGACTCTGAGCCAAAGACCACACTATCTCTGGGGTAAAGGTGTCAGTTAGTAAACACAAGGAAAGGTGTATAACCTTTTGCGTAATGTACTGTATTTTGGGAGTACATGCCATTTCTCATGAGAGGAAGGTGATCCTATAAGATTGTCAGGATTTGTAAGTTGCTATTCGATTGAAATGGTGTCTTCCTAGAAGTTCACAGATGGTGCACAGAGGGACATGTGAAAATGTATAATTTTTTGCACTTTATTTTATAAATATTCTTATTGAATTGTGAATGTGATTGATTCTCCATGTGGTTAATATATTATTATTATTATTATTTCTGGTCACATATACTGGATAGATGCAAAAGGGCACTTTTTTTATTAAAGGGCACTTTGTTGAAAATGTAATGTTGATGCACAACTTCTACTTAAAATATCAAAGTCACTCATTTCGTGGAACGACCCACGTCCATTTTGAGAGTGCTTGTGTTATTCTTAGTCTTTTTTTCCCACTCAATTCTGCTTAGTCACTCATTTCCACAAAACTGTGAACATTGGATTTGTTTTGATTTGAAATAGGTTGTGTAGTCATTGTGTACTTCCTTTGTCAGAGCAGTATAGCATTTGGTTTTTCAATTCTTGGGCATTAGTTTAGAAACGTTATGACCACGGTACATTTAGACACTTCTATCCACTGAGATGTATACAGTACTGCTGCAACAGACTGCTCTCCCACTACTTAGACACTTTTTGTTCAATTGCAGCTGATGTGCATATTCAATTTTAAATCAGATCATTTCGCCATGATTATACTTGGACATGGAACTCGACTTAAGCCTTGTTTATACCTGCCGCTAACATGCGTCCTTTGTCTTGATCATATCCGGATTTTGATTGTGCACACATTTTCAGAAATATGTCTACACAATGTATTAAAATGTGTCTCATATCTGTCCACTTTGCCCACATTGTGACCAGATTTCCTGGGCCTATTCTTTCAAAACATCATATTTATTTATTTATTTTAAGACATAATTATAATGATTAAATGGTTTCACTGTCCATATCTGTCTACACTTGTAAGATATCCAGACACAATGCATGCTTGACTACCTCCAGAGCCGGTCATGAATATCTGATCACAATCAGATCAGAATGCATCTTTTAATCGTCTACACCTGTCTGAAAATGTGGGCACAATCAGAATGAGGACAAGATCAAGACAAAGGATGCATGTTAGAACCAGGTATAAATGGGGCTTGAGACACTTATAGCACAGGTTCACTCAGTCATGAATCAATTACATTGTTGAACTTCACAGTTTGTGTACCATATTGCATTTTCTCATAGCTTTTTTGAATTCATCATGCATTCAACCCTATATTTAGTTAATGAATTCATGAAAACAAAAAAAACACATCCCCACTAACAACAGAGGACCAGACTATTCCTCTCTCAATCCACCTTTTGAAAGAATGATGTTGTTTGACTTTGAAAAGTGACCGTAGTCACAAATATCTTGTTTGAAAACCTCAACAACAAGATTTAAACCTTTGCACAGTGGAGTTTGCTACCAAGGTGTAAGGTGAAAGAAAAGCATAGGTTGATGTTCTCAGAAGGAAGGGCAACTCAATAAGACTAGTCTATGGCGTAGGTGTGAGAGCAGAACGGCAGTTAGAGCTGCATTGGTGATTCACACAGGCTGAATAGCTTTCAGAGGCTATTTCCCCCTCAGCCGACGGACTGAGCCGCAGCTGCTTCTAACAGTGTTAAAAACAGAACTTCAGCTAGCTACGCCACTGACTGCGCCTATTGTTTGAGAGAGAAGACGGCCTCCAAATTGATGTTCTTTGTACATCGCACTTATCCGTAAAAAATATAAAGCAGGAAAATAACAGTGTTGAAAGGCCATCTTGGAAGTGCCACATCAGTCTCGCCAGAGAGGCAATATAGCTAGTACTGTTGCCTGTGAATGTCCTGTGCTTTTAAAAGAAGCATTTCTCCCTCATAGGGGGGTAAATGACATGGTTCAGTCTCTCTCTGCTTTTCTTTTGATGGTTCAGACATTCAGCAGATATATGAATCCGTTGTGTCAAATAAATGAATATAATTTCAATCAGGAATCGAGCCTTGGGTTACGCTGCCATGACAACCCTACTGTTACAGTGGGGTTGCTCTCATGGTGACCTTAGTACCACACTTACCTCTGTATATTTTTGTACAGACCTCATTAGAGGCTGACAGAAGAGATATCTACTGCCATTAACTAGGTAGAGAAAATTGAGATATAGATTTGTATTTTCCACACTCTTAGAAATAAGGGTATGGTTAGGGTACAGTACAAATATTTAAAAAATATAAAACATAATCACATAATGTATCTTCAAATGTACAGATAAAATCTTACATGGTAGGCCTACTGTTCGGTACCTTTTAGGGTACATGTGTGGATAATCTACTATAATGGTACATTTTTGTACCCAATATTTTGAATATAAAGGGACAATCATCACACACTCTCAAAAACCACACCCATCATTATTACATTTCCCAGCATGCTCTATTGCAGGTCGATTTTTGTTTGTTTGTTTCAATATGTGTTTTTGCATGCACATTGATTGATTGATCTTATGCTACACAAAGATAAATATCATACATTTTTCTAAACTAATCCAATCTGTTAATATTTGGACTTATTGCACCCGTTACTGAGATGGTTGTTCCCATTTAGATGGTTTACGTAGTCTAATTTTTTATTATTCCCTACCTTGGCAGTCATTATAAATGCAGAATTCATGGATATTCTAACTTTGGCTGGATTCAAATAGGAAATGCATATCACTTTGCGAGCCAGCATAATGTGACTTGCCTAATGTGGCCTGCAAACCAGGAGTTTCAGACCACTGTGTTGCGGTAAAACTAGGCTGTCAAGTTATCGCCTTATGATATATGTAATGTATTGTCACAAAGAGTTTCATTTCAATTATACAATTTAGGCACTCTACAGGACTGAAAGCCATTGAATGCTACAACCATATCTCTATCACTAGCACACAGTCATATGGGTGGTACTGGTAACTCAAACATTTGTTTGAAAGGCACCCTGGGAAATATGCAAATAAGGCTTTACACCCTACAGGGTTAAAGCAACACCCAAAAACCTTTTTAGAGGTAATCTTTTGCCACTTAAAAGGAACACACAGCTTTGTCACAGTGGTGGCACCCTAAAAAGTCAAATTTGTACCTTTTCTGAAGGTAAGCTTTTCTACCTGTACTATCTTGTCCCCTAATGTACACTATTGGCTCTATTAAGGTGCAAACTACCAAGGTACAGTTATGTACCTATAACTAAAGGTGCAAGGGACGTACCTTGCAGGGTACCACAGTGACAAGTGTTTGTGCCCCTTAAGGAACTAATCTAAACCTTTATTTCTGAGAGTGCAGGAGCTGTTTGAATTTCAACCAGCCATACAGGTTAGGGCTTTTTCACATATAGTCCTCCTTAAAAGAAGTGATCTCAGTCCTCTTTAATTAAAGTGAACTCTGGGGTAAAAAAAATAGTCAAATAACTCAGTTCTCTTTGTATTCACACTGCCCTTGCCTTTGAATGAGGACTCAACTCTTTTGTTAGTTCACCTCATCTATTTTGTAGTCTGAGTTATCTTTGCATTCACATTGCTATGAAATGAACCAAGATCTTTTACCAACATTAAGTTAAAATGTTTACATACACTTAGGTTAGAGTCATTAAAACTCGTTTTTCAACCACTCCACAAATTTCTTCTTAACAAACTATAGTTTTGGCAAGTTGGTTAGGACATCTACTTTGTGCATGACACAAGTAAATTCTCCAACAATTGTTTACAGACAGATTATTTCACTTATAATTCACTGTATCACAAATCTAGTGGGTCAGAAGTTTACATACACTAAGTTGACTGTGCCTTTAACAGCTTGGGAAATTCCAGAAAATTATGCCATGGCTTTAGACGCTTCTGATAGGCTAATTGACATCATTTGAGTCAATTGGAGGTGTACCTGTGGATGTATTTCAAGGCCTACCTTCAAACTCAATGCCTCTTTGCTTGACATCATGGGAAAATCATTAGAAGTCAGCCAAGATCTCAGAAAGAAATTGTAGACCTCCACAAGTCTGGTTCATCCTTGGGAGCAATTTCCAAATGCCTGAAGGTACCACTTTTATCTGTACAAACAATAGTACGCAATTATAAACACCATGGGACCACGCAGCCATCATACCGCTCAGGAATGAGATGCATTCTGTCTCCAAGAGATGAACGTACTTTGGTGCGAAAAGTGCAAATAAATCCCCGAACAACAGCAAAGGACCTTGTGAAGATGCTGGAGGAAACAGGTACAAAGTATCAGTATCCACAGTAAAACGAGTCCTATATCGACATAACCTGAAAGGCCGCTCAGCAAGGAAGAAGCCACTGCTCCAAAACCGCCATAAAAAGCCAGACTACGGTTTGCAGGTGAAATGGAGAAATGTCCTCTAGTCTGATGAAACAAAAATAGAACTGTTTGGCCATAATGACCATCGTTATGTTTGGAGGGAAAAGGGGGAGGCTTCCAAGCCGAAGAACACCATCCCAACCGTGAAGCACGGGGTGGCAGCAACATGTTGTGGGGGTGCTTTGCTGCAGGAGGGACTGGTGCGCTTCACAAAATAGATGGCATCATGAGGGAGGGAAATTATGTGGATATATTGAAGCAACATCTCAAGACATCAGTCAGGAAGTTAAAGCTTGGTCGCAAATGGGTCTTCCAAATGGACAATGACCCCACGCATACTTCCAAAGTTGTGTCAAAATGGCTTAAGGACAACAAAGTCAACGTATAACAAAGTCCTGACCTTAAGCCTACTGAACATTTGTGGGCAGAACTGAAAAAGTGTGTGCGAGCAAGGAGGCCTACAAACCTGACTCAGTTACACCAGCTCTGTCAGGAGGACTGGGCCAAAATTCACCCAACTTTTTGTGGGGAGCTTGTGGAAGGCTACCCAAAACGTTTGACCCAAGTTAAACAATGTGAAGGCAATGCTACCAAATACGAATTGAGTGTATGTAAACTTCAGACCCACTGGGAATGTGATGAAAGAAATAAAAGCTGAAATAAATAATTCTCTCACAATTATTCTGACATTTCACATTCTTGAAATAAAGTGGTGATCCTAACTGACCTAAGACAGGGAATTTTTACCAGGATTAAATGTCAGGAATTGTGAAAACTAAGGGTTATGTAAACTTCCCACTTCAACTGTATTTACAATTTGGATGCTAATAGATTGCATTTAGTTCAAAGACAATACATACTAATTATAATCAGAAGATAATATTAACATGTAAATATGCTTGGTAAGAGAAAAATACATAATAATTGCAGATTAATTATTTCTGTAATTGAAAACCCAATGTAGGCTACTGCCCCTTTAAGAGCTAGTGTTGATTTTGTAACCTATTTTGTGATTATCACAAAATATTGTTGTCTTCTCACACTATTCAAACCCCACAATCAAATAAACAGCATATGAATCTCTCTTAGCCTATAGCTCACATATAGCAAACAAATAATCAGAAACATCTTGTCAGTACAAAACGCCACACATACTTTTTTTTTCTCCACGAAACTGAATCATCATCTTCTCACTTTTGCAGAACCAATGAGAGGTGTTATGGCAAGGGAAATGGTGTTGCATAATGTCAAGCCAACCTGGAGACCTTTGTGTACATATTACCTTAAAAAAGTGAGCCGGACCTTGTAATTAAAGTGAACCGAACTCAGACCACCTCTTGCGATGGTCTCAGTTCGGTTCTCTTCAGGGGTTATTTTAAGTGGTCTGAGTTCCTTTTGGAGTGTTCACACTGCACAACAAATTTGGGTTTACAAAAATTGTCTGAATGTGACCAAGTGTGAAAACATCCTAAAATGTGTGATATTGCTACTAAGACACATTATTCACAATAGGATTAGCTAACATATTAGACTCATAGTACAATTGTGAGATGCTTAACTTTTTTTAATGATAGAGATATGTTAATTTCCATGCCACTTGAAGTCTTCTTTCCTTTTGTCTTAGACAATATTTAGAATATATTATCATTGTTCATTCTCATTGCTAAAAAAAAATCTACTAGGTCTCTTTCCCTCTAGCTGTTTCTGTTGCATCGGTATCCTCAGGTGCTCCCTTTGCAAAACATATAATTATCTCTCAGAGTTATTACAATAATAATATTGCAACAGTCCATTGTCGGTGTTACTTTGTGACTAGTCTAAGGGTAACAGTTGATCAAATGACTGTATCCCTGTATGTGTGTGTGTGTGTGTGTGTGTGTGTGTGTGTGTGTGTGTGTGTGTGTGTGTGTGTGTGTGTGTGTGTGTGTGTGTGTGTGTGTGTGTGTGTGTGTGTGTGTGTGTGTGATGTGAGCTTGGCTAGATGGTGAAGTAGTGGAATTGGCTACATGCTGTAACCTAGCTCATCAGAGTAGATCAATAGCGGGTTATGCACAGCAGTGGTTCCCTCACCACACTACACAGGTCAGTCAATATGTTGCTCTTTTCTTTGACATTGGATTGATTGGCAGGCTGTTATTCCTAAAACTGTTTTGTAACTAACCACAGAAATAGTGTTTAAACGTAGTGCAAGTAGTTTGACTTTGAGAAATCCAGTGTTCTACTACAGAACATGGTGAAACAGACCAGTCTCCTTTTACTATGTTTCTAAATACCAAGGGTCTGTTCAGCTGGGTGCAACATTACAGCATGTGCAGCTCTATCCAATGCGTTTCTCTCTGCAATATTCTGCATGTTTCACCTAATTGAAATCACCCCAGGTTTGTTTAGTGTCCTTGCTGTGGGCTGTTGTCACACCCTGACCATAGTTTGCTTTGTATGTTTCTATGTTTTGGTTGGTCAGGGTGTGATCCGAGTGGGCATTCTATGTTGGATGTCTTGTTTGTCTATTTCTATGTCTGGCCTGATATGGTTCTCAATCAGAGGCAGGTGTTAGTCATTGTCTCTGATTGGGAACCATATTTAGGTAGCCTGGGTTTCACTGTGTGTCTGTGGGTGATTGTTCCTGTCTCTATGTTTTGCACCAGACAGGGCTGTTTTTGGTTTTCCAAGTTTATTGTTTTGTAGTGTTCGTGTTTATCTTTGTTTATTAAACATGAATCAATATAATCACGCTGCGTTTTGGTCCGCCTCTACTTCACCTAAAGAAAACCGTTACAGCTGTTTTCTAGTATCCTGGGTATTTATTTGTATTAAGCACAGGTAATTTTCTAACTCCATTAAAATATAGTAAGGTCTCTGTTAATTAATGTGGGCTCCTTGGCAACAGACTGTTTGGTTTAACACCTAACCTACATTTACCAAAGGAAGACAATTGCCATGTCTGTTTGTTGGCTATAGGCTTCTGCCACTTGGTAAAGACTGTATATAACATATTATAAGCTGCATAATAAGACATAATACGGGCTCGTAACATGCTTATAACAGTCTGCATCATTATGGGGCTCCATAATCAGCAGGGTAATACCAATTTGAAGAGGCATATTACCTATCTGTGACTTGCATTACTACTGAATGGAGGTTGTGATGAACAGCTTCGTAAATATCCCTGAAGAACCATTGGAGCTACTAGTATATTTATTACATCAATTGTCAGTTTGGTATCAGACAGTACAGTATCATCAATTGTGAAAATTTGAACTATGGGCTCTCTAAATTGAATTTAGAGACAACATCACTGTTCCTCTAAATGTTATAAGGTTAATGTAATCAAAATCATATCAAAGTTTATTGGTCACGTACACAGATTTGCAGGTGTTGTATGTAGCAGGTGCAGTGAAATGCTTACGTTACTAGTTCCAACAGTTCAGTCGAATGTCTAGCAAATACAATACTAATACACAAATAAAATAAAACAATGAACAACGAAATGTCAGAACAAGTCCAATTAACTCTCCACGTAGATATATTAGAGTGAGCAGTGTCAGAATCCAGAATATAAATATAAATACATGGTGTGTATAGACCGTATATAACTTGAAAAGAAAATGGTATGTACAGTAGCATGTATATTAGGGTGAGCTATGTGGAGAATAGCGTACACTATAGCGTACACTCTGTCCTAGTCTGCTGTGTGAGATGCCCTCAGAAGGGCCTCTATTGAGACTGCTGTCTTCTTGGGTTGCATACAAACAAAGCAGAAAAGGGCCTCTTTAATGTGACAATTAAACCTCATGTTTTATAATAGTTTGAAAGGAAATAATTGTACATTTCTCTCCACTAAATCAACAAGCAATATAGCAACAAATTGGGTATGAACAGAACTCTAGTCAACCAAACAAGAAAACCTATCAAATGTTAACCAATGGCAGCTACTCTTTTTGTCTCTCCCACACAGTTACCCGAGTGTGGCTTCTATGGGATGTATGACAAGATCCTGCTGTTCCGCCACGACCCAGGCTCAGAGAACATCCTCCAGCTGGTGAAATGTGCTACAGACATCACAGAGGGAGACCTGGTTGAGGTGGTCCTGTCAGGTAAGACCAATGTTCACTACACAATACACACTACCTGGTTGAGGTGGTCCTGTCAGATAAGACTACAGTACACACTAGAATAGGGTTGTGTCCATTAGCCCAAAACGGAAGAAAATAAACTAAGATAGGGAGGAAATACCCAATAGGAAACATTTGTTTTGGTTTTCTGATGCAAACTTGATGATTGTGATCCCTCCTTAGAAGGTCACGCATAGCACAACCTTATCTTCATCATTTAAAGTGGAACTTCTCAACATGCATAAAGTGTTCCTGTGGATTTGAGTATGCAGCACGCTCCTGTTTGAGGGTGAGTTCTGTTCACCTGTGTTCTTTTTGCATATAGGCTACATTCATTTAACCTTTGTCCACAGTATATTAACGCATATCAATAATGCAGATCATATCACCGCCACCTTACCGGCCACCCTAGACCCACTTCAGTTTGCATACCGCCCCAACAGGTCCACAGATGACGCAATCGCCATCACACTGCACACTGCCCTATCCCATCTGGACAAAAATAATACATACTGTATGTAAGAATGCTGTTCATTGACTACAGCCCAGCACCATAGTACCCTACAAGCTCATCATCAAGCTGGAGGCCCTGGGTCTCAACCCCTCCCTGTGCAACTGGGTCCTGGACTTTCTGATGGGCCGCACCCAGGTAGTGAAGGTAGGAAACAACATCTCCACTTTGCCTCAACACTGGGGCCCCACAAGGGTGTCTGCTCAGCCCTCTCCTGTACTCCCTGTTCACCCACGACTGCACGGCCATGCACGCCTTCAACTCAATCATCAAGTTTGCAGACGACACAACAGTAGTGGTCTTGATCACCAACAACAACAAGACGGCCTACAGGGAGGAGGTGAGGACACTCAGAGTGTGGTGTCAGGAAAACAAACTTTCCCTCAACGTCAACAAAACAAAGGAGATGATCGTGGACTTCAGGAAACTGCAGAGGGAGCACCCCTCTATCCTCTATCTGCACAACGCATCACCGGGGGCAAACTACCTGCCCTCCATGACACCTACAGCACCCGATGTCACAGGAAGGCCAAAAAGATCATCAAGGACAACAACAACCCGAGGCAGTGCCTGTTCACACCCCTATCATCCAGAAGGCGAGGTCAGTACAGGTGCATCAAAGCTGGGACCGAGAGACTGAAAAACAGCTTCTATCTCAAGGACATCAGACTGCTAAACAGCAATCACTAACTCAGAGAGGCTGCTGCCTACATTGAGACGCAATCACTGGACACTTTAATAAATGGATCACTAGTCACTTTAAACAATGCCACTTTAATAATGTTTACATATCTTACATTACTCATATCACATGTATATACTGTATATTATACCATCTACCTCAACTTGCCTATGCAGCTCGGCCATCGCTCATCCATATACTTATATGCACATATTCTCATTCATCCCTTTAGATTTGTGTGTATTAGGTAGTTGTTGGGGAATTGTTTGATTACTTGTTAGATATTACTGCACTGTTGGAACTAGAAGCACAAGCATTTCACTACACTGACATTAACATCTTCTAACCATGTGCATGTGACCAATAAAATTGGATTTGATCTGATTTAATTTGCAATTGAACATAGGCCTATTGCATTCACTGGTTCTATTCAGCTCTCCTTTCTGTCAGTTATGTAGCCTCTGGAATAGACCAGTTGACATAGGGAAGAGAGGTGAACTCTCCTTTGAACCCTTGAGGTTGAATAACAGCAGAAATTGGTAGGTTCCTTTTGTTGTGTTCAAAATGCAGAACATGTTCAAGCTTCATACAGATTGTGAACAGAGTACAAAGCATCTCCATAATAGCAGCTTGAAAAGGAGGAGAGAGATGTTACCCAGAGTAATGGACTAATCAGACGACACAATGATAATAGTGAGGACATAATGTTACTATGAAATGGATTTACATGACATAAGCTTGTGTGTATTCAGTGTGCTTGGCTAATAGCTATATGGTTAAGTCAGTCAACACAACAGACAAGAACATGAATAACTGTCTGCATGACAAAATACAGAACTATAGTGCATGTTGCTGCTGGCTGATGTAGCCTGCTACCAAAGATAATTTATCCACATATCCAGAGTGGCGCAGCGGTCTTAGGCGCAGCGGTCTTAGGCACTGCATCTCAGTGCAAGAGGTGTCACTACAGTCTCTGGTTCAAGTCCAGGCTGTATCACATCTGGCTGTGACTGGGAACTCCATAGGGGCACAATTGGTGCAGCGTCGTCCAGGGTTTGGCCAGGGTAGGTCATCATTGTAAGTAAGAATTTGTTCTTAACAGACATGCCTAGTTAAATAGTTAATAATAAAAGCTCTAGAAGGTTAGCTGCCAATCAGAACAAGTCAAGGTCTAGACATTTGGAGCTATCCCAATATGCACATTTACCAAAGACAGTAAGCTCTCAGATGCCCCTCTCTTGTGAAATAATATGGAAATAACAGAACAGTAAGTTGTCACACAAATCGTTGCTCATCTATGTGTGTCCAGTGATGTCCCTCCCCACTGGGAACAGATGTCTATTCCACGTTGTTTCAATTTAATTGAAATGACGTGGAAACAACATTGATTCAACCAGTATGTGATCAGTGGGTTTGCTTTGTTTTGGCAGTGTTCTGCCCCTCTCCACCCGCTCCCCTTGTTGTGGAAAGTTTAAATGCCTCACCCGGTGAGAAATCAGGGGTTGGCTTATCTTAGCTCAGGAGTAGGACGTGATCCAAGTATCAATCTTGACACTGGTAAAGTGTTTTTCTAAACACTTGGCAGGCTTTCTCTTCCCCCTCTGTGTGTTACAGTATGGCAGGTCATTTAGTTGTGTCTGGTACAGCGACAGAGGAGACATGGGGTAGAACGACACCTCTGTTACCTTGGCTACACGCCTCACTGGGAAGGTGACGGCTCAGGTGATTTAGTGATTTACTCGCCCAGATGCACAGATTCTCATAGACATGCTCCCCGACATCTGTCATGACACTTTTTAATGACACACTCAACAGCTGATAGATCAGTGAGCACACTAAAAGAAACGCAGGGAAAACCTTACAACTGTCAGAAAGAAGAAGTGAAGACAAGACAGTCTGTGGTTATTAATTGTGGTAATTTCCACCAAGGTGGCTGATCTGAACAAAATGTGTCCTCTGTTGACTGTGGTGTGTTGACATGTGTTTCTGTGTCTGTTTCTGCATCAGCCAGGCAGCGCAAAGTGAATCACAACAGAGAACTGCATTGATTCTAATGTATAGCTATTGTGTTATGTTAGGGTCACGTGTTGTAAAGGTTCACATTGGTATGTCTTACTGCACAGGTATTTATTTGTGTACTACTGTCTTTAATCTCAGTTTATGCTCACACTCACATTTGAGATAAAATATCAAAACAAGATATAACCTTCTTCTGTTCCTTAATCTTGATAAGTCTTAGAAGACATATGAGGGAAGACAGTGTGAGTGTGATCATGCTAAAATAGAGCAGCTGCTATAAACGCTTCCCGACTTGATAGATCCAGTACACTTGAGCTCCATTGAACTCATCAATAAAATCATTCATTCCCTTCACAGATGATCACTTGGGTTAAATCTCCTACGTACAAGGAGAAATAAAAACGCTTATGGTTGGTAAATTAACATTACGGTATGTTACACTGCATCCCAGAGAGTTGTTTTCACCAGTCAGTCTTACTGTCAAAGATCTCACAATTTGTGTTTCCTCGTTTGAGCTTTTCAACTTCTAGAGCAAGTTAATTAGTGTGAAGGAGGATAGGATGCTAAAACCACTTTTTCTGTCATCAGCATGAGGGTGTGAACAGCGTACATTTGTTACGTTGGCGCAGGATGCTACTGGATGCAAGCAGGGGTGTGTACACCATACTGTAAACATAAATATGGAAGAGAGGAAGAACTCAACTTGAACTCTGTCCTATGAGAATGCTTTCTGCCCTGTTTGTACACTGAAATGTGGCACATTGTAACACTTTTTGCCATTGTGGAAGAATCAAATGATCGATACGGTACCATACTGGAATGTAGATACACGGTGTATCATGTGAGCAGTCTTTACCACCGCAGTAAAGTTTGTGTTCTTGTAGTATGCTGTTCTAAGCAAGCCACTAGAACTACTAATTTGACATAGGAACAAATTTTAAAATGCAAATAAACATATTTAGATTAAGACTACCTAGACTCCACATTCACATACACACTAATTTTCTGAAGCATGTAATGACAGTTTACATGTTGTTAAACTTCCAAACATATATTGGCCTTTAAACAAAAGGCAAAACAATAATTTGAATAAATTGAAGCAGTTTACCCAGCAGAATGGCTAATCAGAATGTATTCTACTTGAGCGTGCTGAGACAAGCATGTTGGTGGGGAGATATGTGTGTTTGATGAGGCAGTCTACTCTCATGCTGTGCTCTCCACTCTATCCCATTGGCCCAATGCAGCCTAACTGTACCAGCCAATCAGAAAATCACAACTCCATATGCAGCAAAAAGCCTTGGTTACCTCAACATATACAAATACTGTACCAGGGAATGGCCATTCATTTTTAATTGTACATCCATTGAAAACATGGTCCCACTACACTACTATTATATCACTATTCACAGAATACAACTCAGTTCTTGAGTACTGTTTAAATCTAGGAGTGTGAGGAAAATGTTGCAAAATGTTGGAATTGAACCATTGACTATTGTTGTCGTTGTCCTGTTCTAGCCTCTGCCACAGTGGAGGACTTCCAGATCCGTCCCCATGGCTTGTTTGTCCACTCCTACCGGTCCCCTGCCTTCTGTGACCACTGTGGAGAGATGCTGTGGGGCCTGGTGAGACAGGGTCTCAAGTGTGAAGGTAGGTACTGTATAGAAGGAGCTCTGGGCTGCATCTCAAGTGGCACCCTATTCCCCATATAGTGCACTACTTTTGACCAGAGCTCTGGTGAGAAGTAGTGCACTTTGTAGGGAATAGGGTACAATTTTGGACACCGCCGTGGACTTATTTCAAGAAATGTAATTAGGTTCCAGACACTCTGACACCATTACATAACTTTCTAAGAGGGGATATTATCAGGGTACATTGGATACAGGCCACTCAGGTGTACTCTGGTCCGAAGAGGTCTCTTCAGGGTCCACGATGAGCAGCAAAGTCCCTGCTTGAAGAGTGTTGGAAAGAAGAAAACAATTTGTCTTCTGTCAGGCTGGAGGCAGTTGGAAAGTGGTTGGAAAGGTCGTGCATAGAGGGGATGAAGGTACACGCAATAGCCTAACATGTATAAAAGTATTACATAATGTGGTGTCTGACTGGAATGGTGGCGAGCTCACGAAGGAAAGTTTCCCAAAGACAAAGTTTCAACAATCCATGAATGACTTGTTCCATTAGATGACTCCTACTTATACTGAACAAGAAATATACAGTGCCTTGCGAAAGTATTCGGCCCCCTTGCACTTTGCGACCTTTTGCCACATTTCAGGCTTCAAACATAAAGATATAAAACTGTATTTTTTTGTGAAGAATCAAAAACAAGTGGGACACAATCATGAAGTGGAACGACATTTATTGGATATTTCAAACTTTTTTAACAAATCAAAAACTGAAAAATTGGGCGTGCAAAATTATTCAGCCCCTTTACTTTCAGTGCAGCAAACTCTCTCCAGAAGTTCAGTGAGGATCTCTGAATGATCCAATGTTGACCTAAATGACTAATGATGATAAATACAATCCACCTGTGTGTAATCAAGTCTCCGTATAAATGCACCTGCACTGTGATAGTCTCAGAGGTCCGTTAAAAGCGCAGAGAGCATCATGAAGAACAAGGAACACACCAGGCAGGTCCGAGATACTGTTGTGAAGAAGTTTAAAGCCGGATTTGGATACAAAAAGATTTCTCAAGCTTTAAACATCCCAAGGAGCACTGTGCAAGCGATAATATTGAAATGGAAGGAGTATCAGACCACTGCAAATCTACCAAGACCTGGCCGTCCCTCTAAACTTTCAGCTCATACAAGGAGAAGACTGATCAGAGATGCAGCCAAGAGGCCCATGATCACTCTGGATGAACTGCAGAGATCTACAGTTGAGGTGGGAGACTCTGTCCATAGGACAACAATCAGTCGTATATTGCACAAATCTGGCCTTTATGGAAGAGTGGCAAGAAGAAAGCCATTTCTTAAAGATATCCATAAAAAGTGTTGTTTAAAGTTTGCCACAAGCCACCTGGGAGACACACCAAACATGTGGAAGAAGGTGCTCTGGTCAGATGAAACCAAAATTGAACTTTTTGGCAACAATGCAAAACGTTATGTTTGGCGTAAAAGCAACACAGCTCATCACCCTGAACACACCATCCCCACTGTCAAACATGGTGGTGGCAGCATCATGGTTTGGGCCTGCTTTTCTTCAGCAGGGACAGGGAAGATGGTTAAAATTGATGGGAAGATGGATGGAGCCAAATACAGGACCATTCTGGAAGAAAACCTGTTGGAGTCTGCAAAAGACCTGAGACTGGGACGGAGATTTGTCTTCCAACAAGACAATGATCCAAAACATAAAGCAACATCTACAATGGAATGGTTCAAAAATAAACATATCCAGGTGTTAGAATGGCCAAGTCAAAGTCCAGACCTGAATCCAATCGAGAATCTGTGGAAAGAACTGAAAACTGCTGTTCACAAATGCTCTCCATCCAACCTCACTGAGCTCGAGCTGTTTTGCAAGGAGGAATGGGAAAACATTTCAGTCTCTCGATGTGCAAAACTGATAGAGACATACCCCAAGCGACATACAGCTGTAATCGCAGCAAAAGGTGGCGCTACAAAGTATTAACTTAAGGGGGCTGAATAATTTTGCACGCCCAATTTTTCAGTTTTTGATTTGTTAAAAAAGTTTGAAATATCCAATAAATGTCGTTCCACTTCATGATTGTGTCCCACTTGTTGTTGATTCTTCACAAAAAAATACAGTTTTATATCTTTATGTTTGAAGCCTGAAATGTGGCAAAAGGTCGCAAAGTTCAAGGGGGCCGAATACTTTCGCAAGGCACTGTATATGCATTCAAATTGTCATCAATAAAATGCATTGTGTTTGTTGTCCATAGTTTATGTTCGTTGTCCGTAGCATAACCCCACCGCCACCATGGGGCACTCTGTTCACAACGTTGACATCAGCAAACCGCTCACCCACATGACACCATACATACTGTCTGCAATCTGCTCGGTACAGTTGAAACCGGGATTCATCTGTGAAGAGCACACTTCTCCAGCGTACCAGTGGCCATTAAAGGTGAGCATTTGCCCACTGAAGTCGGTTATGACGCTGAACTGCAGTCAGGTCAAGACCCTAAGAACTACGAGAATGCAGATGAGATTCCCTGAGACTGTTTCTGACAGTTTATGCAGAAATTCTTCGGTTACGCAAACCCACTGATTCACCAACTGTCTGGGTGGTTGTTCTCAGATGACCCCGCAGGTGAAGAAGCCGGATGTGTGGGTCCTGGGCTGGCGTGGTTACACGTGGTCTGCAGTTTTGATGCCGGTTGAATGTACTGCCAAATTCTCTAAAACAATGTTGGAGCTGGCTTATAGTAGATAAATGAACATTAAATTCTCTGGCAACAGCTCTAGTCGGCATTCCTGCAGTCAGCATGCCAATTGCACGCTCCCTCAAAACCTGAGACATCTATGGCAATGCACCTGTGTAATGATCATGCTGTTTAATCAGCTTCTTGATATGCCACACCTGTCAGATGGATGGATTACCTTGGCAAATAAGAAATGCTCACTAACAGGAATGTCAACTAGTTTGTGCACCACATTTGAGAGAAATAAGCTTTCTGTGTGTATGAAACATTTATGGGATATTTTATTTCAGTTCATGAAACATGGGACCAACAGTTGACATGTTCAATTTATATTTTTATTCAGTGTAGTTCCATAAAGACAGTCTCTCACAAGTTTGATGCAAGTATAAAAATGACCACGTTACACGTGAACTCACCTTTGCTCTGAAACCTTCTGTTTCTCTCCCCTGAAGGTTGTGGTCTGAACTATCACAAGCGCTGTGCCTTTAAAATCCCAAATAACTGCAGTGGTATCCGCAAGCGGAGGTTGTCCAATGTCTCTCTGACCGGCTTGACCACACTGACCACCACACGGTCCAATGAACCTTCGCCTTTCACCTCTGACGAGGCCTTACTGGTGAGTTTATCCTGGTTGCTGGTGAGTTTACCCTGATTACTGGTGAGTTTACCCCTGGTTACTGGTGAGTTTACCCCTGGTTACTGGTGAGTTTACCCCTGGTTACTGGTGAGTTTACCCTGGTTACTGGTGAGTTTACCCCTGATTGCTGGTGAGTTTACCCCTGGTTACTGGTGAGTTTACCCCTGGATACTGGTGAGTTTACCCCTGGTTACTGGTGAGTTTACCCCTGGTTACTGGTAAGTTTACCCCTGGATACTGGTGAGTTTACCCCTGGATACTGGTGAGTTTACCCTGGTTTTTGGTGAGTTTACCCTGGATACTGGTGAGTTTACCCTGGTTACTGGTGAGTTTGCCCCTGGTTACTGGTTAGTTTACCCTGGTTACTGGTGAGTTTATCCTGGTTACTGGTGAGTTTGCCCCTGGTTACTGGTGAGTTTATCCCTGGTTACTCGTGAGTTATCCACTGGTTACTGGTGAGTTTACCCTGGTTACTGGTGAGTTTATCCTGGTTACTGGTGAGTTTACCCTGGTTACTGGTGAGTTTATCCCTGGTTACTGGTGAGTTTACCCCTGGTTACTGGTGAGTTTATCCCTGGTTACTGGCGAGTTTACCCCTGGTTACTGGTGAGTTTACCTTGGTTACTGATGAGTTTATCCTGGCTACTAGTGAGTTTACCCTGGTTACTGGTGAGTTTAACACTGGGTACTGGTGAGTTTACCCTGGTTACTGGTGAGTTTACCCTGGTTACTGGGGAGTTTACCCTGGTTACTGGTGAGTTTTCCCCTGGTTACTGGTGAGTTTACCCCTGGTTACTGGTGAGTTTACCCCTGTTTACTGGTGAGTTTACCCCTGGATACTGGTGAGTTTACCCCTGGTTACTGGTGAGTTTACCCCTGGTTACTGGTGAGTTTACCCTGGTTACTGGTGAGTTTTCCCCTGGTTACTGGTGAGTTTACCCTTGGTTACTGGTGAGTTTACCCCTGGTTACTGGTGAGTTTACCCCTGGATACTGGTGAGTTTACCCTGGTTACTGGTGAGTTTGCCCCTGGTTACTGGTGAGTTTACCCTGGTTACTGGTGAGTTTACCCTGGTTACTGGTGAGTTTATCCTGGTTACTGGTGAGTTTGCCCCTGGTTACTGGTGAGTTTATCCCTGGTTACTGGTGAGTTATCCACTGGTTACTGGTGAGTTTACCCTGGTTACTGGTGAGTTTACCCCTGGATACTGGTGAGTTTACCCTGGTTACTGGTGAGTTTGCCCCTGGTTACTGGTGAGTTTACCCTGGTTACTGGTGAGTTTATCCTGGTTACTGGTGAGTTTGCCCCTGGTTACTGGTGAGTTTATCCCTGGTTACTGGTGAGTTATCCACTGGTTACTGGTGAGTTTACCCTGGTTACTGGTGAGTTTATCCTGGTTACTGGTGAGTTTACCCTGGTTACTGGCGAGTTTACCCCTGGTTACTGGTGAGTTTTCCTTGGTTACTGATGAGTTTACCCTGGTTACTAGTTAGTTTACCCTGGTTACTAGTTAGTTTACCCTGGTTACTGGTGAGTTTAACACTGGGTACTGGTGAGTTTACCCTGGTTACTGGTGAGTTTACCCTGATTACTGGTGAGTTTATCCTGGTTACTGGTGAGTTTACCCCTGGTTACTGGTGAGTTTACCCTGGTTACTGGGGAGTTTTCCCCTGGTTACTGGTGAGTTTACCCCTGGTTACTGGTGAGTTTACCCCTGGTTACTGGTGAGTTTACCCTGGTTACTGGTGAGTTTTCCCCTGGTTACTGGTGAGTTTACCCCTGGTTACTGGTGAGTTTACCCCTGGTTACTGGTGAGTTTACCCTGGTTACTGGTGAGTTTTCCCCTGGTTACTGGTGAGTTTACTCCTGGTTACTGGTGAGTTTACCCCTGGTTACTGGTGAGTTTACCCCTGGTTACTGGTGAGTTTACCCTGGTTACTGGTGAGTTTACCCTGCTTACTGTGGGTCATCATGAAGAGCTACACACACACATGTGCATGCTCACACGGGCATGGATGGACGCACGGACCCAGGCACACACACACACACACACACACACACACACAGACGCAGGCACACACAGACGCAGGCACACACACACACACACCATAGATTACTACAGTACATGCCTACACATTCCCAACCTCTCAATGGCAAATTGTTGAATTATGATGAGTAGCATGTTCCTAATATAAAGGACCTGATGTGATTATGAAGGCCTTTGTGGCTGGTTGTTTTCATTATGAATTCTGTTGGAGCAGGTCTTTACTCCAGCAGCAGTCAGGCATGTGTGTGAATATTGTTATGGTTTAACTCTGATCTCTCTCTTCACCTCCTCCCTGTGTGTGTCCCTGTTCTCTCCTCGCTGCATGCTCAGTCTCCTGTCAGTCCCGGCATGGAGGTAGGTACCCCAACACCCTGCCCTCACGTATTGCAGTATCAATACGCCTATTATCACCAGAAGCACATCGCTGTTTCCCTGTTTTTTTTGTGTCATATGCCAAAATAAGACGAATAAGACAAAGAAAGGAGATTGAATAATATAATTTTAGCTTAGGTTGTTGTTGCTTGTGATCTGTTACCTACCATGTGCCTTGCTCTGAGTGGGGCATCAGAGCAACACTGACTAGTCTACCCTGCTTACCCTCCACAGCAGAAGACACAGACAGACTTCTTTTCTGGCAGAGAGAGAAGGTCCTCTTCCTACATCGGCCGGCCTATAGAGTTAGACAAAATCCTCCTGTCCAAAGTTAAGGTGCCTCACACCCTCGTCATCCACTCCTACACACGCCCCACCGTCTGCCAGCACTGCAAGAAGCTACTCAAGGGCCTGTTCCGTCAAGGCCTGCAATGCAAAGGTACCGTGAGAGATAATGAGAGGTTACCAGTGGTTGGTCGGAGGAGGAGGTGGGGATGATAGTGAGTCACACAGTACATACTGTAATACTGTGTGACTCACCTGTGGGCTTTCGCCAGCTCAATATTATTATGGTATTATTTTTGGAAATCTCAAGACTCTGTTGTCACAGAGTTGGCAAAGCTAACAGATGGCAGTTGTTTCTACCTCAAGCTTTCTTTGTGACATCTTAAATAACTATTGTGGCCTGATTAATAGATAGCCCTGTAACTTTATAATTACATGGTAATTGCAAATGCAGAAACAGTGTTGTGACTACCATAGACGTCATATAATTCACAGATGTACTGTAACTCTATGGTTACTACAGTGTACACAAGAATATGTCAATCGTTATTGAAATATGTTGGTAACCCATTGTATACAAGTGATAACGCCCTCAACGCTGGTGTTTGGGGTAAATATTGGAACGGTTGGCCGGCCCTCGACTTAGTCTCGGATGTAACACACTAGGCGTAGTGGGTGCGGAGTCAGGTGCAGGAGGCAGAGAGTTCAGAATAGCACTTTATTACACACAGGGAAAAATAGTACTCTCCACGAAACTGGGCGTAATAAAACAAATGCCCAAAACAGGTAACTAAACAACACGCACTACCACACATCACACAGTGGGAAAAAGAACCAAGCCCGCACAAAGAGCAAGCGGGCCTACCGGCTTAAATAGCCCAACTCAAAATGTAAACAAGAAACAGGTGAAACAAATCAGACAAAACCAACAGAAAATGGAAAAGGGATCGGTGGCAGTTAGTAGGCCGGTGACGACGACCGCCTAGCGCCACCCGAACAGGAAGAGGGGCCACCTTCGTTAGGAGTCGTGACATCGGGCTTAACAACACCCGTTCCAATAGTATATCCTCTAAACACCGGCTTCTCGGACATTGTCACTTCAATAGAGTTGTACTTTATATATTCAGCAGAACAGAGTGTGATAGTATCGTGTGTGATACGGTTCATTAGGTACTCTAGCAGACAGATGAGGGTCTGTTTGTACTCACAGTGCTATTAGACAGGTTTAATATGGACAGGCCATCTCTCTCTTTCTCTCTCTTTCTCCTTTCTCTCTCTCTCTCTCTCTCTCGCTCTCTCTCTCTCTCTCATTTCTCTATCTTTCTCCTTCCCATCTTACACACTCTCTCTGTTTCTCTCTCACGGTTACAGATTGCAAATTCAACTGTCATAAACGATGTGCGCCCAAAGTGCCAAACAACTGCCTTGGAGAAGTGTCTAAAACTGAAGGCAAGTTTCACTTTAGATAGTCATTTGCTTTAAGTGTGGCAGATTTTTCCTAGTAAGTGGTGGTCCATCTCATGTAGTTTCCAAGAAATGTCACAGGATTTCTTTCAATTCTGCAACATTTACTTCAGTTATGAGAGACTGTAGGAAGAGAATCATATATAGGACACCAGCTGAATTCTTGGAAGTACCAGAATATTCCTTGAAATATCAACAGAATTATGACTGTGAAATGATGTCACTGTTTTATTTAAAAATCTCTCCCACACTACCACTCTGATATTCTTTGTATTTTCTGCTTTTCGTTCCTTATTTCTTCTTTTAAAAAACAGGGTTTCTCTGTCATACTTCATTTTCTACTATTCTCTTTGTCTACACCTTGTGTGTTTCCAACTGTTGCTCCTCCTCCTCCAGATCTGCTGAGCTCAGGGGCGGAGTCTGATGTGGGGATGGGGGAGGGTTGTGACGACCACGACAGTGACATGAACAGTGGTCTGATGGATGACATGGAGGAGGCCATAGTGCCTGACTCGGGCCTGCTGGAGGCTGGCCATGGGGAAATGGGAGACCTCCATGACCCAGAGGATGACTGCAACAGGGCTATAAGGTGATTGACTGGGCCTGGGACTAGGACAGGGGGACCCCCAATGGCTATGGCTGTGGATATGTACAGTAGTCATAGGTCCTGTTAAAATATCCATTCTAGCATACTGCTTAGAATGAAGCAATTTACCATGGCTCAAGCCTTACCCTACCCATAATCCTAGCCCTAGCTTCATGTCCACATTCCGGTTCAACCTTAGCCTTAACCACAACCCTAACCCTAGCTTCATGTCCACATTCCGGTTCAACCCTTAGCCTTAACCACAACCCTAGCTTCATGTCCACATTCTGGTTCAACCTTAGCCTTAACCACAACCCTAACCCTAGCTTCATGTCCACATTCCGGTTCAACCCTTAGCCTTAACCACAACCCTAGCTTCATGTCCACATTCCGGTTCAACCTTAGCCTTAACCACAACCCTAACCCTAGCTTCATGTCCACATTCCGGTTCAACCCTTAGCCTTAACCACAACCCTAGCTTCATGTCCACATTCTGGTTCAACCTTAGCCTTAACCACAACCCTAACCCTAGCTTCATGTCCACATTCCGGTTCAACCCTTAGCCTTAACCACAACCCTAGCTTCATGTCCACATTCCGGTTCAACCTTAGCCTTAACCACAACCCTAACCCTAGCTTCATGTCCACATTCCGGTTCAACCCTTAGCCTTAACCACAACCCTAGCTTCATGTCCACATTCCGGTTCAACCTTAGCCTTAACCACAACCCTAACCCTAGCTTCATGTCCACATTCCGGTTCAACCCTTAGCCTTAACCACAACCCTAGCTTCATGTCCACATTCTGGTTCAACCTTAGCCTTAACCACAACCCTAACCCTAGCTTCATGTCCACATTCCGGTTCAACCCTTAGCCTTAACCACAACCCTAGCTTCATGTCCACATTCCGGTTCAACCTTAGCCTTAACCACAACCCTAACCCTAACTTCATGTCCACATTCCGGTTCAACCCTTAGCCTTAACCACAACCCTAACCCTAGCTTCATGTCCACATTCCGGTTCAACCCTTAGCCTTAACCACAACCCTAACCCTAGCTTCATGTCCACATTCCGGTTCAACCCTTAACCACAACCCTAACCCTAGCTTCATGTCCACATTCCGGTTCAACCCTTAACCTCAACCCTAACCCTAGCTTCATGTCCACATTCCGGTTCAACCCTTAGCCTCAACCCTAACCCTAACCCTAGCTTCATGTCCACATTCCGGTTCAACCCTTAGCCTTAACCACAACCCTAACCCTAGCTTCATGTCCACATTCCGGTTCAACCCTTAACCACAACCCTAACCCTAGCTTCATGTCCACATTCGGGTTCAAGCCTTAACCTCAACCCTAACCCTAGCTTCATGTCCACATTCCGGTTCAACCCTTAACCTCAACCCTAACCATAGTTTCATATCCACATCCCAGTTCTAACCTAACCCTAGCTTCCTGTCCACATTCCGGTTCAACCATTAGCCTTAACCCTAACCCTAGCTTCATGTCCACATTCCGGTTCAACCCTTAGCCTTAACCACAACCCTAGCTTCATGTCCACATTCCGGTTCAACCTTAGCCTTAACCACAACCCTAACCCTAGCTTCATGTCCACATTCCGGTTCAACCTTAGCCTTAACCACAACCCTAACCCTAGCTTCATGTCCACATTCCGGTTCAACCCTTAGCCTCAACCCTAACCCTAACCCTAGCTTCATGTCCACATTCCGGTTCAACCCTTAACCTCAACCCTAACCATAGTTTCATATCCACATCCCAGTTCTAACCTAACCCTAGCTTCCTGTCCACATTCCGGTTCAACCATTAGCCTTAACCCTAACCCTAGCTTCATGTCCACATTCCGGTTCAACCCTTAGCCTTAACCACAACCCTAGCTTCATGTCCACATTCCGGTTCAACCTTAGCCTTAACCACAACCCTAACCCTAGCTTCATGTCCACATTCCGGTTCAACCTTAGCCTTAACCACAACCCTAACCCTAGCTTCATGTCCACATTCCGGTTCAACCCTTAGCCTCAACCCTAACCCTAACCCTAGCTTCATGTCCACATTCCGGTTCAACCCTTAACCTCAACCCTAACCATAGTTTCATATCCACATCCCAGTTCTAACCTAACCCTAGCTTCATGTCCACATTCCGGTTCAACCATTAGCCTTAACCTCAACCCTAACCCTAGCTTCATGTCCACATTCCGGTTCAACCCTTAGCCTTAACCACAACCCTAACCCTAGCTTCATGTCCACATTCCGGTTCAACCCTTAGCCTTAACCACAACCCTAACCCTAGCTTCATGTCCACATTCCGGTTCAACCCTTAGCCTTAACCACAACCCTAGCTTCATGTCCACATTCCGGTTCAACCTTAGCCTTAACCACAACCCTAACCCTAGCTTCATGTCCACATTCCGGTTCAACCCTTAGCCTTAACCACAACCCTAACCCTAGCTTCATGTCCACATTCCGGTTCAACCCTTAGCCTTAACCACAACCCTAGCTTCATGTCCACATTCCGGTTCAACCTTAGCCTTAACCACAACCCTAACCCTAGCTTCATGTCCACATTCCGGTTCAACCCTTAGCCTTAACCACAACCCTAACCCTAGCTTCATGTCCACATTCCGGTTCAACCCTTAGCCTTAACCACAACCCTAACCCTAGCTTCATGTCCACATTCCGGTTCAACCCTTAGCCTTAACCCTAACCCTAACCCTAGCTTCATGTCCACATTCCGGTTCAACCCTTAGCCTTAACCACAACCCTAACCATAGTTTCATATCCACATCCCAGTTCTAACCTAACTCTAACTTCATGTCCACACCTCAGCTCAACCCTGACCCAATCCGTAACCCTAACTGAGTCCTGAAGTTGAGAAGAAAAGCATTCACACGGCCAGAGTTTTTATGTTTGACTCCCTTCATTTCAAAGCCCATCTACTAGCAACAACATCCCACTTATGCGAGTGGTCCAGTCAGTCAAAAACACCAAGAGGAAAAGTAGCAATATCATGAAGGAAGGTTGGCTAGTGCACTTCAGCAGCAAAGACACTCTGGTAAGTCTGATTATATTAATGTATTTTTATCACACCAACTAATCAATCTGCTGTAGAGTGGCAAAATTCCATGATTTCTGGAAAACCTGCACATTTTGGAAAACGTACTGAAAATTTGCAACACTAATGTTCTGCCATTTTATAGACTTCATCATCTTTTCTGTGTTTTTTTGTAATGTTTTGTGTAAGTTATTTTGTGAATGCATGTCTTTTAAATGTTAAATGTTGTTTTTATTTAGTCAAATCTGCTATGGCATAATAGATGCTGTAAGAGTAGATGGAAACCCCCATTGCCAAGAGGGGGAACCCACCAGGAAAATATGTTATGTAGTCCCAGTCTGTGCAAGGCTCTCTATCTGTTTCCACTTCAGAGGAAAAGACACTACTGGAGGCTGGACAGCAAATGCATCACCCTTTTCCAGAATGACACAGGCAGCAAATACTACAAGGTAAGAAATCAATTGAAATGTTATATATATTATTATAGGTGAAGGGTGAATGGAATCTAATAACTGAAGTTAATGGACCAAGATTGATCAGACATTGATCAGATTGAAATATCATGTTTATATTGAAATGCAAGTGCTCTAACCACTGTAAAACGACTGCTACTACAACAATCAATCAAATGTATTTCATAAAGCACTTTGTACAACAGCTGTTGTCACAAAGCACTTGACAGTAACCCGGCCTAGTCCCCAAACAGCAAAGAGCAATACTACCTCTGCTGTGTGGCAGGAAATTCCGTTGTCAGAGGTGTTGTCTCTGGACCCAGCGAAGACCTTCAACCTGCTGTCTGAGGGCTCCAACGCCCACTGCTTTGAGATCGCCACGGGCAGCCTGGTCTACTATGTAGGGGAGAACCTGGCGAGGCCGGAGGGCCCGGGGAGCATGTCGGCCCACAGCAGTATGCTGGTCAGCGGGGTCGGGCCGGATGTGGCCAGGATGTGGGAGATGGCCATCCAGCATGCCCTCATGCCCGCCATCTCTAAAGGACTGTCACACGGGTCACGTCACAGTGGCCACAGTAAGTATAAGCAGAGTTAATTGGATAAATGAACTCTTATAGAAATGAATGTAATTTTATTGAAGCAACCTTGTTTTACTCAGCACTAGGGTTGAAAAATTCTGGTAACGTTCCCAAAATCCTGCTTGGAAGATTCCTGGAATCAGGAGGGGAATAGGCAGGAAATCCTAAAGCCTCCAACCAGGATTTCTGGGAATTTGGGGAAAGTTACCAGAATTTTGTAACCCTACTTTAGCATTAGGAAGGAACACTCTCAAGGTTATAGTATGGAAGACTATTAACTCTTAACATTTCCCTTACATCAACAGAGGATGTTTCCATCAGTATTTCAGTGTCCAACTGCCAGATTCAAGAGAATGTGGTAAGTAGGATTTGGTCTCACGTTATTTGAATGACTTTGGGTATATTTTTATTTTCAGATTTAGTGACTATAATGTTGGTCATGATATATCTATATTATATATAATATTGCGGTAATAATATATTGCGGGTCATGCCTGCTCCTCCTTGCATGGTTAGATAATTTTTTAGATTTTGTAGGATTTAAAAAAATAATAGACAAAAGACAGTAGACAACTTAACATTCCACAGACATGGATCCACTAAACTAGACATGACAGTGGCTGGGACTGTCCAACCTTCAACATAAAGAAAAAAGCTGAATGCGTGGTTAGATTTCTGAGGTGACATCATCTTCTAAGTAGCTCAAATGGAGATGATTTTGATTACCCACTCAGCCGAGCAGTTGCCATAGCTACTCTCGATAATTAGTCACAGTACCACTGGTTATAATTATATTTCTGCGTAACTCTTCCAGTCGTGTATGAGATTAGTGGGTATTAAGTTGTCATGTGAGAAGAGATAAAAATGGTTGTAGACAAACCAAAAACTAAATATTTGTGACAGTATACATATTTAAACCCATTGACTGGATTTTCACACCTACAGGATATCAGCTCAGTGTATCAGATATTCCCGGATGAAGTCCTTGGATCGGGCCAATTTGGGATTGTTTATGGAGGTGATGCATTTGTACCTCCTTGTCACACTGATAACCTGGCAAAAAAAAGTGTTCACTTGATTGCACGAGGGACACAGCCTTTTATAACAATTCTCTCCTGATCTCATGCCAGAAAAATATTTGCATGACCAAGAAGGTGTTTATTATATTGTGAAATAATGCAGTACATTGTTAAAAGGTCTTCATCAGATCAATTTGAATCTTTTGAAAAAGTATTTGAGATAGTCATTCATTCAGAGAAGTAAAACCTGTTTAAACCTGTAACCTGCCATTGATTTCTCCATAATATAATGTCTCCATACTACAGGAAAGCACCGAAAAACTGGCCGGGATGTAGCAATTAAGATCATTGACAAGTTACGCTTCCCCACCAAGCAGGAGAGCCAGCTACGCAATGAGGTCGCCATCCTTCAGGTAAACACACCAGTACGCGTGGTCCTGTGTGCTCCTATGAAACACACACTATTAGAACCTTTTTCTCAGATGTTGCCAGACACACGTTATGATGAACACATGAGAGGAAAAACAACAGAACTAAAGACAAAAATAGAGATATTGTCTCAGGAGGTAAATAATTAAGTTATTATCATGACAACACAGTGGATGTTTGGAGAGCCTGTCGAGCTCTCTGCCTGCTTCATTTACAAGGCTCCTGTGTTTCTGTTTTTACTTCCTAGAACCTGCACCACCCTGGGGTAGTGAACCTGGAGTGCATGTTTGAGACGCCGGAGCGCGTCTTCGTTGTCATGGAGAAGCTCCACGGAGACATGCTGGAGATGATCCTGTCCAGTGAGAAGGGGAGGCTGCCTGAACGCATCACCAAGTTCTTCGTCTCACAGGTAACCCTGGCTGACAAGCGTTGTCGCTCGCAGACAATGGACGGATGTGCTGTAGCAGTGCCACACACCTGCTTTTACTGTGACACTCACATACTGTATAGAAACACAGTCAGTGAAGTAAAAGGTTTACAGGTATGCTTATGTATTTTTCTGATAATAATATTATAATATTGGTTTAATCACGTGTTGTTGCACTTTTCACTATGATATGCAATGTATTAGTTGCTCTTTGCTGTAGTCAAATGACCTAGTGGCCTCATGGCTGAAATGTTATTCATATTTTTAAACATGATTTGTTTTTAAACGCAGACAATCTGGTGTTTCTATGTCAAACTAATATTTTTGTTATATTTCAGACTTCTGTGATGTATATAAAGTGTAATATTAGGATGCAAACTCTCAATGTAATAGATTTCAAATCTATATCTGACATGGTACAGGTGTCTTCTTTTTTTAAAGTCCATAACCATGTTTTGAGTTGTATGCTTTAGTTTCAAAATAGATTTGTTTAAGACTACCAGTCAGTGTGGAACTGATTTAGCTCATTGCAGTAATGTTTGTCAGTATATAAATGCAAATGACCAGATTATATGAAATGTTTTAATCATCCCTAATTAAAGTAATCATTCACTGTGTACAAATCATTACTTTCACATATTTTTCAGATTCTTCAGGCTCTTCGTCATCTCCACTTCAAGAATATCGTCCACTGTGACCTCAAACCAGAGAACGTCTTACTGGCGTCCGCAGACGCTTTTCCACAAGTAAGCAAACCTACAGCTCATCCTCCAAACAAGCCAAAACAGAAACATCAATTTCACAGACATAAACAGACATTCATCTATCAGTCTACTCTAAGATAATGTGGATGATTATGGAAACTGCACGCTCAGTGTCTCTACAATGTTCTATGTCTCTTGATTTTAATGATACACTCCCAATTATGCTGCCCTTCTCTCCATAGCCATAGCCCAGTACTGCTCTGTACTGTACTATGAGTCACTGTCTTAGGCATAGCCAGGCATTGGATGGGTGTTAAACAAATTGCATTTGTGTTATTTACAACAAATATTTTCTGAAAGGGAAGAAAGAGAGTCCGTTCTTATATATCTGTATTTCATTTCTCCAAATATGCTCTGGCAACATCACTGGCGTCATTATAGTGCTGAGAACTGACATCCTCTGGCAACATCACTGGCGTCATTATAGTGCTGAGAACTGACATCCTCTGGCAACATCACTGGCGTCATTATAGTGCTGAGAACTGACATCCTCTGGCAACATCACTGGCGTCATTATAGTGCTGAGAACTGACATCCTCTGGCAACATCACTGGCGTCATTATAGTGCTGAGAACTGACATCCTCTGGCAACATCACTGGCGTCATTATAGTGCTGAGAACTGACATCCTCTGGCAACATCACTGGCGTCATTATAGTGCTGAGAACTGACATCCTCTGGCAACATCACTGGCGTCATTATAGTGCTGAGAACTGACATCCTCTGGCAACATCACTGGCGTCATTATAGTGCTGAGAACTGACATCCTCTGGCAACATCACTGCCGTCATTATAGTGCTGAGAACTGACATCCTCTGGCAACATCACTGGCGTCATTATAGTGCTGAGAACTGACATCCTCTGGCAACATCACTGGCGTCATTATAGTGCTGAGAACTGACATCCTCTGGCAACAGCACTGGCGTCATTATAGTGCTGAGAACTGACATCCTCTGGCAACATCACTGCCGTCATTATAGTGCTGAGAACTGACATCCTCTGGCAACATCACTGGCGTCATTATAGTGCTGAGAACTGACATCCTCTGGCAACATCACTGGCGTCATTATAGTGCTGAGAACTGACATCCTCTGGCAACATCACTGGCGTCATTATAGTGCTGAGAACTGACATCCTCTGCAGTCTTGCCAAAGTCTATTTTGGTAGATTTCTGTAGCTACAGTAAATCGTCTGTAGACCATATCGTGTCCATGTCGAACAGACAGTGTGATAACGTTAAGTGGCCTTTTGGGTAATCCTTGCCAGCTGATTATTATTATGTCTGTGGAACCAACTGTTTGGATGGTGAACATACAGGATGTTATGTATTAGCCTTCTCTAACAAGTCTTAGTCCAGTTACTCTAGTAGGAAACCCTTGATTACCACCACCCTTTCTCATGTTCAAGTGAATACGAGACTTGGAACTGTGGCAGTGTAATATTCACTACCACACATGACCGTGTCTCAAACGTCACTGATATTCCCAACATAGTGAGGAATCTAGTGTAATATTCACTACCACACATGACCTTGTCTCAAACGTCACTGATATTCCCAACATAGTCGGGAATCTAGTGTAATATTCACTACCACACATGACCTTGTCTCAAACGTCACTGATATTCCCAACATAGTGGGGAATCTAGTGTAATATTCACTACCACACATGACCTTGTCTCAAACGTCACTGATATTCCCAACATAGTGGGGAATCTAGTGTCATTTCAGACACATCCTATCTGTGTCTCAGGTGAAGTTGTGCGACTTTGGCTTTGCCCGAATCATTGGAGAGAAGTCTTTCCGTCGGTCAGTGGTGGGCACTCCGGCCTACCTGGCCCCTGAGGTCCTGAGGAATAAAGGCTACAACCGCTCCCTGGACATGTGGTCTGTGGGGGTCATCATCTACGTCAGCCTCAGCGGCACCTTCCCCTTCAACGAGGACGAGGACATTCACGACCAGATCCAGAATGCTGCCTTCATGTACCCACCCAACCCCTGGAAGAAGGTGTCCCAGGAAGGTGGGTGTCTGCCGAGCAGCAATGACTCATGCATTACTGTGATAACTCCTTTACTGTAAAATAATATTTGATATAGTTGTGTTGGAATGATACATCATTACTCGGAAAATCAGACTAGAATAGCCTCTTCCTGAGTCTCTGTTGGATTTTGTAATCATATAGTGAATGTTTGCTACATGGTCAGAATGCCTTTTATGATAATCTGATTTAGTAGCGGTGCGTTGGTAAAATCACTGGGGAACCCTAGCCAGAAAGAAAAGCCATATTCCAACCTATGTGTTGTGATAATTGTGTTGTTTGCTCTAGTTAACATTAGCATTCAACATCTAGCTACATATTGAACTTCCGTCCTCTCAGTCCAGGGGCACAATGTATGAATTTATGGTTGGATTCGAATCAGCATTATAATCATTGGCCAGTACTGAGAATGTTGTAAAATCACAGGCCCAAATCCCTACCTCCATCCATGGATAATTTAGGAAAGGGACAATTTTATCTAGCCACCGGAGGAACACAACACAACTAGATGCAGCAATTTAAGTTGTTTCTGTCAATTACGTATTTATTTTTATGCGATGTGATAGGAGTGAAGCAAAATCCAAACTGGCTTCCCGTGACACTTTTTTTGGTGTGTCAGGACCATTCACTGTTGTGCTCGCTCAGTTTAGCTCAAAGCTGATTGGCTATTATTTTATACTTTTTTGTCAAGGGAGGCCAAATGCTCACTGGCTTCCCTTGCATTCAATGGTACAGGGGGCAACAATGTCATACTCTTTAGGACCAGACAGAATCAGATAGATGTCATACACATACAGAAACAGAGGGACGCTGTTTCGCTCACTCAGATGCTTTCTCCGGTGAGATACATTCAGCCTCTTACAAATTGAAAAGAAATTATGAAACACAGAGACGAATGATCAATTTAAAAAATATGTTTTCACATGAATACATGCATTTACGAGGTCAGTGAGTCAGTTTTATGTTTATCTGAGGGAGTCTGCAGATTTTTTTGAATTGATTTGTGTTAGGGCCTGTCTAGCATAGGAACCTCTCTTATCACAATTTTTCTCACCTCTAGTGCTCAGTGGCTCACAAAACCACTTTGAAAGCCTACAACACATATCCTGGCCCCAACAACTATGCTGCTATTGAATTGAGCGGATGGCATGCGTCATTGTCCGAGAGATGGAAAAGGAAGGAAAGAAAGTGTGTGTGTGTGAGAGTGAGAGAGAGAGTGTGTGTGTGTGTGTTGTGTGTGAGTGAGACAGAGGGAAGAGAAAGCAACAGAGGGAGAGTGTGTGTGTGCTTGAGAGAGAGGGAGGAATAGACAGAGGGGGGAAGAGAGAGAACCAATTCTTGTTGCAGCCTATTCATGTGCATAATGCCAAGCGATCCCTGGTACTATAGAGGAGTGGCCTAAAGGTCAAGAATCCCAACTGGGACTCAGAGAACCATGACCCCTGAAATAATCTTAACATGATGTTGGCTTTGCTCATTAGCCCTTGCATGGCTCTGAAAGGGGCCTGCACCAAATCCTCTAGGTTTCCCACCATGAGTTATCCTCTGACGGCCTGCTTTGTTGTTCCAGCAATTGACCTCATTAATAACTTGCTGCAAGTCAAGATGAGGAAGCGCTACAGCGTGGACAAGTCGCTCAGCCATGCCTGGCTACAGGTAAGCTCTCCCTACTACGTACACTCCATACTGCATATATCACAAAATAGTTTTAAAAAGAAGACATTTTCGGCCTGTCTTTCAGCCATCCCTGGCTACAGATAAGCTACCCTTCCATAGCTGCGGAAAGTATTGGTGCTGAGGGTGCTGCAGCAAACCCTTGAAAAATCACAATTTAAAAATATATTCATAAAAAAATATATTAATACAAATAGTAGTATTTAGTAGTATTATCGGTCTGATATAGACCACAGGAGGTTGGTGGACCTTAATTGGGGAGGACAGGCTCGTGGCAATGGCTGAAGCGGAATGAGTGGAATGGTATCACATACATCAAACATATAGTTTCCATGTGTTTGATGCCATTCCATTTCCTCCGTTTCAGCTATTATTATGAGCCGGCATCCCCTTAGCAGCCTCCACTGATATAGATGTCTGTAATGCATGGAGAAAAAAAATCTGCATCTCCACTTAGTTGTATAATTAAGAATAGTATCTTGCAGGATTCAATAGTTGATATTGTACGAGTAGTTCCCATGCCCCTTTCTCTGCTATTGTCACTCTAATGGAATCCAGAAAGAACAAAACCCTTTCCTCAAAGATTTACATCAAAAGGTGCAAAGTTATGGGCAAACACACAAAACATCCACATCAAATTAAATCGTTTTCTTGATCAAATAGCATCACTTTTTGTGCAATATTAAATTACTATCCTTACAAACCACTTAATGTAAAGGTACGTTACTGCATTGTACATAGGCTGGTTATCTAGGTTTGGACCTGTAGAATTTCTATCACCATGATGAAAAACAATGCACAATGCAGTAATTGAGTACATTGAGACATAAGTGGTTTGTGATGTGAGAATGTGGCTCCGTTGGTATAGTGTGGCACTTGCAATGCTAGGGTTGTGGGTTCGATTCCCATGGGGGACCGAACATATGAAAATGTATCCTCACACTACTGAAAAGGAATGAATAAAAATGTTCAGTTTTCACGTAGAAAGAAGTTGCATTTGCGAAGTATTTCAAGAAACTGGATAACATGCAGTACCTGTCAAAAGTTTGGACACAACTAACCATTCAAGGGTTTTTCTTTATTTTTACTATTTTCTACGTTATAGAATAATAGTGAAGACATCAACATTATGAAATAACACATATGGAGTCATGTAGTAACCAAAAAAGTCGTATACAAATAAAAAATATATTGTATATTTGAGATTCTTCAAATAGCCACCCTTTGCCTTGATGACATCTTTGCACACTCTTGGCATTCTCTCAACCAGCATCACCTGGAATGCTTTTCCAACAGTCTTGAAGAAGTTGGCTGCTTTTCCGTCCGTCTGTGGTCCAACTCATCCCAAAACATCTCAATTGGGTTGAGTCTGGGTGATTGTGGAGGCCAGGTCATCTGATGCAACACTCCATCACTCTCCTTCTTGGTCAAATAGCTCTTACACAGCCAGAATGTTGTGGTAGCCATGCTGGTTAAGTGTGTCTTGAATTCTAAATAAATCACTGACAGTGTCACCAGCAAAGTACCCCCAAACCATCACACCTCCTCCTCCATGCTTCACGGTGAAACCACAAAGACATCTCTCTCACAAAGACATGGCGGTTGGAACCAAAAATCTCAAATTTGAACTCATCAGACCAAAGGTCAGATTTCCACCGCTCTAATGTCCATTGCTCATGTTTCTTTGTTTTTTCTTGTGTCTCTCCTTCTTATTGGTGTCCTTTAGTAGTGGTTTCTTTGCAGAAATTCGACCACGAAGGCTTGATTCATGTAGACTCCTCTGAACAGTTGATGCTGAGATGTGTCTGTTACTTGAACACTGTGAAGCATTTATTTGGGTTGCAATCTGAGGTGCAGTTAACTCTATTGAACTTATCCTCTGCAGCAGAGGTAACTCTGGGCCTTCCTTTCCTGTGGCGGTCCTCGTGAGAGCCAGTTTCATCATAGCGCTTGATGGTTTTTGAGACTGCACTGGAAAGAAACTTTCCTCCTCAATTTTCCTCATTGACTGACTTTCATGTCTTAAACTAATGTTGGACTGTCGTTTCTCTTTACTTATTTGAGCTGTTCTTGCCATAATATGGACTTGGTCTTTTACCAAATAGGGCTATCTGAATACCTACCCTACCTTCTCACAACACAACTGATTGGCTCAAAGGCATTAAGAAGGAAAGAAATTCCACAAGTTAACAAGGCACACCCGTTAATTGAAATGCATTCCAGGTGACTACCTCATGAAGCTGGTTGAGAGAATGCAAAGGGTGGCTACTTTGTAGAATCTCAAATATTACATATGTTTTCAATTTCATTTGTTTTTGTTTGAATTTTACCCCTTTTTCTCCCCAATTTCGTGGTATCCAATTGTTTTTAGTAGCTACTATCTTGTCTCATCGCTACATCTCCCGTACAGGCTCGGGAGAGACGAAGGTTGAAAGTCATGCGTCCTCCGATACACAACCCAACCAAGCCGCACTGCTTCTTAACACAGCGCGCATCCAACCCGGAAGCCAGCCTACCGGCCAAGCCAATTGTGCATCGCCCCACAGACCTCCCGGTCGAGGCCGGTTACGACAGAGCCTGGGCGCGAACCCAGAGTCACTAATGGCACAGCTGGCGCTGCAGTACAGCGCCCTTAACCACTGCGCCACCCGGGAGGCTTGTTTTCATTTGTTAAACACTTTTTTGGTTACTACATGATTCCGTATGGGTTGTTTCATACTTTTGATCTCTTCACTATTATTCTACAATGTAGAAAATAGTAAAAATAAAGAAAAACCCTTGAATAAGTAGGTGTCCAAACTTTTGACTGGTATTGTATATCAAGCAAGTATTTTTATATTCCACAAGTATTATCAGATCAACTGTTTTGTTCAGATAATCATCAGACTCAAGTTAGAAATTATGGTAAACAGTAATACAAAAAATCACAAAAGTAGTGCACTGGGCCTTTACTAGTACAGTATGTCTACAATGTGGGGGGGGAAAACTCCTTTAAATTAGAGATTTAACAGACAATGTAACAGATCAAATAAATAAAATGGTACTGTACATATCACAAAGGAGCAAGAAGACTTATTGTATTTGGATAAGTTTGTCAGCCATCCATGGCTACAGTAAGTATTTTATATAATTTTTTCATTTTTCTTTTTTAACCCTGTTTTCTCCCCAATTTCATGGTATCCAACTGGTAGTTACAGTCTTGTCTCCTTGCTGCAATAAGCCGCACTGCTTCTTGACACAATGCCCACTTAACCCAGAAGCCAGCCACACCAATGTGTCCGAGGAAACACCGTGCTCCTGGCGATCGTGTCAGTGTGCACAGCGCCCTGGCCGCCACAGGAGTCGCTAGTGTACGATGGGACAAGGACATCCCTGCCTGCCAAACCTTCCCCTAATCCGGATGACACTGGGCCAATTGTGCGCCGCCCGATGCGGCTCCCGGTCGTGGCCGGCTGCGACAGAGCCTGGACTCAAACCCAGAATATCTAGTGGCACAGCTAGCACTGCGTTGCAGTGCCTTAGACCACTGCGCCACTCGGGAGGCCGGCACAGTAAGTCTGTCAGCCATCTATGGCTACACTAAGTCTGTCAGACCCCCCTGGCTACACTAAGTCTCTCAGACCCCCCATGGCTACACTAAGTCTGTCAGACCCCCCATGGCTACACTAAGTCTGTCAGACCCCCCATGGCTACACTAAGTCTGTCAGAACCCCTGGCTACACTAAGTCTGTCAGACCCCCCTGGCTACACTAAGTCTGTCAGACCCCCCATGGCTACACTAAGTCTGTCAGACCCCCCATGGCTACACTAAGTCTGCCAGACCACCCATGGCTACACTAAGTCTGTCAGACCCCCCCTGACTACACTAAGTCTGTCAGATCCCCCTGGCTACACTAAGTCTGTCAGACCCCCCTGGCTACGGTAAGTCTGTCAGATCCCCCTGGCTACACTAAGTCTGTCCGACCCCCCATGGCTACACTAAGTCTGTCAGATCCCCCTGGCTACACTAAGTCTGTCAGACCCCCCTGGCTATGGTAAGTCTGTCAGACACTCCTGGCTACACTAAGTCTGTCAGATACCTCTGGCTACACTAAGTCTGTCAGACCCCCCTGGCTACACTAAGTCTGTCAGACCCCCCATGGCTACACTAAGTCTGTCAGACCCCCCACGGCTACACTAAGTCTGTCAGACCCCCCATGGCTACACTAAGTCTGTCAGAACCCCTGGCTACACTAAGTCTGCCAGACCCCCCATGGCTACACTAAGTCTGTCAGACCCCCCCTGACTACACTAAGTCTGTCAGATCCCCCTGGCTACACTAAGTCTGTCAGATCCCCCTGGCTACACTAAGTCTGTCAGATCCCCCTGGCTACACTAAGTCTGTCAGATCCCCCTGGCTACACTAAGTCTGTCAGACCCCCCATGGCTACACTAAGTCTGTCCGACCCCCCCATGGCTACACTAAGTCTGTCAGATCCCCCTGGCTACACTAAGTCTGTCAGACCCCCCTGGCTATGGTAAGTCTGTCAGACACTCCTGGCTACACTAAGTCTGTCAGATCCCCCTGGCTACACTAAGTCTGTCAGACCCCCCATGGCTACACTAAGTCAGCCAGACCCCCCTGGCTACACTAAGTCTGTCAGACCCCCCTGGCTATACTAAGTCTGTCAGACACTCCTGGCTACGGTAAGTCTGTCAGACCCCCCTGGCTACGGTAAGTCTGTCAGACCCCCCTGGCTACGGTAAGTCTGCCAGACCCCCCAGGCTACACTAAGTCTGTCAGACCCCCCAGGCTACACTAAGTCTGTCAGATCCCCCTGGCTACACTAAGTCTGTCAGACCCCCCTGGCTACACTAAGTCTGTCAGACCCCCCTGGCTACACTAAGTCTGTCAGACCCCCCTGGCTACACTAAGTCTGTCAGATCCCCCTGGCTACACTAAGTCTGTCAGATCCCCCTGGCTACACTAAGTCTGTCAGAACCCCTGGCTACACTAAGTCTGTCAGAACCCCTGGCTACACTAAGTCTGTCAGACCCCCCATGGCTACACTAAGTCTGTCAGACCCCCCCTGGCTACACTAAGTCTGTCAGACCCCCCCTGGCTACACTAAGTCTGTCAGATCACCTTGGCTACACTAAGTCTGTCAGATCCCCCTGGCTACACTAAGTCTGTCAGATCCCCATGGCTACACTAAGTCTGTCAGACCCCCCTGGCTACGGTAAGTCTGTCAGATCCCCCTGGCTACACTAAGTCTGTCAGATCCCCCTGGCTACACTAAGTCTGTCAGATCCCCATGGCTACACTAAGTCTGTCAGACCCCCCTGGCTACGGTAAGTCTGTCAGATCCCCCTGGCTACACTAAGTCTGTCAGATCCCCCTGGCTACACTAAGTCTGTCAGACCCCCCTGGCTACACTAAGTCTGTCCGACCCCCCATGGCTACACTAAGTCTGTCAGATCCCCCTGGCTATGGTAAGTCTGTCAGACACTCCTGGCTACACTAAGTCTGTCAGACCCCCCTGGCTACACTAAGTCTGCCAGATCCCCCTGGCTACACTAAGTCTGTCAGAACCCCTGGCTACACTAAGTCTGTCAGACCCCCCATGGCTACACTAAGTCTGTCAGACCCCCCCTGGCTACACTAAGTCTGTCAGACCCCCCCTGGCTACACTAAGTCTGTCAGATCACCTTGGCTACACTAAGTCTGTCAGATCCCCCTGGCTACACTAAGTCTGTCAGATCCCCATGGCTACACTAAGTCTGTCAGACCCCCCTGGCTACGGTAAGTCTGTCAGATCCCCCTGGCTACACTAAGTCTGTCAGATCCCCCTGGCTACACTAAGTCTGTCAGATCCCCATGGCTACACTAAGTCTGTCAGACCCCCCTGGCTACGGTAAGTCTGTCAGATCCCCCTGGCTACACTAAGTCTGTCAGATCCCCCTGGCTACACTAAGTCTGTCAGACCCCCCATGGCTACACTAAGTCTGTCCGACCCCCCATGGCTACACTAAGTCTGTCAGATCCCCCTGGCTATGGTAAGTCTGTCAGACACTCCTGGCTACACTAAGTCTGTCAGACCCCCCTGGCTACACTAAGTCTGCCAGATCCCCCTGGCTACACTAAGTCTGTCAGACCCCCCTGGCTACGGTAAGTCTGTCAGACACTCCTGGCTACACTAAGTCTGTCAGACCCCCCTGGCTACGGTAAGTCTGTCAGACCCCCCTGGCTACGGTAAGTCTGTCAGACCCCCCTGGCTACGGTAAGTCTGTCAGACCCCCCAGGCTACACTAAGTCTGTCAGACCCCCCTGGCTACGGTAAGTCTGTCAGACCCCCCAGGCTACACTAAGTCTGTCAGATCCCCCTGGCTACACTAAGTCTGTCAGATCCTCCTGGCTACACTAAGTCTGTCAGACCCCCCTGGCTACACTAAGTCTGTCAGACCCCCCTGGCTACACTAAGTCTGTCAGATCCCCCTGGCTACACTAAGTCTGTCAGATCCCCCTGGCTACACTAAGTCTCTCAGACACTCCTGGATACAGGTAAGCCCTACAGCAAGAGAAATGAGTGACATGAGTTTGTCATCCAACAGCCGCAAAAAATCCTACAAATTTTTCTTTTTTTGACACAATCAAAAGAATACAATTGAAACCTTAGGCTAATGCTAACTACTGTGTCCCTGCTAATGATGTCCTTCTCAGGACTACCAAATGTGGCTGGACCTACGTGGCCTAGAATGGAAGATGCACGAGCGCTACGTCACGCATGAGAGCGATGACACCCGCTGGGAACGCCACGCTGAGCAGCACGGCCTGACGTACCCCGCCCACCTCGTCAACCCACACGCCGACGTCAGCGAAGGGGTGGAGCCTGACCCCGAGTCGGAGGAGGTGGACTCCATGGCGGCCCTCAGCGACAGAGTCAGCGTGATGTGAATACTGTAAATGCAGGGATACTGTCCCCTTAAGAGTCAACGTGCTGTAGTACTGCACACTGCTGCCTCTGCCCCCTTAAGAGCCGTCTCACTCCCTCCACAACACAACACACCACAGCACAACTAACTGACTGACTGACTGAGTCCTCCATTCCCAGCCAGCAGCTAGGGGCTCGATATCCAAACTCTGCCTTTAAACTAACTGCCTAACTAACAAATAATCCAATTTCTAATTGTCTGTATATGAGTCAATCAGGTGTATTGCCTCCCTGCCTCATGAAAGACAATCTAACTACTTATACTGTAAAACTCTGGGTGTGAAGGATCATCCAGGTGTACTGTATGTTAAGTCAACAGCAGCAAACAATCCCCCCCAAAAAGCCAGCTAAACGATTTAGTCAAAACCAAAATGAGATGTGTTTCACTGTGATTGGGTGCGACCCAACGAGACAGCTCAGGACTAACCTTAGAGGTATTAAGAGTGAGAACTGATACTATTATTACTCAAGTTTTATCTCACTCTTGAATGTACCTTTATATGATGACATGATAAGAATTCACAGAAAACCAGTATAGCCAGAAATGGTGGAAAGACAAAGACAGAGAGGGAGATAGAGAGCGGACGCTGTCGGCTTCAAGAGTGTGGAGGCAAAATCCTGAGGCCTGGATACAGAGAAACAGTGAATGTAGAATACCTGTAAGCATTTGTTCTCATCATGAGCTAGCTGCTTTTCTAGTCTATAGTGTTGAAATGTGTTCATGATGTGATGCTGAATGTTGCGTATGTGGCTACTGTACAGTATGTTTGTGCTCTTTGCGCGATTGCAACCAGCCTTTAATGCATTTTTGCCTGCAGGGAATACATTATTTTCTCTGGCTACACATTTAAATAAATATATTTCAAAGCTGATATGTAAGTCTTTAATACCATGGATTTATTACATGATTTGTGAGTTTGCTTTACACATACACCCCAATGCCTCATGCCTTATATTTTGACCTACATTTGAGTACACTCGCAACAGGAGTTATTGAGAACATATGTTTACAAATTGCAAGTTATTTTAAACATGGCACCCATACTCATGCTGCATCTTCATCCATAGTTTAGGGGGACTGCATGAAGAATGAGCATGGAGAATCAGGGAGAAAGATGAGGGGAAAAGAGCCATTCCCCATACTGGGAGAAGAAAGTCAAGCCAGAGGTGAGACAAAACCATATGCACATTGGCTGAATGCCACTGATGAGAGAGAGACACTATCATTCATGTTGAGATTACATTTATATGATTGAGAGCTGGTTGAATCGGATGGTTTATTATTGGTATGAAGGCCTAGGTACAGTAGGTTGGGTAATTCATTCTGGGGACTAATTCGTAATCAATTTCCAGAGATATACATTTATTTATTATTATTTAAGAGATAAGTTATCCGTTTGCATACTTTGGAGATATGAAGGCACATAACAACTTATGCTGGTTTATACTGGCACATTGGAAAGTTACACGCACTGTTGAATGTACAACAAGTACTATTCTACCATGAGATGGCGCTCAATACAAAATGTTTTCCGTTAGTCAACGGATCAGAGTCCACGAATACCTACTTCTGTGTTTAGTTGGGCACCAAGGGCCACAAGAAAAACATACAAAATTAAGAAAGACGGTAAATGAAAACATGCATTCCATACAAGACAAAAATATGAATATTATGAATTACCAGCCTTGTGACTATTATAGGAAACCCAAACAAATAAGAGCAGAAGTGATTGCTTCAAGTAAAATGATTTGCAAACACTAAGACGTATGTTTCCATCGAACATGTAACTATTAAGGAATAATAACACGTTTAAAGTGCATCCTTCCATAAATACTACCCTGCTAAAACTACCATAAACTTAAATCACCAAGTTCATTTCTTAAAAATATTTTATTGAGTGAATTAGAACCAGCGCAATTTTTTATTTATTTATCTCATAGTTTCTGTTGAACATAAAGGAATGCTGTGTGCACTTCTCGGCATGATTGTCAAAATAGTGGACGAGGTTGTACACTTTGCCTTCTTTGAAAGCTTGGTCAAATCAAGATTACCTACCGGTATGTGGCATATCGAAACAGAAAAATGCAGCAGAGAAGCCATCTCCTCTATAAGGATTGCTTTTGAAATAATGAATAATGAATAATTAGTATTGTTGACTTATTGCAAACATTATTACAAACATATCACAAATTGTAAACTGTAGCCATATTCGATAAGAGTCAGCAATACATTTTTGGAAAGGCAGGATATTCACTTGTTATGGCTGGTTATAGGCTATACTCTAATTTGGGTGTGCCTACACGATTCTTCAGGTATAACAATAATGCAACGAAAATTACAGTTTAGTCTCCCAAGGATTTGATTAATTAAGGGACGAAATTCGAGACACCGGTCATTACCAATATTCAGATGCTTGAAATAAGAAACTAACTTAGCACAAGTGTAATTATTATTGTTTTTTATTAAATATTGTATTACCATTAGCATATTGTTATTATTACTTAGACATTTAACTGATTGTATTATTGATTATACTTTATAATTAATTATTATTAGGCCTACATATTAGGCCTACATTATTATTAACAATGTTATTTTTGTTGCTGTTATTATAAGATCATTATTGTTATTTTAATAGACTCATAATCTTCATACCATTATTTTCAAAGAAGATTTACTAATGCATAAAAAATACATTAAACATTATAACATGATAATGATATTAATTTTGCGGGAGATATTCCACAAATATGCGAGAATTCAAATATTGTGTCTAGCCTTCCCACACAGCGTGCACGATCAATCAAAGAGAACCAAACAGATATCTCAATAATGATAATCAATTCAAACAGGAAAATGTATGAAACACGATACAAAGGATGGAACCAATGTTTAGGCCCTACTGGTGAATGAAAATCTCACCTCGAATAGCCCTCATCGGCAGTGGCCCCCCATGTCTGCAAAATAAATGGGCCTAAATAAATCACATTCACATAATTTCATGAATTAATCTGCATATTCTACTTCTGTTTGTAGCATTTGATTAACAACAGAAGAGAGCTGTCGACAACATGTAGACTATTTAATAGCGGGTTTTGCCGTAGAAGATATGTAGACTAGTGTATATGCTAATGAGAAATCACAAGTTCTACCGATGATAAACCGTATGTTCTGTTTCCAGATAAACATGCTGAATGGGATTGTGGCCATAGTAGCCTAACTCGTTTATTCATTCTTTTCCAATTGTTGGCACAAATAATAATTCCACCAAAAGGAAAAGGAAAAAGCTAAATGATGTAGTACTTCTGTTAGACAACAAGAACCAAAAAAGTCCCTTTGCAAATTGAGGAGGGTATGTCAATTTTGAGACCATAGCCTATACCAAACGAGACTTCTTCATGTAGGCTACACTACACTAGTATGTGGTCTTTCTCTTCCTGCACCGTTTAGTGGTGGCTTGTATTCCTCCTCTGATATTGATTTTATGTCAGGACTGTTTTCCTTTCCAGGTTGCCCCCAAAGGATCATTTGAAAAGAGTTTCTCAACTTTGAATATACAATGCTTGGTGACCATTAATGCGTCAGTTGGTGTTTATTTGACACAACATCACAAGTACATTTATAGATCAGTGTTGGTTGCCCATGAGCGCCGTACTATAGCGGCGGAGGCTCACTGAGCCCATGTGAACAGAGACGACTCCATTAGCGCGCGGAAATAGCGTGGTGCTGAGTGGATGCCAGTTCGCTGTCTGAAGAATGTACACCTGCAGTTGTACTCTGCCATCCGTCACTCTGCAACTCCAAACACATTCTTTACAACAACCGTGGTCGCATCGGTCAGTGAGCGACGACAGCAGGAGACAACTTTTCAAGCATAACTTATAAACACGCCTTCAACACACACATTGCATACACATAACACTGAGTTTTAAATTACACCCCTCTTTAAAAATCCAACAGAAAAAATAGGCCTACATTTATTTCCGCAAAATGAAAGTATTTTCATATTATTTCTTTTCGTTTGTAATTCTGTCTACATCTTGCAATCTCTTTGGTAATTATGACACCTCATCCTTATATAACTTAATTTCCTGCACATGCCGATTTTGATAGGGTCTTCATAAATAATATGAAGACCCAATATATTGGGAAGACAAAAATTATTTTGCACATTTTAGTCTGTTTGAATTTGATCACAATATGACAACACCCATTCGTGCATGGAATATTCCCTTTTTTGTCAGCAGAAGAGGAAATATATTTTAATATTAGTTTCAAAAATGAAACTTACTTGTCCAATGAATAGGCTATATAGCGCTAGAGGTTGCTAGGTCGTGCACGAGGACAAGTGGAACGAATAAAAGACAGATCACATCTAAAGTATAAAATCATCGGGTTCCAACTGAAACCAGGAATAGCTCATCTAAAGAGCATGACACGCAGACAAATTGAATGAATAACTTTACAAATCACACACTCCACCAGTGGTGTTCTCAATCCAAATATATTACATCAGATAAACATTCCGTTCATTCCAATTATTCAACAGTATCACCTAGATTAAATGACTCCACCAATGGACCTGAATACAACTTCTCACTCACTGCTTGTGTAACTTATGCCCTAGTTCTGAAAAAAAGTGTCAAATCGTTTTTAATCTTATAAAGACTAACATTTTTAAAGTACAATTAGTTGGTAGAATAATTATGATTCAAATGTAGTAAAATACACAGATGGAATACTTAATTCCATTAGTTGGAGGTTTGTTAAATGGGGTTGGGTAAGGGGAGGGGCAGCACACAAGGCTGAACTTTGCACTATGCTTCACTCCCTCTGAGAAGCCCTTCCGGTGTTGGTGTTGGAGTGCTTAAGCCCTCCATCCCCACAGTCAGGCCTCCAAATTATTGTTGGAGTGCTCCGGTCTGTTTAATATTTCAGCAATATTGCTATCCCCTTAGTCAAAAGTTAAACTTTAAAACATGTATTTTTCCTCTGGATGTCCCCACAGGGAACAGTTCAAGTTCTACAAATTGGGCTAGCTAAATATTATGATAACCTTTTCCCTTCTAATTTGTAGTGGAGTCTGAACACATGTTAGGCTCAACATCAATTACTGTGCAACATTTCAAGTGCATGGCTCATGGAAATGTCAGGGAGCTAGTGGTGGGGAATCAACCTCGCTGCACTGCACCGCACTGTGCCAGAGAGCATCATGGGAACTTATTTAGCCCAAACACAAATGTGCTGTTGTCTCTATCCAATGAGCGCTGTTGCCTCTAGTCGGAGAGAGAGAATCTGGAAAGTCAATAAGCAATTTGTCTGTCAATTAATCGAGAGACAGATTCAGGTTCACAGGCTCTCTCTCCCCTCTCCCCTCTCCCTCAAAGTCTGTTTTCCTGGGATTATTTCACACCAGGCCTGTTTATGCTCATATACTTTTGTTTGTTATGGTAGTGCTAGCTGTTTGGCCAACAGAGTAGTTAAGAGGCTCAGAGAGAATTTCCGTGCTGATCGACTCAACGTTCACTCTGTTGCAAAGTGTGTCTGACTAGAAAAGAGCGAGAGAGCGAAATAGCCCTGATTATTCCACCATAGTCTCCTAGTAGTGGTTAGATGAAGTTATTCTGGGTCACTACTTCTCTCTCTCCGGCAGCCAGAGCAGAGCCACCCGGCGAGCGAGAAGCCCCTCTGTGTCTACAATTCAATAGTTGGCATCAATGAGCACACCCTGCCTCGCACGCAAGGGGCCAGGAGCGGAAGTGGTCGAGCAGGGTAACATTTCCCTTATTTGGCCCCACCACCACCATCCACCACCAATACAACAAACTGTGCAGTTACAACACCAACACTGCAAATTCCCTGTGTGTTTGTGTTTAGCTGCCAGGGATGCCATACTGACCAAACGAGTGGTTGCACTCTGCTGGGATTGAGGGAGGCAGGGATTGGATGACTAGCTGTATGGGGATTTTTTGAGTCTCTGTGTGTTCTTGGGCAATGTGGTGGAGATTAGTGGGATTACGGGTTTGGCAGAGGGAGGAGGGTTTAGGGATTAAACAAACCTTCCTTTCTGGCTCTGCACAGACACAGCATGCCAATGTTAGTGGTCCACTACTTCGCACGGGTCTGCCTGAATCTGCCCTCAGTGCTGTCTGTTGATCCTGCTTCTTCCCACAAGCATGTCCTTCTTCTCATCGGCAATTAAGAGGAACATAAATGTTGGTCCTCCCAACTCTAACTGGGCTGGGCCTGCTCATGTTAGGCTGCATACATACACTCTGAGCAGCTTTCTTCATGTCGCAGAGGTGCCGTTTATGTCTGTCAGTCACCCACTCTATCTCCCGCTCAGTCAGTCAGTGACTATGTCATGGAGCTATTTTATTCAGATGAATTCTCAAGTCTGTGTGCCAGTTGGTGGGAATGTAGGTCAGGTACAGACAGTATAATAATGATGGACCTGGGTGATTCTGTCTGGAGGGAAAAAGCTGTGGAAATATCATGAGAGTCCACTCATCAAATACAGTAGTAGAGCCTATATACACATTTCATACATCTCATCAAATACAGTAGTAGAGTCTATATACACATTTCATACATCTCATCAAATACAGTAGTAGAGTCTATATACACATTTCATACATCTCATCAAATACAGTAGTAGAGCCTATATACACATTTCATACATCTCATCAAATACAGTAGGAGAGCCTATATACACATTTCATACATCTCATCAAATAGAGTAGGAGAGTCTATAAACACATTTCACACATCTCATCAAATACATTAGTAGAGTCTATATACACATTTCATACATCTCATCAAATACAGTAGTAGAGTCTATAAACACATGTCATACATCTCATCAAATACATTAGTAGAGTCTATAAACACATTTCATACATCTCATCAAGTACAGTAGTAGAGTCTATAAACACATTTCACACATCTCATCAAATACAGTAGTAGTAGATAAACACATTTCATACATCTCATCAAATACAGTAGGAGAGCCTATATACACATTTCATACATCTCATCAAATACAGTAGTAGAGTCTATAAACACATTTCATACATCTCATCAAATACAGTAGTAGAGCCTATATACACATTTCATACATCTCATCAAATACAGTAGTAGAGTCTATAAACACATTTCATACATCTCATCAAATACAGTAGAGTCTATATACACATTTCATACATCTAATCAAATACAGTAGTAGAGTCTATATACACATTTCACACATCTCATCAAATACAGTATTAGAGTCTATATACACATTTCACACATCTCATCAAATACAGTAGTAGAGTCTATATACACATTTCACACATCTCATCAAATACAGTAGTAGAGTCTATATACACATTTCACACATCTCATCAAATACAGTAGTAGAGTCTATATACACATTTCACACATCTCATCAAATACAGTAGTAGAGTCTATATACACATTTCACACATCTCATCAAATACAGTATTAGAGTCTATATACACATTTCACACATCTAATCAAATACAGTAGTAGAGTCTATATACACATTTCACACATCTCATCAAATACAGTAGTAGAGTCTATATACACATTTCACACATCTCATCAAATACAGTAGTAGAGTCTATATACACATTTCACACATCTCATCAGATACAGTAGTAGAGTCTATATACACACTTCACACATCTCATCAAATACAGTAGTAGAGTCTATATACACATTTCACACATCTCATCAAATACAGTATTAGAGTCTATATACACATTTCACACATCTCATCAAATACAGTAGTAGAGTCTATATACACATTTCACACATCTCATCAAATACAGTAGTAGAGTCTATAAACACATTTAATACATCTCATCAAATACAGTAGTAGAGTCTATATACACATTTCATACATCTCATCAAATACAGTAGTAGAGTCTATATACACATTTCATACATCTCATCAAATACAGTAGGATACTCTATAAAAACATTTCACACATCTAATCAAATACAGTAGTAGAGTCTATATACACACTTCACACATCTCATCAAATACAGTAGTAGAGTCTATAAACACATTTCATACATCTCATCAAATACAGTAGGATAGTCTATAAACGCATGTCACACATCTCATCAAATACAGTAGTAGAGTCTATAAACACATTTCATACATCTCATCAAATACAGTAGTAGAGTCTATATACACATTTCATACATCTCATCAAATACAGTAGTAGAGTCTATAAACATATGTCATACATCTCATCAAATACAGTAGTAGAGTCTATAAACACATTTCATACATCTCATCAAATACAGTAGTAGAGTCTATATACACATTTCACACATCTCATCAAATACAGTAGTAGAGTCTATATACACATTTCATACATCTCATCAAATACAGTAGAGTCTATATACACATGTCATACAGCTCATCAAATACAGTAGTAGAGTCTATATACACATTTCATACATCTCATCAAATACAGTAGTAGAGTCTATATACACATTTCATACATCTCATCAAATACAGTAGAGTCTATATACACATTTCACACATCTCATCAAATACAGTAGAGTCTATATACACATTTCATACATCTCATCAAATACAGTAGAGTCTATATACACATTTCACACATCTCATCAAATACAGTAGAGTCTATATACACATGTCATACAGCTCATCAAATACAGTAGTAGAACTTATAAACACATTTCATACATCTCATCAAATACAGTAGAGTCTATAAACACATTTCATACATCTCATCAAATACAGTAGTAGAGTCTATATACACATGTCATACAGCTCATCAAATACAGTAGTAGAACTTATATACACATTTCACAGAACATTAATATAACCTTAGAACAGGTCTGTCTTGTAAAATATATTTGATCTCAATGAGAATAATCTGTATAAATCAAAGGTTAAATGAAAATAGCATTTGCAATATTCCATTTAAGAATGCGGTGATGTATAAAATAGCTGTTTTTCGTCTTAAGTGGAAGGGTAGTTTCCCTCTAGTTTGACAGGTGTTTGGCTGCCTTACGATGTAGGAACTCTGAGTCTCACACTTAAGATGGAGTGCAAATATGTTTTTGACCCCCAAGGAACCCTGAAAAAGACCTCCGCCAGAAAAGTAGTCAATATGAGTACTAGATAGTTGATTTGATTCAATAAATTGATTGTCATTAACTGTTGTTCATTTTACACTATACATTGTTGACACAATAAAAGCAAGTATTGAAAAGATCATTTCATCTCTATTTTCTATCACTGTACATGAATCTTACAGTGAGCCTGTCAAGTACAGCATAGACTAAACAATTAAGAATCCCAATAGCAATTCCTAAAATGATGTAACGTATTAAACCAGCTTCTTCCAAAGTCTTTCAACGGTATCATTTAGATGACAAGTAAAACACTGGCATCAAATTCGTTGTTTCTATATAAAAAGCAATGGGGAAAAATGACTATAATGTAATGGACTCAATTCCATCTCACTTGTAATGTCCATTAAGAGAGAAAGAGAGAGAGTGAGAGAGCGAGAGCACAATGAGTGGCAGGGTCACAATGAAGGGTATGTTCAGCAGTTGATTTGACAAATTAGGAATTACGCAAGCATCCCTCCAGTTCCCTGGATCTTTTAATGAGTAAATATTAACAGTAATGGCATGCAATTTCCCCCGGTCAAATTCACCTTGCTATCTTTCTTATTCACCTCGGTGACACCATCCCTGTTTGCTGAAGCTGTGTCTAACGTCACCTTGGTAACCATAAAAAAAGCCCCTACTGTAAGTTAGAAAGAGAACATTAGTCCGGAGCTTTAATAAAGGGCCCCTATTACAAACCAATGTTCTAAAGGCATGAAATCAGAGTTACTTTCATATGAGCATCATCATTTCAATCAGAGTGAGGGAGATTGGATAACTGTCCATTACAGAGACACCAGGAAAGCTCCAATTTGAACAGGAACTAAAGGAAAAATAATAAAGTCCCTTGATTGGTTTCTCTAGTGTGTCCTTGGTATAACGTTTCAGGATAAAATACCCGTTTGGCATGCAAGTTCTAAATTGAGTTCTAAATTGTTACCTAATTGTTCTCTATATGCTGTCTTTTAATGTTATTCTTTTTTCTCACAGTAGGGCTGACTGAGAGAGTGCTACTTTGACTTCAATCAGAAATAGAACATTCTCATGACGTTTTATACGCCCTTAAAAAAGGTGCTGTCTAGAATCTTAAACTGTGTAGAGGGTACTTTCTTGAGGTAAGACTAACTTACCTTCAACTTGAAGTTAACTTCAATTTCAACTTACCTTCAACTTAACTTTAATTTCAACTTACCTTCAACTTCAACTTACCTTCAACCTCAAGTTTCTTCAATTTCAACTTCAATTTATCTTCAGCTAAGGTCCTTACAGCAGCATGGAGACTGTGTTGAGTGAAGAAGACTTTTAGAAATGCAATCCAATATCTTTCTATATGTTGCCTGTGGGTATACAGAAACCATGGTAACATGAACTTGTTTTTGTAGAAAAATATGAAAAGTGGACTTGTTTGCAAATTACTGACTACTATTGCGTTAAGCTTCATGCTTTTGGCCGTACTGTGTTTTCTGAAAAGAGATTGGCACCTCAAAGAATAGGTTTGTTTTGTCATCATGGTGTCCTGCTGAAAATCCAAATTGGGCGCCTCACAAAATCACTCTCAGTTTATTGGCTGACATGACATTACATTACTCTGGTGGGAGCTAAAGCTAGAATTACAATATGTACTTGTCATTCTATTCTTGTTGTGTACAGGATTACATTCTGTGTTTTATTTTCAGACAGGAGAATAGTTTAAAAAAAATAAAACGACTTGAAGGCAATATAATTCGCCACAAAGTAATGGTCCTCTGATTATTTACATGAAACACATTCTTTTTCAACCAAGCGTCACAAATAGTTTCACTTTCTGACATTACTCCTGCTTAGAGGAATCTAATTACACAGTCACATGAAGAAAGCCTCTGTGCTCTTCATTTTAAGTCGTGTCACATGGCTTAGAAAAAGCCTTTGGGTTCTGTGACTGAAGGGTTTTACCTGATGTTTCAACCTATCAAACACCTTTTCAAACGACTGCTTTGACAACCTCCCTCTTGTAGTCTGGACAGTTTGATACGAACTAACCTGGGGTTTGTTCAGATGGGTTTGTGGTGGATGTTTATTAGTCTGTAAATATTTGTGTGATAGTTTCGTTCCGACATTCTCATTATGCCATGTTACGTTTTTCTTGTCGCAAGAGATGGTCTGTATGATGACTTTTATAACTTCAGACTTTCCATGGGAACAACAGCACCATTAGTGTGATTTGTATACTGTACTGATAATAGGAATGGTTCACCGGATTGCCGGTTTAGCCTCAGCATATTTGAATCGAAGTACTCTGTATTTGACCTCTTCGTGAACATTACCTAACATAAAATCTTTGCAGCTATTACAGGTTTTGCATCTGCATCATTGAATGATGAGTATATTTGACCTGAACATAACATTAAAAAATATTCTAGCTATTTTGTCTACCTTGGAGATATCGGCAGCCATATTCTCCCCAGCTGACTGAGCTAGAGGTGAACTGACACTGCTGCTGACAATGTCATCTAGACGCCTGACTGTTTACAAATATTCCGATCCCAGGCATGTTGACTTGGTCATGGTTGTTTATAGCAGCAGTCCAACAGCATTAATCAACAGCCAGCAGAGGTATCTGAAGAGACTGGTTCCCTGGCTAGAGAAGATAAATAACACTCTGGTGGCTCACGATGAGTTCAGCCTGAGGAGAGAGGCTGGAGAGAGAGAGGTGAGAAAAAGAGAGAGAAATGAGAGAAGGGGGGGATGGGTAGAGAGAGAAAGAAAGAAAAAAGGGGCGGGTAGAGAGAGAGGAGAGAAAGAGGGGTAGAGAGAGAAAGGTAGGAGAGACAGGGGTGGAGTAGAGGGAGAGAGAAGAGAAAGAGTGGGGGTAGTGAGAGAGAGGAGAGAAAGGAGGAGTAGAGAGAGAGGGAGAGAAAGGGGGGAGAGATAAAGAAAGAGAGAGAGAGAGAGAGAGAGAGAGTTATCTAGGAGCTGACTGATTCTCTGCCTTATAACCTGATTATAATCTTGACCTTGGGGCTTAGCAAGTAATTCTGGGATACCACAACTCCTGCCATGCAGTGGGAAACTAGCCTAGGCCTACCCTACTCTATTTCGGCTTAGTAGCTGCTGTATTCAGATGATTATTATTGTGCCTAGGGCAGGCCAGCCTATTCCAGTTCAGCTATGCAAAAACATCGAGAGCAGAGCAGGTTGGAAGGATGTAGTGCAGAGTCTTGTAAGGTAGATTTATTATTGTTTCTATTGTTGTGATCTTAACAGGTATTGTATGTGGTCCAAAGTTGCACTGTGAGAGGAGGGTGGTAAACACAATCTCTCAGTCTTGTAAGGGGCTATTAAATGATTGGAGTATGTAGTCTGAACATCATAATATTACACTGGCCCTTTGTCTGTGCTTTCTGTGCAAATCAGTGCTAATCAAAGAGTCCATTTCCTACTTGAGGGAGATTGGTAAATTATTACATATTCACCAAATTAGTGTCACAACGAGCGACAAAACCACCATTGCAATCACATTGCACAGTATCTGAAGTATGTAAAAACTGCAATGGGGATTTTTAATGAATTTTCGAATAAAAGGTGGAATGGACTGATGCCGTGAGAATATTGTATTTATGCATAAGATATCGTACCTATACAGATTTTAAAAAGGGATGCAGAAAGTTGCTACTGTGGATACTCATGGATTGCGCACACACATAAGTGCCTTTACTAAATCTGAGACATTTTCAGACTTCTAACAACTGAATATCTATCACTTAGATTTTTGTAGTGACATGGATCGCTCTCAACAACACACAATACAAATAGATGTCTCATTGCTTTTCTCTGGATATGTGTGATTACCTGAAGATTTTTAAGCTTAATACAAAGTCATTGTAACCATAGATTTAAAATGCTGCCGTACACAGCGTTGTCTATTTCCACCGCTTCCATAATGATATACGGACGACTGTAGAAATGAATTCACTTCTGTGTAAAGTTAATCATGTAATCTATCAAAGTACAAAGTGGACATAATTGATGGATTGTGAGAGAGTCCAATTCATGTCAAACATAATGACAATTAACAGCCAAACCGCTGTAGGAGTAACTCTAATAGCCCGAATACAAAGGCCATAACTGGCACAACCATTCTTCTTGATAAGACATGTCTCTGTTTACAAAATCCAAACCCTAAACATATTGTTCTAAGGAGCATATTGAGAGAGTTTGTTTTGAATCCTACACATTCCTTTGTCCCTCGGGCCCTTTGCATTTTTTTCTTGCTGGCACCTTGTAGAGAAAATCAGAGGGAGAAGCTAGTGAGAAAAGAGTGATGAACACTACAGTGACACTGGCATTGTTGCTAATACTTCAAGACACACGGACGATGTCTTAACGGGTCGTTGACTTACTGCACTTGACTCTATCTCACCATCCATTTAAATTAACTTGATAGTGAATGCTTGCAAGGTGAGGCCATTGTTCTGTCTCATGTGCTAATCTAGCAGGTAGTATTTGTGTTTGTGTTCCAAGGAATCTATCGAATCCATTTTTGGGGGGCCAACAGGTATTTATGGTTTACCATCAAACTACATGGGCCCACTGAGAGGTGTTTTTTCTACTCTGGGAAAGGGCCTTCTACCCCCAGGGCTGAACCAGGCCAATCTGGCTGTGTTCTTCCTAACCCTGGGAATCCACATTGACATTGTGTACATGGTGAGAAAGCTAATCCGCACGGATGGTCTCTGTGAATCATGGACACATAGCCCTCTCATTATCCTCGACCACAGTCTCCCTGGAGGTGTGGAGAGGGGAGGGAGGTTGGGGGGTGGGGGGAGAAGACCCCAGATACAACCAGAGCGCTCATTACCAATCTGTTAGAAGGGTCCCTGTGCGGCCCAAATGCCTCAGCTGGTCAGGTAAAGGGGGTCTGATCCTTTCTCCCCCTGAACACAATGTACTGCAGCAGGCTCCACAGTGCACTGAAACAACATGGCTTTCAGACGAGCTGCAGGTGTCACAGCCCTCCAAGCCCCCCACCACCTCCCACCCCTCCTTCCATTTGCTGTCAAGCAACATGGAATCACATAGTGGAAATGCGGAGGGAAAATGAAATAATGGTGAGGCAAAAGTTTGCTTGATCTCCCCCCGACATATTCCCTCATGAACTGCAATTAGAGGTGACGGATATTGGTGGTAGATTGGGTGTACCAGACCACACTCTCCCAATTAGGATCCCACTCTTTTGCAGATGACTAGCAGTACTCAATGCAACAAAACAAAATACTATAATAGAATCAGATAAAAAATAATATTGTATCAGATAAAATGCATGTCTTGTATTACACTTGTATTTGTCGTGTGATGGTTGGAAATATTTCTAACTTTCTGACCTGCTTCACCTGTTGGCTAATTTAGTTTTGTGTTCCTCGGAAGACGAGGGACCTGGTCAACAGTAGTGCACTAAATCAGGAATAGGGTGCCATTTGGGCGACAACCATTTGGGGCAAAATCAATTAAAAGCAGACAGCAATGTGACATGATGGAACACATTATCACTCACCTCGTATGATGGAACACAATATCACTCTCCTCGTATGATGGAACACATTATCACTCTCCTCGTATGATGGAACACGTTATCACTCTCCTCGTATGTTGACGGTTTCAGTGTGACATGATGGAACACATTATCACTCTCCTCATATGATGGAACACATTATCACTCACCTCGTATGATGGAACACATTATCACTCTCCTCGTATGATTGAACACATTATCACTCACCTCGTATGATGGAACACATTATCACTCTCTTCGTATGATGGAACACATTATCACTCTCCTCGTATGTTGACGGTTTCAGTGTGACATGATGGAACACATTATCACTCTCCTCATAAGATGGGCACATTATCACTCACCTCGTATGATGGAACACATTATCACTCTCCTCATATGATGGAACACATTATCACTCTCCTCGTATGTTGACGGTTTCAGTGTGACATATTGGAACACATTATCACTCTCCTCATATGATGGAACACATTATCACTCTCCTCGTATGTTGACGGTTTCAGTGTGACATAATGGAACACATTATCACTCTCCTCATATGATGGAACACATTATCACTCTCCTCGTATATTGACGGTTTCAGTGTGACATGATGGAACACATTATCACTCTCCTCATATGATGGAACACATCATCACTCTCCTCATATGATGGAACACATCATCACTCTCCTCGTATGATGGAACACATTATCACTCTCCTCGTATGATGGAACACATTATCACTATCCTCGTATGATGGAACACATTATCACTCTCCTCGTATGATGGTACACATTATCACTCTCCTCGTATATTGACGGTTTCAGTGTGACATGATGGAACACAATATCACTCTCCTCATATGATGGAACACATTATCACTCTCCTCATATGATGGAACACATCATCACTCTCCTCGTATGATGGAACACATTATCACTCTCCTCGTATGATGGAACACATTATCACTCTCCTCGTATGATGGAATACATTATCATTCTCCTCGTGAGTTGACGGTTTCAGTGTGACATGATGAAACACATTATCACTCTCCTCATATTATGATGGTTTCAGTCATGAACATGCAGTATTACCTGTTTCCTTTTAATTTTTGATTTGCTTGTTTTGATTGTGTGTGTGTGTGTGTGTGTGTGTGTGTGTGTGTGTGTGTGTGTGTGTGTGTGTGTGTGTGTGTGTGTGTGTGTGTGTGTGGGTGTGCAGGTATGTGTATGTATATATGTGTGTACGTGTGTGTGCACCATTGAGCCGTGTTCTCTATGCTCTGATTACTGACTACATGGAAGGAAAACACATCTGCATGTTATTATCACACATCACAGTAATTCCCTCTCTGATTTCCAGACACAGCAAATGTTAATTCAGCCGATGGGTGCCGTCAATAATAATTACACAGGTGCCTGTTTTGATCACCTATTCGTATTGAGATGAGATCAGAAATAGTTCTTAATTGAGGAGCAATTGATAAAAACACACACGTCAGCAAAGGAAGATGAATCATTTAATTATTTAGACTCTCAATCCAATGTGAGATGGAAAGTCTGGAAAAAACTAAACAGTCACTATTCTATCATTCCTAGTTATGTATTATATCAGCCTGGTCTCAAAGACAAGATGTAACATAGTAAACGTACATTTGAAGTCGGAAGTTTACATACACTTAGGTTGGAGTCATTAAAACTTGTTTTTTCAACCACTCCACAAATTTCTTCTGAACAAACTATAGTTTTGGCAAGTTGGTTAGGACATCTACTTTGTGCATGACACAAGTAAATTTACCAACAACTGTTTACAGACAGATTTATTTCACATCTAATTCACTGTATCACAATTCCAGTGGGTCAGAAGTTTACATACACTAAGTTGACTGTGCCTTTAAACAGCTTGGAAATTTCCAGAAAATTATGTCATGGCTTTCGAAGTTTCTGATAAGCTAATTGACATCATTTGAGTCAATTGGAGGTGTACTTGTGGTTGTATTTCAAGACTTACCTTCAAACTCAGTGGCTCTTTGCTTGACATCATGGGAAAATCAAAAGAAATCAGCCAAGATCTCAGAAAAAAAATTGTGGGCCTCCACAAGTCTGGTTCATCCTTGGGAGCAATTTTCAAACACCTAAAGGTACCACGTTCATCTGTACAAACAATAGTACGCAACTATGAACAACGCGGGACCACGCAGCCGTCATACCGCTCAGGAAGGAGACGCGTTCTGTCTCCTTGAGATTAATGTACTTTAATGCGAAAAGTACAAATCAATCCCAGAACAACAGCAAAAATACCTTGTGAAGATGCTGGAGGAAGCCGGGACATAAGTATCTATATCCACAGTAAAACGAGTCCTCTATCGATATAACCTGAAAGGCCGCTCAGCAAGGAAGAAGCCACTGCTCCAAAACCGCCATAAACAAAACAGACTACAGTTTGCAACTGCACATGGGGACAAAGATCGTACCCTTTGGAGAAATGTCCTCTGGTCTGACGAAACAAAAATAGAACTGTTTGCTCATAATGACCATCGTTATGTTTGGAGGAAAAAGGGGTCTTGGGTATTCCAAATGGACAATGACCCCAAGCATAATTCCAAAGTTGTATCAAAATGGCTTAAGGACAACCAAGTCAAGTGGCCATCACAAAGCCCTTAATCATATAGAACATTTGTGGGCAGAATGGAAAAAGCATGTGCGAGGAAGAAGGCCTACAAAACTGACTCAGTTACACCAGCTCTGTCAGGAGGAATGGGCCAAAATTCACCCAACTTGTTGTGGAAGGCTACCCGAAACGTTTGACCCAAGTTAAACAAATTTAAAGGCAATGCTACCAAATACAAATTGAGTGTATGTAAACTTCTGACCCACTGGGAATGTGATGAAAGAAATAAAAGCTGAAATAAATCATTCTGACATTTCACATTCTTATAATAACGTGGTGATCCTAACTGACCGAAGACAGGGAATTTTACTTGGATTAAATGTCAGGAATTGTGAAAAACTGAGTTGAAATGTATTTGGCTAAGGTGTAAACTTCCGACTTCAACTGTAAGTCCAGGACATAGAAATTAGTATGATATGTTATTTTTGGTATGGTGTCACAGCTGGCTGAAGGACTGAACCAAGGTGCAGCATGGTAAGCGTACATTTTTTCTTTATTCAAAATGACGCCGACAAATGAAGAACATAAACCAAACCGTGAAGCTTTGGGCTATGTGCCAGGAACAAAGACAAAGTTAACTTCCCACAAAACAGGTGGGGGAAAAGGGTAGCTAAGTATGGTTCTCAATCAGAGACAACGATAGACAGCTGTCCCTGTTTGAGAACCATATCAGGCCAAGACATAGAAATACAAAACATAGAAAAAAGGACATAGAATGCCCACCCTCGTCACACCCTGGCCTAACCAAAATAGAGAATAAAAAGCCTCTCTATGGCCAGGGCGTGACATATGGTGACATTAGACAGGTGGCTACTTAAGGAGGAGTGGGAGTGTAACTTTAGCATTTTAGCTAATTAGCTACTTTTCAACTACTTGCTATTTTGCATTACTTAGCATTTTAGCTAACCCTTACCTTAACCCGTACAGAATAAGACGAAATGCTCTGAGACCAGGTTGATTATAATCCACATCACAAGCACTGAGAGCAAGACAATCATGCCCAGATGCTTATGTTAGCCCATTCATTTCACTTCAAAGTATTGTCTCACCCAGCCAGAGGTAGTTCCCTAACACTTTTGAATGAGAGTTCATTTGAGAAGCTGGAGAGTCGTGTTTGTTTCCAAACATGGTGCATTGTGAAGGTTATACCTGACACCAGTATGCCACCTGAGCAAATACAGGAGGAGAGGGAGGGAGGAACACCCAGCTGCTGATCTGTCTTCTCCTGTCTACCTGACTTGTCTCACTCGCCTGCTGGCTCGCACACACACGCACACACACACTCAGTGAGCCTCAACCCCTGTCTGTCACAGTCACACTGCCTGCCTGATGGGAGGGGACAAGTCAGATGCTTTCCCACGGTCCCCCTGACGCTCTGCCATGCTGCCACTCGCCTGCACTGCACTCAACAGGGGATTTTACAGTTTTTTACAATTACTTTGGCACTTTTTTATTTTATTTATTTTACCTTTATTTAACCAGGTAGGCAAGTTGAGAACAAGTTCTCAATTACAATTGCGACCTGGCCAAGATAAAGCAAAGCAGTTCGACAGATAAAACGACACAGAGTTACACATGGAGTAAAAACAAACATACAGTCAATAATGCAGTATAAACAAGTCTATATACAATGTGAGCAAATGAGGTGAGAAGGGAGGTAAAGGCAAAAAAAGGCCATGATGGCAAAGTAAATACAATATAGCAAGTAAAATACTGGAATGGTAGTTTTGCAATGGAAGAATGTGCAAAGTAGAAATAAAAAAATAATGGGGTGCAAAGGAGCAAAATAAATAAATAAATAAAAATTAAATACAGTTGGGAAAGAGGTAGTTGTTTGGGCTAAATTTTAGGTGGGCTATGTACAGGTGCAGTAATCTGTGAGCTGCTCTGACAGTTGGTGCTTAAAGCTAGTGAGGGAGATAAGTGTTTCCAGTTTCAGAGATTTTTGTAGTTCGTTCCAGTCATTGGCAGCAGAGAACTGGAAGGAGAGGCGGCCAAAGAAAGAATTGGTCTTGGGGGTGACTAGAGAGATATACCTGCTGGAGCGTGTGCTACAGGTGGGAGATGCTATGGTGACCAGCGAGCTGAGATAAGGGGGGACTTTACCTAGCAGGGTCTTGTAGATGACATGGAGCCAGTGGGTTTGGCGACGAGTATGAAGCGAGGGCCAGCCAACGAGAGCGTACAGGTCGCAATGGTGGGTAGTATATGGGGCTTTGGTGATAAAACGGATTGCACTGTGATAGACTGCATCCAATTTGTTGAGTAGGGTATTGGAGGCTATTTTGTAAATGACATCGCCAAAGTCGAGGATTGGTAGGATGGTCAGTTTTACAAGGGTATGTTTGGCAGCATGAGTGAAGGATGCTTTGTTGCGAAATAGGAAGCCAATTCTAGATTTAACTTTGGATTGGAGATGTTTGATATGGGTCTGGAAGGAGAGTTTACAGTCTAACCAGACACCTAAGTATTTGTAGTTGTCCACGTATTCTTAGTCAGGCACTAAGAACCTTGTGGTCATTTTTCAAAACTCTGGACACAAAACTCAAAATGGTCATCACTTGTAACATAGGCTGTCCAATGTTCAAAACATTGCATTGTGCATTCATATCTTTAAAGAAACCATGCACTTGCAGAATCATTTTTTTCTTCAAATAACTCATTTATCATTTAGATCACCCACACACAAGATACTGATAGTTTCACTGTGTAGGTGTTTGTACAATCATTAAATATTGTTGTAGAACATATGTGATACATGTTTCATTATGCTACTACACATAAATGCATCACTGTAAAAAGGACTTGTAGAGAGAATACTACAGACACAGTGGAATCATTGAACAAAATATGAAATTTATTGATGAAATGCAATAAAATCACAACATAGGTTTGCACTAATTTCAGAACCTTGATGTCATTTTGCTTGGATACAATACACATAAAGCTAAGATCATTTGTTCATTGAACTAAAATCACCTGTTCAAAATGACACAAAATAACATCAAAGTATTACCATTTCAAAATACATCTGAAATGACTGTCTATTAATTTAATTACAATGATCTAACTATCAATTGATGCAACTGCTCAAAATGATAAGTAACTGTTGCATTACTCTTAATGCATAGTTTTATGGAAACTGACAAACAATATTCCATGTTTAGATCATGAAAGTTTTAGGATAACAAGATCCATTGACATCAATTACCGTGGAACATGAACCGATTGGACTTCATTAGCTATGGATGTAATATTTCATCATCATTCTTTATCAGACACTGTTTTTATGGTCCCATGTACCACTTTTCCAGACCATGTTTTCAGATTTGACTTTATTAGGTACACCTATCTAGTACTGGGCAGGACCCCCTTTTGCCTCCAGAACAGCCTGAATTATTCACGGTGTGGTACATTAAGAGATGCCCTTCTGCACACCCCTGTTTTAAACAGCTGTTATTTGAGCATTTGTGGCCTTTCTGTTAGCTTGAATGAATCTGGAAATTCTACTCTGACCTCTCTCATTAACAAGGTGTTTTTGCCCACAGAACTACCGCTCACTGAATGTGTTTTGTTTATCACACCATTCACTGTAAACTCTAGATACTGTAGTGCGTAAAAATCCCAGGAAGGCAGCTGTTTCTGGGATGCTGGAATCACCATGTGTGGCATCAACAATCATACCAGGGCCAAAGTTGCTTAGATTACTCATCTTCCCTGTTCAAATGTTTGATCGAACAACATCTAAAGCTCTATACTCTATATACTCTATATATTGAGTTGCAGACAGCCACATGATTCGCTGTTCGAATGTAACCTTCCTTGATGAGCTAAATCAGGTTTGTAGAGCTGATGGCATGACCTATGTCATTGTGTGGGATAATGTCAGGTTCCACCATGCTCAAATGGTGCAAGCATGGTTTCAGGCCCAACCACAATTTACCACCCTGTACTTACCCCCAAATACTCCTTTGCTTAACCCGATTGAGGAATTGTTCTCTACTTGGAGGTGGAAGGTATATGATAGGCGCCTCACGAACAAGGCACCCTTCTCCAGGCCATGGATGACGCATACAATGACATCACGGTAGACCAGTGTCAGGCCTGGATTTGCAATGCCCAAAGATTCTTCCCAAGATGTTTGGCTAACGAAAACATCCATTGTGATGTGGATGAGAACCTGTGGCCAAATCCACAAGACAGGGTTGATGGAAATATAGAAGTACAGTAATCAATCCTTTGTTTTGCTTTTTACAGTAAGCCAGGTGAGGAACACTGCAGTTGACGTTTTACTGTAGTTTTTTTCTTTTTTTGTAGCTAATTATTTTTGCTTTGATTCAAAGAAACCTATGCTGTGATTTTATTGTATTTCATCAATACATTTCATATTTTGTTCAATGATTCCACTGTGGCTGTAGTATTCTCTCTACTAGTCCTTTTACAGTGATGTATTTACGTGTAGTGGCATAACGAACATGTATCACATATTTTCTACTACAATATTTAATGATTGTACGAACAACTACACAGTGAAACTATTGGTATCTTGTGTGTGGGTGATCTAAATGAATTTTCCAATGGTATTTCATGATAAATTAGTTATTTGAACCAATGATTCTGCAAGTCCAAGGTTTCTTTAAAGATATGAATGCACAATGCAATGTTTTGAACATTGGACGCCTGTGTTACAAGTGATGACCGTTGAGTTTTGTGTCTAGAGTTTTGAAAAATGACCACAAGAAATTAGTGCCAAAGTGATTGTAAAAAACTGTAATAAATAATGAAATCAAGTTACAAGACAATTGCTGTTTTCATGTTACATGAACCATGGTCGAGCTCATGTAACATATTTCAGGCACGTAGAAGTGTATCTTACTGTGACAATGCTGCATTAAGTGGACAACTAATTCCTTGATTGACAGATGGCTGTCACTTTAGATGAATGATATGTGACTCTATTCTGAGAGACAACGTCCTCTTGACAGTGCCCTGACCTTTGACCGTTGACCTGACTCTTGTTCCACCACTGGTTCACAAGGGCCATTCTCCACAGGTGCAGGACAAAGAGCAAGACAAGGGAGATACTAAGTACCCACAGATGTATTGTTCTCTCTCTAAACTACACCCTGAAGGAGGTGAAGAGGCAGACATGAAGCTCTTGAGACTGGGATGGTTTGTGCTGATGCCATGTGAACTTCCCTTGGACATCAGGAGGACTGGGGAACAGAAGACTGGGCATGAAAGGGACTAGGGGACAGACTGGGGGACAGGGTGGGGGATAGACTGGGGGACAGGGTGGGGGCTAGACTGGGGGACAGGGTGGGGGATAGACTGGGGGACAGGCTGGGAGACACACGGGGGGACAGAGAGATAAATGGAAGGGTGAGATAACCAACTCTCTCTACTCCATCAATCTATTGAAGATGATTCACAGTTGCAAAGCTTAGATCAGTGGAAAGTGCTGGTAACTTATAATTATAGAAAATCTAACTTTTTATTAGTAATTAAATAAATCATTGATGTTATGGTGCATTATATTTGTCCTATTCAGATCATTTAATTTTCACTTAGCTAAAAAGCAGTAATACAAAAAGGCTAAATGAAAAAATGCTGATTAAATAATTTCTAAGTGTTCTGAAACTAAGAGTGTGTACCAGCCCACTCTTAGTTTTATAAATGCTATTATACGGATGGTAATTACATGGCAAATAAATAGCCACAATATTATTTTTGGACCAACCTTGAATTAAGTCAAATGGTGTTTACTGCTCCGCAACGTTGATCATTACTAAATAGCATTTGATCAGGGAGCACTGCACCAGTCAAAAGTGGACTGCATCCCCCACACAAAAACATGCAGAGGCGTGAGCATAATAAATAAATAATCACAATAATTTCATTCTTCCCAGGCGAGCCTGATGATTGTTCACTTCTTTCCTCAATGTGTATAATGATTAATAGCAGCTTAGCCCTGGAAGGAGGGCCCTCTTTCTCTTTACATGAGAACTGCTGGAGAATGAATTAATAGGCTTTTTCTCCAGTCATCCAGAGCAGCACAGTGCAGGGTAGAGGAACAGCATGATTACAGTATGTTATCAAGAAAATGAGTTGTTTCATTTGAGCATATCCCCAGCATGCTGGAAGCAACATAACAACTCTGCTTTTGTTTACAGAATGCTTCATTATGTTGAGACAAGCTGGAGATTCCAAACACCTGCTAGTTGTTTTAGATCATCCAAATGAACAAAAACAGTACTAACGTGATTACAGGGCTGATGTGGAGTCAACTTTCTCTCTGTGGAGTGAGGCAGGGCTCAGGGAGAAGAGGAGGCAGCAGCATGGACAGGGCATATTGACTCGCAGATTCTCAGAGGTCATCCAGACAGGTCAAGGGTTGCGACCTGTGGTCATTATTCACCCGCAGAGTACTTTGATGAGTAACATGACACTTTGTAGATAAGGGTCTGCAGATAATTGTTCCGAACGAACTACTGTGATTATGTTACTCCTTGTTGCCAGGGATTACATTTTGATAGAAACACTTTTGGTGGGGAAGTGAACAACTTGTATTAAGTAGTCCATATGTTTTTCAAATCAATCAAAAAATATGAAAAATATGTCATGGGTATAAAACCAGTGCCTGCACCTATCAGAAGGCTCATTGTGGTCACAGAATTGTGCAAACTGCTTGTAATGATGTTCCATATTTTAAATTAATTTCATGGCGAGAGATTGTTGTCACCGAGTAGGTAGAGTGCCTCATGGCTTGTTGACAAATTTAACAGTTTGGCATGAATAACAGTCACTTAGTCAGTAGGTCATTATAAACCTAAACTTGCAAAAAGACATTTTTTTGATGGATTTTTTTATTTTTCGTTGAGTGTATTTTTCTTCCAGGCATAGTGAATGTACCTGGTTATTTGGTAATTGTGTTGGTGACAGGCATTTGACATATTTCTAATACAGGGGTAGGTGGCGCAGGTGTGGCAGCCAGTCAATGAAAAGAGAGTCTGAAAATCCCTTCTCGCCTGGAGACGGAGGTTTGCCAGCCAGCCCAGCAGCAGCAAGGTCTGTGCTTCATGCTGTGACAAGCAGCCAAGCCAGGGAGGTGGAAGGGCCCAAGCAGACACACAGGCCTTTTCTCAATTGGATTTGCTCAACTCTTGCGTCCTCTCTCCTCTGTCCTCTCTCTCCTCCTTTTGAAAAAGCTCAAAGGTAATTGAAGAGAGGGAATGTTGACGAAAATGTGATTGTATGAAATGAGACACCACTCACATATCACACACTCACACATCATCATATGCAAATGGCGTTTGCATGGGTGGATCCCAAGATAAATGTATGAAGTTATCAAAACAAATGAAGTTTGTTGTGCAAGACATCGAAAAAACGATAAGTAGCATATCATTTTTAAATGTGTGCATGCTTTTCTACTCGAGTCGTGTGTATAGGTGGCAGGGAAGTCAGGCGCAGGAGAGTCAAACGGAGTGTAAATGGAGTCTTCTAATAAATGCCCCCTTAACATGCTCCAAACACTAATATGTACATACATAAATAAACATGGGTACGAGGACCCCGTCGCGCACCTATACAACCATAAAACAACACTGACATAAAACAATCTCTGACAAAGACATGAGGGGAAACAGAGGGTTAAATATACAACAGGTAATGAATGTAATTGAAACCAGGTGTGTAGGAGGACAAGACAAAACCAATGGAAAATGAAAAATGGATCAATGATGGCTAGAAGACCGGTGACGTCGACCGCCGAGCACCACCCGAACAAGGAGAGTCAACGACTTCGGTAGAAGTCGTGACAGAGAGCTGTTTCAAAGGGGGGATGGCAAACTCTTCCATGAAGGACTCAGGTAGGATACACATGACTATCCTTGATGTAAGCTGGCCATCGAGGAGGGAAGGGCACTCTTCTGTTCGCCTACTAATGAATTCACATCCCCTTGACCACTCAACAACGTATTGGTTTCCAGGTCATGAAGGAGAGAGGACGGCAGAAGAGAGGGTAGAGGAAACTGCTTGTCAACCTCTTTCTCTCCATCTGATGGGTGAAATGAATCAAGAAGGGGAACAGCGGCATCATGCCCGGGCCCAGGGTTACCTCCATGGCTTGTGCTATGTCCCAAATGGCACCCTATTCCCTACATATGGGCCCTGGTCAAAAGTAGTGCACTATATAGGGAATAGGGTGCCATTTGGGATCAACACAGGGTGTTCTTCAGTGGCCATTCATTACTCACTGTTGGTGGTGATGGAGACAGTTGAATTTGGCCAAAGTTCCCTTGTGAGCTTTGACTGACAGGGTGAGTGTGGGACGGGTGAGAGGGGGTGGGGTTAGGTAAGGGGGTCAGGTTTGTGATGTGAACTCCACTTAAGATCTGAATTGCCTTCTCCACTCCAATCAGCTTGGTGGAAGTTAAATGAAGTGCCTTTCATTTTCCTCCCCTCACACTTCCTCCCTGTCTGCAAAGAGAGATTCCTGCGGGAGTCTGACAGCCGCACAATCACCTCTCCATTCACCACTGCTCCTATTTTAGCTTAACATAGAAAAGCATGCGTTGGTTTTAACACATGGTTATAGCAATTAGACGGAAAGGAAATATTTGAAAGAGACTAAGCTAGCGTCTTGGATTTACCCTTACAGATGTTTCAGAATCAGATGAGGACAGGTTAGGGTAAAATGTGGGAAACATTTATTTGTTTTGTTTCCTGCTCTGTCGATCAAAACAGACTATGGAACTGGTGAATTAGACAAGAGTATGGTGTAATCTGGATTCTACCCCCACTTTGGGTTCTAATTCCGGGTTGTAAACTCCACTCTGAATTCTAACTCTGGGTTCTAACTCCACTGTGAATTCTAACTCTGGGTTCTAACTCCACTGTGAATTCTAACTCTGGGTTCTAACTCCCCACTGTGAATTCTAACTCTGGGTTCTAACTCCACTGTGAATTGTAACTCTGGGTTCTAACTCCCCACTGTGAATTCTAACTCTGGGTTCTAACTCCACTGTGAATTCTAACTCTGGGTTCTAACTCCCCACTGTGAATTCTAACTCTGGGTTCTAACTCCACTGTGAATTCTAACTCTGGGTTGTAACTCCACTGTGAATTCTAACTCTGGGTTGTAACTCCACTCTGCATTCTATTTCTGGGTTCTAACTATACTCTGGGTTCTAATTATGGGGTCTAACTATACTCTGGGTTCTAACTCCACTCTGGGTTCTAATTCTGGGTTCTAACTATACTCTGGGTTCTAACTCCACTCTGGGTTCTAATTCTGGGTTCTAACTATACTCTGGGTTCTAACTCTGGGTTCTAACTATACTCAGGGTTCTAACTCTGGGTTCTAACTCCACTCTGGGTTCTAATAATTGGTTTTAACACTACTCTGGGTTCTAGTTCTTGGTTTTAACACTACTCTGGTTCTAATTCTTGGTTTTAACACTACTCTGGGTTCTAATTCTTGGTTTTAACACTACTCTGGGTTCTAGTTCTTGGTTTTAACACTACTCTGGGTTCTAATTCTTGGTTTTAACACTACTCTGGGTTGTAGTTCTGTCATGCATAGGTGTAATAGGTGGCAGGGAAGTCAGGCGCAGGAGAGTCAAATGGAGTGAAAAATTGAGTCTTTTAAGAAAGTCCACGGAGTATGCTCCATAACACTAAATGTACATAAACAAACAAACATGGGTACGAGGACCCGACGCCCACCTATACAACAATCACACTACACTGACAATAAAACAATCTCTGACAAAGACATGAGGGGAAACAGAGGGTTAAATACACAACAGGTAATGAATGGGATTGAAAACAGGTGTGTGGGAAGACAAGACAAAACCAATGGAAAATGAAAAAAGGATCAATGATGGCTAGAAGACCGGTGACGTCGAACGCCGAGCACCGCCCGAACAAGGAGAGGCAATGACTTCGGCAGAAGTCGTGACAAGTTCTTGGTTTTAACACTACTCTGGGTTCTAGTTCTTGGTTTTAACACTACTCTGGGTTCTAATTCTTGGTTTTAACACTACTCTGGGTTCTAATTCTTGGTTTTAACACTACTCTGGGTTCTAATAATTGGTTTTAACACTACTCTGGGTTCTAATTCTTGTTTTTAACACTACTCTTTCCGGTGAACATATTTCACATTGATGATGATTGTCTTTTGTGAATAACAACTGACCCCCACGAATCACTCTATAGCTGTGTATATCAATGATGTAGCAGCAACAAACTAGAGGCAGATAAACGTTATGTCACGTAATGTCTCAGAATAAAAATAACCCGAGAAAATGATTGCTTTGTGTGTGAGAGAGTTTGAGAGTTCTTCTCTGTTTCTTGCTGTGTTAGATTACAGAAATATCTTTCCCCATTAAATGATATGGAGAAAAAAAACGAAGGGGGAAAATGTACCATTTAATTAAACAAATGTTCCCTTATACATTCACATTGTACAAAAACATGCAAATACATTGACAGTCACAATAGAGAACTTGTACAATCTGAGTAGAAGAACATGAGGTTCCTAGCCTGGGTGAAGTATTTGTTTAAAAGAATAGAGGAATGGGAGAAAAAAACCAGATGCAGCAATTAGGAGCCTATTGCTGCAGCAGTGGAGACATGACAGGAGTGGATGACTGTGGCTTTCACCCTCACACCCCCTTGTCTCCTACATGAGTCCCTTAACAATTCCTGTCAGGAACACTCTTTGAGAAGTGCTTGCACTAGACAATGGCTCTTCACCCTTATTTTGTGCTCTAAGTAATACTGCAGAATGCTGGAAGGAGCTGAAAACAGGCCGTAATGTGAGAAAGACGGGCAGTCATTGTGGAAAGTGTGAAAACCAGAAGGACCCTTTTCAGAGGCTCGCCTGAAAGTGCTATGAAGACCTTTAGTCCTTTGCTCTCCCTGAATCCCCAATTAGACAAACATTAACATCAATTAAGCCTTTATACGACACAGGTTCCATATAATTACCTTAATGGGTTGACGCTTTCTTTAGCGGCAATTTCTTAAACAAACTTGAGCCTTTGTGTGACGGGCTAAGAAAATGTTCAGCAGGGAGTATTTGCTTTTGTCAGGCTTTCTAAAGAGCGAGCTGAATTGTTCTATTTAACAACAAACACCTTCAGAGAGGACCCTCGAGCAGCTCCAGTTCCCACCACATCACACTGCACTCTTCCAAGCTGATTATCCCCACAAGACAAATAAAATCTGACCAGCCCGGGGAGTGAAGACACATGCAGTGAGGGCTAGGATACAATAGGCCTCAGTGAGTCTGGCAGAGGCTATGCATCAAGGCAGACGTGGCCCAGAGAGAGAGATGGAGAGAGACAGAGAGAGAGAGGGAGCGAGAGAGCGTCTCCTCCGATTGAATTAGCTCTCTATTTAATGTCTAAAAAGAGCCAGATCCGCTGCCTGTCCAAGAAACAAAAGGGGGAGAATTAGAAAAACAGGATCTGGGTTATAAACAAGGCAAATCCTCCGCTGGTCAATTGAAAGGAGCCATCACTAATTAAACAAGGACCGGCTGCTCCCATTCCTCTCCTCCTGCTCATGTCCTGACACCTCTCTCCTCTGGCATCTGCACCAAGGCCTTTTTCCTCTGATATAGACAGCAAAGCACAGCCACAGGGCTCCAACATACAAACCACTGAGACTAGTTGTTGTCTACACATGAAACATTAAATATATTTAAGATCATTGTTACGCATTTTAGGTCCACGTTCAGTATGGTTATGGCAAGACAAATCAGATCAGATTGTGCATTGAGCAAACATGATTAGACTTCCTACATTTCTCTTGAGGAAGATATCACTTCAACTTCAACACATTTTTTAACCACGAACAATACATTGATTTTGAACTGTGTGTGGATAGTGTGTAGTTGATCGGGTAAAGATTCGAATTAAGAAGGAAAGACCTACCTACCATAGAAACTAGAGTAACATAAACTCTGTAGTCGTAGCCTTCTTTTGTTCAAAGCTTATTGTTATGCCCCGTTATAACATAAAAGTGAGTACCCCTAGTATTTAAAATAGGTCTTGTAAAATCAAAGTGGACCTAAAATTGCTTTGTGGGCCATCAGAACAAAATGATAACTGACCAGAGACATAATTAACTCTAGGGGGCAGTAGCTCTTCAGGACCATGCAGACTGCTATAGGCCCAACCGTGGTCAGACGACTACACCACAACCAAAGCTGTACACACCTAGGACCTTAATTTTAACCAGTTTGCTACAGCAGGAAAATAACCCTGCAGCAACAGGAAATGTGAATTATTATATTAGAATGAATGGAAATGTTTTTGTAGGGGTTGATACATTTTTTTGTTATAACAAATCAAGTCTAAAATGTAAAGTGGGAATTACACATTTTAGTTGCCTTTTCAAACCTCAAATACACTACAAGTTTGCATATAGAAAATTCTCAGCAACGAAAGAGCGTCTCGTTTCCTTGTCAGTTGCTCTAATGAAGTGTTTGTGTGCTCAGGGCAACAGGTGCCTGGCTGTATAATTTGGAATAGGCATGGGAAGATAGATAGATAGAGAGAGAGATAGATGGCTTCTACCTGCAAAACCATATGTTTTATCATATAGTTTAATATGAGTTTACCATCAAATGTGAAATATATCAAACAAGAGAGTGTAGACAGATCCATGAATGTTGGGGTCAGAGGGTTAAAATTAGGCCAGTACTGTAGATTTGTCTTATATGGTTCCATTAAAATATGTTTATATGCCCAGCTCCCAAAATCACAAATTATGTTGTGTGCAACGGTTACATAATGATCCTAACAATGATGATGCTTCAATTACTAGAACAAAAACCTTAAGATCTTAAATTAAAATGAATTATATTCTAAATATTCTGAGATTACATTATTTCTACGTTCATGATTTCACTGTGAATTCTAAAATACAAATTCCTAGATCAAACAAGAAGCAACATTTCTGAGATGAATATCTTAAAAGCAGATATGTTCAAAATAGCCATTCTGGATTTGGATTACAACTCAAGAATCCCAGAGAGGTAGCTGCATGGGAGGCTGGGCCTAATCTCCAGAGTGAATGGCTTGTGTCTTTATTTTCACTTCTGTGTGGTCATGTTGTCAGCTTTAGCCTGCATGGACTGATACAATAAAAAGCCTATTCTAAAAGCACTCTTGGGCAAAACAAATATCAAGCGCATAAAATCACTTCCTTGTGGCAAGTGATTCATGAAATCCCCTTTAGTCTTACATGAGTCTCAGTCCTCGGGGTGAACAACCATGTATAGCTAAGAATACACTGTATGGGAGGGATGGTAGGTAGGTAGGTAGGTAGGTAGGAAGGAAGGAAGGAAGGAAGGAAGGAAGGAAGGAAGGAAGGAAGGAAGGAAGGAAGGAAGGAAGGAAGGAAGGAAGGAAGGAAGGAAGGAAGGAAGGAAGGAAGGAAGGAAGGAAGGAAGGAAGGAAGGAAGGAAGGAAGGAAGGAAGGAAGGAAGGAGGATGGGTGGGTGGGTGGGTGGGTGAGTGAGTAGGTAGGTAGTTAAGTAGGTGGGTGGGTGGGTGGGTGGGTGAGTGAGTAGGTAGGTAGTTAAGTAGGTGGGTGGGTGGGTGACTGGTTGATAGTGGTTTAAAGAGCTGGTCTGGGGTGTAACTAACATGAAATAACCCCAGGTGTGTTTGGATTCCCTACTCAAATACCCTTAACATAACCTGACCCACTATCAGAAAACAAAATGCACACAGCAAAATGTATTGTTTGAGGAAATGTTATAAGTACACCTGTCTCAATAAATCAACATATTCATAAGATATTTAATTGCAGGTAAACATAAACCAATCAGTATGGCACAAAGTAAATTAATAAACTTAATGCTGCAATACAGTGCATTCGGAAAGTAAAATGGATTAAATAAAAAAAATCCTCATCAATCAACACAAAATACCCCATAATGACAAAGCAAATGTCTTAAAAACAAAAAACAGAAATACCTTATTTAAATAAGTATTCCTTGATCATCCTTAAGATGTATCTACAACTTGATTGGAGTCCACCTGTGGTAAATTCTATTGATTGGACATGATTTGGAAAGGCACACACCTGTCTATATAAGGTCCCACAGTTGACAGTGCATGTCAGAGCAAAAACCAAGCCATGAGGTCGAAGGAATTGTCCGTAGAGCTCCACTACAGGATTGTGTCGAGGCACGGATCTGGGGAAGGGTACCAAAAAATGTCTGCATAATTGAAGGTCTCCAGTTTGGCCTCCATCCTTCTTAAATGGAAGAATTTTGGAGCCACCCATAATCTTCCTAGAGCTGGCCGCCCGGGCCAAACTGAGCAATCGGGGGAGAAGGGCCTTGGTCAGGAAAATGTCCAAGAACCCGATGCTCACTCTGACAGAGCTCTGGAGTACCTCTGTGGAGATGGGAGAACCTTCAAGAAGGACAACCATCTCTGCAGCATTTCACCAATTAGGCCTTTATGGTAGAGTGGCCAGACGGAAGCCACTCCTCAGTCAAAGGCACATGACAGTCCGCTTGGAGTTTGCCAAAAGGCACCTAAACGACTCTCAGACCATGAGAAACAAGATTCTCTGGTCTGATGAAACCAAGATTGAACTCTTTGGATGGAATGCCAAGCGTCACGTCTGGAGGAAACCTGACACAATCCCTACTATGAAGCATGGTGGTGCCAGCATCATGCTGTGGGGATGTTTTTTAGCAGCAGGGACTGTGAGACTAGTCAGGATCGAGGCAAAGATGAACGAAGCAATGTACAGAGATACAGTATCCTTGATGAAAACCTGCTCCATTGCGCTTAGGACCTCAGACTGAGACGAAGGTTTACCTTCTAACAAGACAATGACCCTAAGCACACAGCCAAGACAATGCAGGAGTGGTTTCGAGACAAGTCTCTGAATGTCCTTGAGTGGCCCAGCCAGAGCCTGGATTTGAACATGATCGAACATCTCTGGAGAGACCTGAAAATAGCTGTGCAGCAAGGCTTGCCATCCACCCTGACAGAGCTTGAGAGGATCTGCAGAGAAGAATGGTAGAAACTCCCCAAATACAGGTTTGCCAAACATGTAGTGCCATACCCAAGAAGAAGGCTGTAATCGCTGCCAAAGGTGCATCAACAAAGTACTGAGTAAAGGGTCTGAATACTTATGTAAATGTGATATTTCATTATGGGGTATTGTGTGTAGATTGTTGAGAATATATATCTATTGTCAATTTAAGAAAAAGGCTGTAACCTAACAAAATGTGGAAAAAGTCAAGGGGTCTGAATACTTTCCAAAGGCACTGTAACTTTTTTTAACCCAATAAAATTCACATATTAACAAGATAGCGCCGATAGAGATGGCAGCTTCGCTTCAACTCCTTAGGAAACTGCAGAAGGGCGGGGGTTTCATGAATAACGACCCATGGTGTAATTGTATCAACATACAAGAATTTAAGTCCTTTTGTTCACCTGTCCTAGGATTCCTCACAATCAAATGCCGACCGTATTATCTCCCAAGAGAACTCTCCTCGGTTATCGTCACAGCCCTGTATATCCCCCCACAAGTGGATACTAAGATGGCCATCAAGGAACTTCATTGGACTTTATGCAAACTGGAAACCATATATCCTGAGGCTGCATTTATTGTAGCTGGGGATTTTAACAAAGCTAATCTGAGAACAAGGCTACCTAAATTCTATCAGCATATCGATTGCAGTACACAAGCGAGTAACACACTCAACCACTGCTACTCTAACTTCCGCGATGCATACAAGACCCTCCCCGCCCTCCTTTTGGCAAATCTGACCTTGACTCCATCTTGTTGCTCCCCTCCTATAGGCAGAAACTAAAACAGAAAGTTCCCATGCTTAGGTCTATCCAATGCTGGTTTGACCAATCAGATCCCATGCTTCAAGATTGCTTCTATCATGTGGACTAGGATATGTTCCGGGTAGCCTCAGACAATAACATTGACGTATATACTGACTTGGTGAGCGAGTTTATAAGGAAGTGTATAGGAGATACTAAAACCTTCCCTAATCAGAAACCGTGGATTGATGGCAACATTCGCACAAAACTGAAAGCACGTACCATCACATTTAATCATGTCAAGGTGACTGGAAACATGACCGAATACAAACAGTGTAGTTATTCCCTCCGTAAGGCAATCAAACAAGCAAAGCGTCATTATAGAGACAAAGTGGAGTCACAGTTCAATGGCTCAAACACGAGATGTACAGTATGTCAAATCAAATCAAAATCAAATCAAATTGTATTATTCACATGTGCCGAACAGGTGTAGACATTAGTGAAATCCTTACTTACAAACTCCTGACCAACAATGCAGTTAAAAAAATATGCATAAGAATTTGAAATAAAAATAACAAGTAATTTAAGAGCAGCAGTAAAATAACAATAGCGACACTATATACAGGGGGTTACTGGTACAGAGTCAATGTGCGGGGGCACTGGTTAGTTGAGGTAATATGTAGATGTAGGTAGAGTTATTAAAGTGACTATGCATAGATGGTAACAACAGAGAGTAGCAGTGGTGTGGAGAGGGGAGCGGGGGGGGGCAATGCAAATAGTCTGGGGAGCCATTTGACTAGATGTTCAGGAGTCTTATGGCTTGGGAGTCGAAGCTGTTGAGAAGCCTCTTTAACCTAGACTTTGCGCTCCGGTACCGCTTTCCGTGTGGTAGCAGAGAGAACAGTCTATGACTAGGGTGGCTGGAGTCTTTTACAATTTGTAGGGCCTTCCTCTGATACCGCCTGGATGGCAGGAAGCTTTGTCCCAGTGATGTACTGGGGCGTTCGCACTACCCTCTGTAGTGCCTTGCAGTCGGAAACCGAACAGTTGCCATACCAGGCAGTGATGCAACCAGTACCCTCCACTACCATGCTCTCGATGGTGCAGCTGTAGAATCTTTGGAGGATCTGAGGACCCATGCCAAATCTTTTTAGTCTCCTGAGGGGGAATAGGTTTTGTCGTGCCCACTTCACGACTGACATGGTGTGCTTGGACCATGATAGTTTGTTGGTGATATGGACCCCAAGAAACTTGAAGATCTCAACCTGCTCCACTGCAGCCCCATCGATGAGAACGGGGGTGTGCTCGGTCCTCTTTTTCCTGTAGTCCACAAACATCTCCTTTGTCTTGATCATGTTGAGGGAGAGTTTGTTGTCCTGGCACCACACGTCCAGGTCTCTGACCTCCTCCCTATAGGCTGTCTCATTGTTGTCGGTGATCAGGCCTACCACTGTTGTGTCATCGGTAAGTTTAATGATGGTGTTGGAGTCGTGCCTGGCCGTGCAGTCATGAGTGAACAGGGAGTACAGTAGGGGGCTGAGCACGCACCCCTGAGAGGTCCCTGTGTTGAGGATCACCGTGGCGGTTGTGTTGTTACCTACCCTTACCACATGCTTAAAACATGTTTGTATTACAGACTCGAACAGGGAGAGGTTGAAAATGTCAGTGAAGACACTTGCTAGTTGGTCAGCGCATGCTTGCAGTACACGTCCTGGTAATCCATCTGGCCCTGCAGCCTTGTGAATGTTGACCTGTCTTACTCACATCGGCTGCGGAGAGTGTGATCACACAGTCTTCCGGTACAGCTGGTGCTCTCATGCATGTTTCACTGTTATTTGCCTTGACGCGAGCATAGATGTAGTTTAGCCACTATGAAGGGGAGATGAGGACAATGAGTTGACCAAATGTAGCTACCTAGCTAGCTACTTCTGGTGATTAGCTAACGATAGTCATTCACACACCAAAAAACTAGCAGCTAACGTTAAGGATAGCTACTCTGGGTAAAGTTAGCTGCAGTCAGATGCTAAGTTACCTAACAGGTAAACAAGGAGAGAAGGCATTGCTAGCTGGTTTGCTAACTAGCTTACTGTAGTTATCCAACTATCATAGTTAGCTAATGTAGCTTGCTCGTAAGGGGTGCTTAATGTGGCACTCTGAAATTCAAGTACTGTAATATGTTGAAAATCAGACATTTTTCAAGTTGGTACTTGAAAAGAAAATAACAAAACATGTTAATATGAAAAATATTAGAAGAATGTATTGGCCTTGCAAATTCATTTCCAGGCAGACTACCGAGTTTAATTTCCGCATGTGTTTTGCCCTCTGGTTTTCAGGAGCGCACACTCATTCCAACCACACTGCCATTCAGCCCAGGCAGGTACAGAACTGAAGGATAAGACACCGCCAACTGTCACATCGATAGCTAAAATGCCGGGCAAATGTAGATTCAAACCTGCCTGGCAGGATATTGATGTTTATTAATTGGTTTTGCTAGACCCAACCAGGGATGTAGTGGAGGGTAAACACTGTTTATACACGTTATTATTTGTGAATTAGCATTTACTCACCTTTTTTTGTTAGTTATCATTTATCCACATCCTTCTTACATTCCCAGCGTTGATCATAGCACAGAAGTCTTCTTGATCTGAGTTTTAATCATGCCTACCTCTGTGAACGAGTGGAATCATGAATGATTAATGTATGCTTGTTATGTTCACCTGCTCCCTAGGGAAACTCCGCCCACGACATAGGCCGAGATGTGAAACGAACTACCTCAGCCCAGACCTAGAGTGGCAAGTGTCAGAGAGACATCGCTGACAGTGGGGTTTTTTCTCATCCCTTGACTCCTGCCGTGTCAACAGACATCCCCAAACAAACCCCCCCTGACTCTCGGGGAATGAGTGCACAACTGGTAAATAGTCGCTGATATTTCAGTCAGATGTCTTGCTAGCGAGGTAGCTCAAGGGCTCTGGGTTTTAGCCAGATAGCTAGCTATAACTAGCTGGCTAGAAGGATGACGTTAGAAGCTAATGTTGAACGGAGCCTGACCTCAGCAGGAGCAGTTGGCTGAAATTAAGCTGGGCCAATAGAAGTTCTCATAACAAAATAACTTTTCTTCACAGAGAGTAATGAGACATACAGTGGGACCAAATAAAATAAAAATGTATAGGGTCCCCTGAGATAATCTTTAATCTTATCAAACACCTTAATAGCTTGTTTCTCTTGAAATGGGTACAGAACACATTTTAGAGTTAACTAAGGGCCTTTTAGATTTAACTAACATTTAGAAAATATGTATGTAGTAAATAAGTAGTGAAATACATGTTATTGAGTAGAACTTGTAAGATAATGATGAATATTAAGTTGGGACCGGCAGGTAGCCTAGTGTTTAGAGCATTGGACTAGTAACCAAAAGGTTGCAAGATTGAATCCCTGAGCTGACAAGGTAAAAATCTGTCGATCTGCCCCTGAACAAGGCAGTTAACCCTCTGTTCCTAGGCCGTCATTGAAAACAAGAATTTATTATTATACATTACTTTCTTGCCCAGTTAAATAAAGGTTACATTTTTTTCTTCCCAAAAAAGTACGGTTGGCTGAATCGACCTACTGTTGATGCTCCAGCAAAAACCTTTCTGCCATGATACATTTCATAACTTAACCATTTGTATTAGTTAGTTAGTCAAACATGTTTTAAGCGTGCAAAATCATGAATTAGGTCAAGATGTTGTTTAAACTTTCACCCGCTCTCTATGTGTGTCTGTGCATACAATCACTGACAAAAAAAGAGAGTTGTGCATTCTCCTTACCTGAGTTTTGTTAACCTGTGATGTACTTCACTTCTTTATTGCTAGCTAGTGAAATTATTGTCATACCAGTGGCATAACTGTTAACTGTCATTGTAAGGTAATATCAACAGAATGGTTTTTACAATATGTTGCCATTCCAAGGCTCATTTTTGCTTTTTGCTTTTTTTCACAGATCAACATGATGTTGGTGGGCATGTAACAGTTGGGATTTTGCATAGCTGACTGACCTTCATGTCTTAAAGTAATGATGGACTGTAGCCTAGTGGTTAGAGCATTGGACTAGTAACCGTCAAGGTTGCAAGTTCAAACCCCCTAGCTGACAAGGTACAAATCTGTCGTTCTGCCCCTGAACAGGCAGTTATAACCCACTGTTCCTAGGCAGTCATTGAAAATAAGAATTTGTTCTTAACTGACTTGTGTAGTAAAATAAAAATGTTCTCTTTGCTTATTTGAACTGTTCTTGCCATAATATGGACTTGGTCTTTTACCAAATAGGGCTATCTTCTGTATACCAACCCTACCTTGTCACATCACAACTGATTGGCTCACGCAACGCAATTCCACAAATTAACTTTTAACAAGGCACACCTGTTAATTGAAATGCATTCCAGGTGACTACCTCATGAAGCCGGTTGAGAGAATGCCAAGAGTGTGCAAAGCTGTCATCAAGGCAAAGGGTGGCTGCTTTGAAGATTCTCAAATATAAAATCTATTTTGATTTGTTTAACACTTTTTTGGTTACTACATGATTCCATGTGTGTTATTTCATAGTTTTGATGTTTTCACTATTATTATACAATGTAGAAAATAGTACAAATAAAGAAAAACCCTTGAATGAGTAGGTGTGTCCAAACTTTTGACTGTTACTGTATGTGTATTTATGACGGTGTTGTTGATTGTGTGTGACTGTTTGTGTGTCCAAGTGCTGCGGTCGCTGTGCCAGGCCTCAGCCAACCCCCTGTGGAGCAGCAGCTCTATGTGAGCCAGGCTCTGCTGCTGTGTGTGAGACTACTGAGTGATGCAGAGCAACAGGAGCTACGCTCAGGTACACCCCCAATACTACGGCACAGAACTGTCACACGATCAGAGCTCTTCACACTACTTTCTGACCTGTCTGCCTCCAGTATTCATTTGAGAAATTAAAAACATTTTTCCTATGGAGAACGACTGTGAGTGTTTTGTTATGGGAAGTGTCCATGTAGTCCTGCTTTGTTGAAGTCCGTTTTCTTCTATTTGGTGTCTAATAATCACAACCCTCATGTCATTTCCCCTGTCAACTCAGCCAAGCTTAAATTGGAGGTACAGTACAGTATAGCACCTTAACGAAGGTTTAGGGTGCATGTCAATAGTCTGAAGTGGCTCACTCTCACAATATTATGTTCTCTACTCCTACTGATCTAAATGAATGGGTGAAAACAAATAATGCTTTCACATATCTGTTGTTGAAAGTACAATGTAGACTATTGAAGTGTACCCCTACAATAGGCTATGACTGCCTTGTTATGAGTCCTGTGTTAGGGCACAGGGAAGGGTGTGTGTTATGTGTTTCTTTCCCTCAGGATGAGGAGACCAAGGAGCTGCTCTCACTGATGACTCCACTGTCTGGTGAAGAAACGGAGCAGCTTGATGACAGATTGGATCTTCCTCAAGAGGTCAAAGGGCAGACTGTACACTGTCAGGCAGTACCATCCCAGGCTGCTTCAGTGGCCCAGAAATCAGGAGTTTTATATTTAATTCAAATCATTACAACTTAATCTTGCCATGGGCAGTTAAGAAGGGAAACAATAAATGAGTTACCTCTGGTTCGTTCAGCCATTCCTATGATGGAAAGAATAGGGTTTTTGGGATAAACGCTGAAAATAAGGTCTGCTATTAACACAGGCTTAGGAGATCTTATACATTTTGTTCTGTGAGATAACATCAGTCAGTTAACATGACCATTATGAATTATGAACTATTTATGTGCTTTTTATAATTCCATAAATGCTTCAAAATTCACAAAAAGTGATGTTGAAGATGATGAAGATTATCTCATAGAACAAAATGTATAAGATCTCCTAAGCCTGTGTTTACCCACAGACCTTACTGTCTGCGTTTCTCCAAAAACCAGACAAAAACGCCATTCATTTCACTGTAAGATTTGTCCAACGAACCAAGGCGGAGTTAGAGCCTACAAAAAGACGCCATTTCAATTTCTCTTTACAGTAGTGTTGTATTAACTAGGCTCTATGTCCCTGTCCTGTGTGTGTATGAACCAGGGATGATTCACTCACCCCCTACTGACCAGGAGATGAGCAAAGCCGCCCCGCCACACTACCTACGAGACTGTTTGGCGGGTAAGATACATTATATCGGTCTCTATGGTTGGGAGATGGACATTTAAGCTTATCCAAGCATTTTTTATTTTACTGACTTGTTTAAAAAAATATATATATATTTCACCTTTATTTAACCAGGTAGGCTAGTTGAGAACAAGTTCTCATTTGCAACTGCGACCTGGCCAAGATGGAGCGTAGCAATTCGACACATACAACAACACAGAGTTATACATGGAATAAACAAAACATACAGTCAATAATACAGTAGAACAAAAGAAAACAAAGAAAAAAAAGTAGAATGGTAGATCGGCAGAAGATGAATGTGCAGGTAGAGATACTGAGGTGCAAAGGAGCAAAATAAATAAATAAATACCAGTATGGGGATGAGGTAGGTAGATGGGCTGTTTACAGATAGGCTAAGTACAGGTGCAGTGATCTGTACACTGCTCTGACAGCTGGTGCTTAAAGCTAGTGAGGGAGATGTGAGTCTCCAGCTTCAGAGATTTTTGCAATTCGTTCCAGTCATGGGCAGCAGAGAACTGGAAGGAAAGACGACCAAAGGAGGAATTGGCTTTGGGGGTGACAAGTGAGATATACCTGCTCGAGCACATGCTACGAGTGGGTGCTGCTATGGTGACCAGTGAGCTGAGATAAGGCGGGGCTTTACCTAGCAGAGACTTGTAGATAACCTGTAGCCAGTGGGTTTGGCGACGAGTATGAAGCGAGGGCCAACCAACGAGAGCGTGCAGGTCGCAATGGTGGGTAGTGTATGGGACTTTGGTGACAAACCGGATGGCACTGTGATAGACTGAATCCAGTTTGTTGAGTAGAGTGTTGGAGGCTATTTTATAGATGACATCAACGAAGTCGAGGATCGGTAGGATGGTCAGTTTTACGAGGGTATGTTTGGCAGCATGAGTGAAGGATGCTTTGTTGCGATATAGGAAGCCGATTCTAGATATAAATTTGGATTGGAGATGCTTAATGTGAGTCGGAAGGAGAGTTTACAGTCTAACCAGACACCCAGGTATTTGTAGTTGTCCACGTATTCTAAGTCAGAGCCGTCCAGACTAGTGATGCTGGACGGGCGAGCAGGTGCGGGCAGCGATCGATTGAAAAGCATGCATTTAGTTTAACTTGCGTTTAAGAGCAGTTGGAGGCCACGGAAGGAGAGTTGTATGTTGAATGATTGATCCATCCTTCCATCCCTCCATCTTTCCCCAGCCTTCCTCTCCTCTGAGGACCCAGTGAGGGTGGAGTTCAGTCAGAGAGCTGTTGAGGGACTGGTTAGGAAGAACCCTTCTACAGCCAGTGAGGTGAGAGATCATACATGGTTTTTAAATGTTAGGCATTTGTCACAATTGCGGTTCATTTCAAAAGCAAAAGGGAGTATGTTCCATCATCTATGTTAATTTAGATTAGTGCAAATTGTCCGTTGATTATTCTTGTCATTTCCTAACCCTTTTGGCTTGGGAAAGTTTATTTCCCCTCAGGCACACAAATTTGTTTTTTTGTTATTATGAAAGTTATTTGTGTGGAATGTACTTTTCCCACTCATTCATCATATCTCTTTACATTGCTTATGCATATTCAGTGGCCTGATTGCATCCAGACTACACTATTGGAAAAAAGGTTCTATCAACAACCAAAAAAGGTTATTCAGCTGTCCTCATAGGAGAACCCTTTGAACAACCCCTTTTGGGTTCCATGTAGAACCCTTTACATAGAGAGTTCTACATGGAACCCAAAATAGCTCTGCCTGGAACCAAAGATGGTTCCACCTGGAACCGAAAAGCGTTCTGCTATGGGGACAGCCGCAGAACCCTTTTGGAAGCCATTGTTTATTTGTGCTGTATGTCAGATTCCGAACACAATGCCAATCCTGGCAGGTCTAAACCTAATGTGAGCACCATGTGATCTAAAGCAGCTTGGAGTGAACGGATGATAAAAGTGGCATTTAAGTGCCTGGTGTTACCGAGGCCATTGGTGCTACATATCCATTACTTTGAGTGTTTTATATAATATAACTAAATGCTTGTTCCTGAGTTGCAGAAAAGAAATGGAGCGGCAAGGCCACAGAACATGACATACGCATAGCTGTGCGAGACCACCTCAAGCATGCTCCTGGTTATTGCCATGGGGGGGGGGGGGGGGGTTACCACAGCACCACACCTTCAGCAGGCTTGAATAGTGGGGTTGATCTGATAGTCTTTGTTTGATCCATTTGTTTGTTTCAGTTTTCACTAGTTAAATCCTTTGACACATTGTTGATTTCAATTTGGATTGGTTGAAAATACTAAACTTACCACTGAGTTTTCAAAGGATTAATATCACCTTCCTAATGTCATGACATTGGCCTCTTTGGGTATAGCAAACCCATCCCCCTCTCCCTGCTTCCCCCCTTTTCTCCTTCAACTAGGTTGTTGTGGTCAGAGGTCGTACATTCCTGAGAAAACCTCATAGACACACAGTTATAGAGGGTAAACTTTCATAGAGGACAAAGGAAATCCTTCCACCTCACAGAACTTGAGGTACGAACAAATTTTATGTTCCGGAGAAAGTGTAAAAGATCGGTGAAGAATCCAGCTACGAACTGGTCCGTTTGTCACAACTTGGGAAGCTCATGGGAGACGGTGTGGCTACATTACCATAACGCTGTTTATATAATAGCCCCAGATATAAGGTTTACATCTAATTGTTGTATAAGATGAATTAGTGAGTATGATACTGTTTACACAATTTTACAATGTGATTTTGGACTGTTTAATGAAGGAAAACTCAAAAAGGGAATTGGATTTGAACTAAATCAGAGAACCACCCCTGAGCCCAGTTAGGGTCAGACATCCTGGGACAGCCCTTTTCTGCCATTCCGAATAAAACCCAACTTTGAGAAATTATCACCAGACCAAGCTTACCTCAATTATGAGAAGGCTAAAGGTTGCAGACCATGCTTTTCTAAATTAGGATGAGACAAAGGTTGTAGACCATTGCTGAATCTTTTAACCATACCACGTGGTTAAACTCTTAGACTATCGATACCAACAGAATAAGAACAAGTCTTTGATACTGATTACTAGTCTGCAGCTAGGAATTCGGTATCATTGAATGCGAAGAACGACAACCACCGAAACATCCATTCTATAACAAATTAATGAATGTCACTTTGAACTATCCCCTCTAACCACAACCGAGAGAGAAAGGGGGAGATACGGTCAATTCTACAAAAGACACAAACTTTTCACCAGCGATCAAGATGACACACTGAGCGTAAATATATATTGATTACAATTGTTCCCGAATGAGTGAGCATTCATGTGTAAAGGATTAGCATTTCAATTGTTATAATCATTAACTGTAGTGACTTCTTAGTCGACCCCCACTCCCCCTCTTGTCTAACAAGCCGCCATGCCGGTTCAGCCCACATTCTCCTATCATTTCATGTAACCACATTTACCATGTTTGTTTATGCATTTCTGTGAATTACTTGGTGAGTAATAAATAAATTATTTAAGACAATTGATGTATGGATGAGTCATAGTGAAGACTGGGTTCATGCAGATAAACAACAATTTACGACGTTTGGAATGAGACTACTACAGTAGCGAACCCAGGGTCTCTGGTGGCACAGCTGGCACTGCAGTACAGTGCCCTTAACCACTGCGCCACCCGGGAGGCCATGGTCCCATACTCTTTACGGGAGTACGGGACCATGTATATGTCGTAAAATGTATCTACTAACCTATTACGACAGCATGCCTTTTCATTTTGAACAACAATTATAAGGATATTCAGAGTTATGAAGTTATGAAAACTGCTTGTTTTGCAAATGTTGAACTTATAATATAGCTACTAATACTTGGAAAGCTAGATCAAATCCAAGTATACAGATTTGACAATATTCTTGCTGAAAAATGGAATATGAATGCGAATGTTTCCTTCACGATTTGTCCAAATGTACCTGGGGACTTCACACTAAAAATGTTGTTGTTCACTCATACTTCAAGTTATCCATCTGGCACTTTGCACATACACTGCTGCCATCTTGTGGACACTATCGGAATTACAAACAGAGTGATGGCTAGAAATATGACCTTTCTCTTGCATTTCAAAGATGGTGGTAGAAAAAGATTGGTTGGTTTTATCTTTGTATTGTCTTCTATCAGATATTCTCCTACATTCAATTCACATTTCCACAAACTTCAAAGTGTTTCCTTTCAAATGGTACCAAAAATATGCATATCCTTGCTTCAGGGACTGAGCTATAGGTAGTTAGATTTAGGTATGTCATTTAGGTAAAAATAAAAAATTAAATGAGTTTTAAAAGACTAAGAATAGGATGCAATGTCCAACCCAAAATATAAGCTTGTTTTACTCCATTGTTTATAAACAATATAATTGTACAAACACATTCTCAGTTGGTTGCATAAATAATTCTGATTACTAAATGTTACATGAAATATACATTTTAAATATAAAAACTGAATGGAAACCCCTTTGTTAATATGTATTGGCAATAATTCACTTAATGGTGAGGCATTAAAATAAAAACTGTCACGCTGGATGTTTGAAATATGAGTAGGTGATTTGAGTCATGCTTCTTCAGTGGATAAAGACAATTAGCATTTGAATGTTGTAAATACTGGAGTGATGTGTGATTGTTAATCAAATTGTTCATCAAATTTTCTTTGATACTTCGTCCATGTGTATGCAAGTACGTTGAAATTACATTGTTTTCAAGTCGTTTTCAACCAAAACCAAATGTAGATTGGATGTCTGGTATAGTCATCTTCAATGTCTTTTCAACAACATTTTGCTAGGTGGGCAGTGTGTGTGTGACTTCTGGAGGGGGAGTTTCAATGCAGGTGAAAGTGGTCATATTCAGTGAAGTGGTGTGAAGCGGAGGGCTAACTTTGCTAGTTAGCCAGATTTAGTTTCTTCACAAGACTTAGAGGAAACCCTAGAATGTCCTGGTATCTAGAGTCGCTACCTGGTCTCGTCACTCGATCATCAACTCTTTTTAGCAATTTATACCATTCATACACAGCAGATATTTACACCGAACAAAAATATAAGCGCAACATGTCAAGTGTTGGTCCCATGTTTCATGAACTGAAATAAAAGATTCCAGAAATTTTCCATACACACAAAAAGCTTATTTCTTTCAAATGTTGTCCACAAATGTGTTTACATCCCTGTTACTTGCATTTCTCTGTTGCCAAATTAATCCATCCACCTGACAGGTGTGGCATATCAAGAAGCTGATTAAACAGCATTATCATTACACAGGTGCACCTTGTGCTAGGGACAATAAAAGGCCACTCTAAAATGTGCAGTTTTGTCACATAACACGATGCCACAGATGTCTCAAGTTTTGAGGGAGCGTGCAATTGGCATGCTGACTGCAGGAATGTCCACCAGAGCTGTTGCCAGAGAATTTAATGTTTATTTCTCTACCATAAACTGCCTCCAACGTTGTTTTAAAGAATTTCGCAGTATGTCCAACCGGCCTCACAACAGCAGACCATATGGGCGAGCGGTTTGCTGATGTCAATGTTGTGAACAGAGTGCCCCATGGTGGCGGTGGGGTCATGGTATGGGCAGGGATAAGCTAGGACAACAAACACAATTGCATTTTATCAAAGGCAATTTGAATGCACAGACATACGGTGACGAGATCATTAGACCCATTGTCGTGCCATTCATCCGTTGCCATCACCTCATGTTTCAGCATGATAATGCACGGCACCATGTCGCAAGGATCTGTACACAATTCCTGGAAGCTGAAAATGCCCCAGTTATTCCATATCCTGCATACTCACCACACGTCATCCATTGAGCAAGTCTGCGATTCTCTGGATTGACGTGTACAACAGCGTGTTCCAGTTCCCAACCAATATCCAACAACTTTGCACAGCCATTGAAGAGGAGTGAAGCATTCTACAGGCCACAATCAACAGCCTGACCAACTCTTTGTGAAGAAGATGTGTCATGTTTCATGAGGCAAATGGTGGTCACACCAGATACTGACTGGTTTTCTGATCCACGCCCCTACTTTTTTTAAAAGGCATCTGTGACCAACATATGCATATCTGTATTCCCAGTATTGGGAAATCCATAGATTAGGGCCTAATGAATTGATTTCAATTGACTGATTTCCTTATATGAACTGTAACAGTAAAATCTTAGACATTGTTGCATGTTGCGTTTATATTTCTGTTCAGTATACATTACAGAAAACGGCCACAGCTGTCCGCTATTAACCAGAAATAAAATGTTATTTCTCCCGCTCCCGGCTATTGTCATTTGTTCCTTTCCCTTCCCCTACTATCCCTCTGATTGGCCAAGGCATCAACAGGGATTAACTCTGGGTTACAGATATAATTCTTAGAACTTGAAAACAGTTGATTTGTATCTTTCTGTTGAATTTCAATGGAATTATTTATATCAAACTGGCGTTTCAGAGCAACACAATAACTTCCTTTCAAAATAACTGAGCCCTGTGCAACTTGCATTGATTATTTTGAATATGACTTTGTTTTCTTAGACACAGCAGGATATTTACCTGGATAAGTACCTTGTTGAAGGACTGAGAACTGTGGAGAGAGAGAGGGAGAGACCCTTCTAAGAATTTAGTCCTAGCAACTGTTTATATTTGTACCTTTCAGTTCCTTGACAGGGTTGACTATGAATATTTAGAGTGTCTTTGGCGTCTTCTGGAGGTGACATGTTATTAAGCTTTCATAATGCAATTGTTAGAGAAACATAATTTAGCTATGCCTGTTGAAGACATACTGTACAGTGCCTTCAGAAAGTATTCATACCCCTTGACTTATTCAACATTTTGTTGTGTTACAGCGGGAATCATCCATCTATACCCCATAATGACATAGTGAAAACATGTTTTTAGACATTTTTGCCCATTTCTTTAAAAGGAAATGTAGAAATATCTAATTTACATACGGTAAGTATTCACACCTCTGAGTCAATACATGTTAAAATCACCTTTTGCAACGACTACAGCTGTAAATATTTCTGAGTACGTCTCTAAGAGCTTTGCACACCTGGATTGTACCATATTTACCCATTATTATTCTTAAATTCTTCAAGCTCTGTCAAGTTGGTTGTTGATCATTTCTACACAGCCATTTTCAAGTCTTGCCATATATTATCAAACTGATTTAAGTCAAAACTGTAACTAGACCACTCAGGAACATTCAATGTCACACTCCAGTGTATTTAGGTTGTCCTGCTAAAAATGTGAATTTGTGTCCCATTGTCTGTTAGAAAGCAAACTGAACCAGGTTGTCCTCTAGGCCTGTGCTTTGCTCTATTCCATTTATTTTTATCCTAAAAAAACCTCCCTAGTCCTTGCCGATGACAAGCATACCTATAAGATGATGCAGCCACCACCATGCTTGAAATTATGAAGAGTGGTACTGAGTGTTGTGTTGTGTTGGATTTGCCCAAAGCATTACACTTTGTACTCAAGACATAAAGTATTTATTTTGCCACATTTGTTATCAGTTTTACTTTAGTGCCCTATTGTTTTGGAATATTGTTATTCTGTACAGGCTTCCTTCTTTTACTCTGTAATTTAGGTTAGTATTGTGGAGTAACCACAATGTTGGTGATCCAACCAAAATGTTCTGCTCTCACAGCTATTAAACTCTGACAGTTTTTAGTCACAATTGGCCTCATGGTTATATCCCTGAGTGGTTTCCTTCCTCTCTGGCAACTTAGTTAGGAAAAACGACGGCATCTTTGTAGTGACTGGGTGTATTGATACACCATCCAAAGTGTAATTATTAACTTCACCATCCTCAAAGGGATATTCAATGTCTGCATTTTACATTTTACCCATCTACCAATAGGTGCCCTTCTTTGTGAGGCATTGGGAAACCTCCCTGGTCTTTGTGGTTGAATCTGTTTGAAATTCCCTGCTTGACTAAGGGACCTTACAGATAATTGTATGTGTGGGGTACAAAGATGAGGTAGTCATTCAAATATAATGTTAAACACTATTATGGCACATAGAATATAATAGTCCATAGAATAGAATAGAACTTTATTTTCCATCCAGGAAGGACATTTTTCTTTGGCATCACCTTCATTAACAAATCACATACACATACATTCTCACATCATACACATTTAAACCAGTCAGTCCATCATGTTGCATACACTAAAAACATAGACATTAATACATTCACTCACAAACTGGGGTCGCCAATGACAGCCAGTGTCTTCTTTTGGTTGCCTTGGAATTTGGTAATCATGCAACTTGTGTGACTTGTTAAGCACATTTTTACTCCTGAACTTATTTTGGCATGCCATAACAAAGGAGTTAAATACTTACTGACTCAAGACATTTCAGCTTTTCATTTTTAATGAATTAGCAAAAATGTCTAAAAACATAATTTACTTTGCCATTATGGGGTATTGTGTGTAGGCCAAGGTAAGTTGAGCCAACCTTGTTTCCAGGAAACCATATACAAAATGTATCATTTGACCAAATATTTAGGAAGAGGCCTTTTCATGGCGTCTTTCAAGGAAGAAATCACATAGAAAAAGTGGTAAGCAAGTCGAATTTATTGTGTTAGTTTCGTAATGCTTGTATCTAAACCAAAGTAGATCATTTTAAGATTTTTCTATACTGTACATCAGTTGGGGTCTCTGTAAGTTCAATATGAGGTCCTAAACCTAGCATGGAAATGCATCCATGTAGCTGTGTGGGCTAATATAGTACAAAGGTTCGCCTTGGGGTATGTTGAGCCAATGGTTGAGCCAATGACAAGTTGAGCAAATTGAAGTTTTTTTTTTTTTTTTTTTTTCTTCCACGGTGTAATGCAACGTATTATCCCTAGGACATGATGAAATAACAGGGCCTGGCCTATGTTAAATGTGTGTTTTTTTAAACTGCAAAGTGTTTGTTAGGTGTTAAGCCTGAGTTAAAATTATGCTTAAATTATTAAAAGACAAAAAAGCGATTGTGATTGTGTTTGGTGGCTTTCCCTGTCCTGTCCTGCAGCTCAACTTACCCCAATGTTTTCCAAACTCTAATGTTTCAATGAATTGTGATTATTTCCAGGGATACACAACATCCTGAAATACAGTATATGTAGATATCTTGTTAGAAAGAATACTGTATTCCCTTGATGGAGTGATGTTGAATGTAAAAATGTCTCTTCCCCTATATTGAGTCACTTCAACAAAGAGGGTATATAGCTTACTTTAAAGAGATTCACAATGTTAATAAACAAAAGGGGCAATATCAACAAAAACGAAAATAAACAATCATAAAACAAATACAAAATAACCCATATAACAACAAATTGACATAAGGGTGATGTCATAAATTACTGTACATTAATGTAAATATCATCTATAGTGACTTTCCTGTGATTGTTTGTGTCCTTATAAGCTGCATGACAATTTATTTTGAACCCTCGCTGTATGGTCCATTTCAAAGCATCACCAAGTTTATCCTATAAGGTTCAGACTTCTCTCTCTATATTATAACCAACTAATTATTTTAAAACTGCAGTCTACAGCCCTGCAGTAAATAACATACAGTATTTGCACCCCTTGACTTTTTACACATTTTGTTGTGTTAAAGCCTGAATTTAAAATGGATTAAATGTAGATTTTGTGTCACTGGCCTACATATAATGGCAAAGTGGAATTCTGTTTTTAGATTTAAAAAAATTACAAGTTAATAAAAAATAAAAAGCTGAAATGTCTTGAGTCAATAAGTATTCAACCCCTTTGTTATGGCAAGCCTAAATAAGTTCAGGAGTAGAAATGTGCTTAACAAGTCACATAATAAGTTGCATGGACTCACTCTGTGTGCAATAATAGTGTTTAACATGATTTATAATGACTACCCTACACATACAATTATCAGATTCAACCACAATATTTATTTATTTTTTCTTCATTCCATTTCTTTACTTTAGATTTCTGTGTATTGTTGTGAAATAGTTAGATATTACTTGTTAGATATCACTGGACTTTTGGAGCTAGAAACACAAGCATTTTGCTACACCTGCAATAACATCTGCTAAACACGTGTATGTGACAAATACATTTGATTTGATTTAACCAGGGAGGTTTTCCAATGCCTTACTAAGCATTTAAATGACACTTTTGATGGTGTATCAATACACCCAGTCACTGCAAAGATACAGGCATCCTTCATAAATCAGTTGCCGTAGAGGAAGGAAACCGCTTAAGGATTTCACATGAGGCCAAAGGTGACTTTAAAACAATTACAGAGTTAAATGTCTGTGATAGGAGAAAACTGAGGATAGATCAACAACATTGTAATTACTTCAACATACTAACCTAATTGACAGAGTGAAAAGAAGAAAACCTGTACAGAATAAAAATATTCCAAAACATGCATCCTGTTTGCAACAAGGCACTAAAGTAAAACTGCATAAAATGTGGCAAGAAATGTGCTTTTTGTGTTATGTTTGGGGCAAATCCAATACAACACATTACAGAGTACCACTCTCCATATTTTCAAGTGTAGTGCATCATATTATGGATATGCTTGTAATCATTAAGGACTGAGAAGTTTTTCAGGATAAAAAAATAAATGGAATGGAGTTAAGCACAGGCAAAATCCTTGTGGAAAACTTGGTTCAGTCTGCTTTCCACCAGACACTGAGAGATAAATTCCCTTTTTAGCAGGACAAAAACCTGAAACACAAGGCCAAATCTACTCTGGAGTTGCTTTCCAAGTCGACAGTGAATGTTCCTGAGTAGCTGAGTTACAGTTTTGTTTAAAATCTACTTGGAAATCTATGGCAAGACTTGCAATAAGTCTAGCAATGACCAACAACCAATTTGTCTTTTGAAAAGAATAATGGGCAAATGTTGCACAATCCAGGTGTAGAAAGCTCTTAGAGGCTTACGCAGAAAGAAATCACTGCCAAAGGTGCTTATACGAAGTATTGACTCAGGAGTGTGAATACTTATGTAAATGAGATATTTCTGTATTTCTCATATTTAATTCTCAATAAATTAGAAACAAATTCTAAAAACATGTTTTCACTCTGTCATTATATGGTATTGTGTGTAGATGGATGAGAAAAAAATATATTTATCAATTTCGAATTCAGACTGTAACACAGCAAATTGTTCAGTAAGTCAAGGGGTATGAATACTTTCTGAAGGCACTGTATCTGCATCTGCATACCCCAAGCATACATCATTTACTGGGAAGCAAATGTACTCGCTAACAGGTCCAAAATGAATCAGGACTGGATTTGACATTCCCTTTTAATGAACAAGTTAGAAGCAACTTAAAATGAATGCAGTTGTTAGATCTTTTCTCATGTAATCAACACATTGCCTGGATAATTCTATCTTGAGAACAATTAGGTACCATAGTTAACTATCTTTACCTAATGGATTTGTCTGGCTGAATAGGCTGTGCTGATGGTACCATGGGGATTTGAGCTGTTTTCAGTGTTGATGTGATGTAGCTACATTCATGAAGTAACGACACAGTAAAGTAGCAACGTTGGTACAACCACTGCATAGTGACATTTTAAGATCACAGAAATGGATATCTAAAATAACATACATTTCAAAAAGCACATAAATAAGGTTTGCACATTCAAGAGATTATAACAAAGTTGTGCTTATTCAAATTTGATTCAAATATTATATGAAAATTTGCATAAATTAAATAGAAGGTATTAAAATGGTAATAGCAGAAACAAGTTCCAAAATGTTTTATATGGAAACAAGGGAAACATCTCAGTTGTACTAGAAACAACAACAGTAATAATGTACTAATGCTAGTTAGTTTTTCTAAAAGTGTAAATCATATTGTGTCTGTGATCTGAACCCCATCCAGAGAAGCAGAGAAAAGCGAACTCAACTGCCTCTTAAAAGTCCCTCGCTAAGGCTTAATCTTGTTCCAGCTGTAATCTGCTACATAACCCACAAGTGTTTCACAGCAATTTCCTCCTGAAGAATAATATCACTTGTATTCAGGTGACTGAGATTGGAATTACATGGGGGTGGAACAATCCTTGTTCTGTGGCCGTATCCCTCCTCTAGCCGTGACATGCCAGTGGAGCAAGTTACTGAAGCTACTTAACGACTTAAAGAGGCTTAATGAATTCATCAAAAAGATAAGGTAATTGAGGAGGAGAACTGATATTTTTGAGAAATACAAAGAGGGGATTGTCCTAAAACTATAATCCACGGTGTTATTTCCTCTTGTTGGGTGTATTTTGAGGATAGATGTTTCAATATCTTCAAATCTAGGGCAAAAGTACTTCAACTATGGCAAGGTGTAGAATTATTGAAGATGGATATTGTTAATTCATTCCTATACCTACATTTTAGGCAGAAATATACTGTGACCATAAATGGTTCATGCTCAATTTTATTCAAACGTCTTAGCACATATTCATACATTTCCTCATGTGAGAACCAATCTACAGTCAAACTAACTATTTATCTACATGTTACAGAAAGTGTTGCTCAATCCAAAACCATGCATCATCTGGCATATGACAAGAACATGATTTATATTGCTCTCCTCTATCAATAAATGTGTTATTCCTCACAGACATAAATAAAGACTCAGAAAACAGTTCTCTGGTTCAATTTTGAAAAGTGAAATAGACACATTAACACAATCTGTCATGTCCTTAAATAGTAAATCCTAGTGATTTGCCAACAGAGTCTGGGAGACCAGTGTTTTGCACTGAGACTAGAGCATCATGATGCCTCCTTCTTTAGGAAGTGTTCAAACATGGCACCTTCTCGATCTCCATTCTCACTCTCTCCTCCTCATCACCTGAACTGTCTGAGGCATGTCTGTCAATCTGGAGAGGAGTGGTGGGAGGAGGATATGAAAGACAGCATTCCATTTCTATTTCAGTTGGGGGTAGGAGATATAGCACCCCAGTGGTGCTGCCAGCAAAAAGAGAAGAAGAAGAAGATGGACGCAATGTGGCTTGTTCTGTACATTTATCATCCCCACCCCCACCATGAAAGGCAACCTTCTCTCTTTTTTATGCTCTCAAAGAGCAGATTGACTCTCCTTGCCCCCCTCGTGATTGAAACTTCAACCCCGAGCAGATGTCAGAGGAGAGGGAGATGCCAGCCAGAGATGAGCCAGGCAGGCCAGAGCCACTGTGAGCCGCTGAGCCATAGAGCACAGCAGAGCAGAGCAGACCGGGAGGTGTGAGGCTTTGTGTCAGGTCCACAGCTAAAGGACCAGGCACAGCGGGGATTTTAGCACATCCATTGGGATGTCTTTAGTCCTCAGGAAAATGGCTGGAAGGAGTTAAAGGGGTGGAGGGGGTGGGTCGTTTTAGAGTTCCCCTCTACCGCTATATACCAATTATATTTTCCCCATGTGTACAGATGTATCCCGGGATGCTGGAGAGCAGTTCAACCGTCATGTCGAAATTATGTTCAGTTTTTAGACAGAATCAGGCGTATTGGCTGACTGAGAGATAGGCTGAGAGATACTGGGAGGTTAAGAAAACGATGAGTTTCCCAAACATGACTGTATGGGAGGGAAGGAGTGAGGAAGGGAGAAGCAGAGAGGGCCGATGCTTAATGGTTATTGCCTTGTGAATAAACAACCCTGGGTATGAATCCCTGTAGAGCAGCTGGCTCGTGCTTCTCCAAACAGTCCTCCTCGGCCAAAACTTACACCATCTCAGATATCTTTAAGAAAATAAATCCTAAAAGCATTTATTAAAATAGCCACAATTTTAATCCCTAATGACGCTCTTTATTTAAGCATGTGTTACTATCATAACCTCATTGAAGGTTCCAGCCCACTCAAGCTGCTAGGTTTCCTACCGGTCCGGAATAAAACAGACTCTCTCTATTTCAACTGTTAGAAGATACCCGCACAAGCTGTGATTGAAAATAGTCTAAAATGTTTTTGGATTTACTGCGACATACTCAAAGTATCAATACATGTTGAGGAGGAATTGAAATACCAACCATTTTAGAAGGGTCAGATGAGTTCATTTAAACAACATTTTACAATAACAGACTGAATAAATAGAATAATGCATCACTTCAGTCCCTGGTTATCTGTAATCCAAGTGTGACTGATCTGATCAGTGCGAGTGAGAAATCAGTGACAGACTCTTTGTCTACAATATTTCACATCCAGTGTATATTTCTAATGGTGTGAGAGCACAAAACTATATTAACGAAGCTGTGTGTGTGTGTGTGTGTGTGTGTGTGTGTGTGTGTGTGTGTGTGTGTGTGTGTGTGTGTGTGTGTGTGTGTGTGTGTGTGTGTGTGTGTGTGTGTGTGTGTGTGTGTGTGTGTGTGTGTGTGTGTGTGTGTGTGTGTGTGTAGAGTAGTAGTAACGTACCACCCGAGGTGATCTTTCCCAGACAATACCTATCCATATCAATGTGTTGGGAACACAGATGGTTTAGGATCTACTTCTCTGCCAAGCAGATGGACCTACGATGTACATCAATGGTCACAATTATCAGTGCACCACACACACACATACCTCACACATAATACAGGAAATCTGAGAATCACAATCATTACTGAAACTGGTCACAGTCCAAGCTGGGTGACCTCAATCATTCCAATGTGTTTACATTTTAAGAGTAATTGAGAAGGACGCGTCAAATATATTTGAATGCCATTTGATTTTCTCTCTTAAAGCTAGAATCCACAGTTGCTTCATCCATTTTTGGACTTATAAATGAATGATGTGCATACCGATTTATTGTTGAAGAATATAACTAATAAATGCCTAATGAGCTTAGTTCAACTGTCGTATCTCGTCAGAACCCAACCTATACGCTTGTTTTACTCCAATGTTTGTAAACAACGTAAACGTTAACAAACATTGTATAACCTCAAAACATGGTTATAACTATAATTTTGATATCCATAGCTCTGTCTATGAATTTGAAAGTGGTTACATTTCTGCAGGCCCATCCCTCAGCTTAATTACCATAACAGAGGCGGGGTGGTGACCGCTTTGTTCTTTTTTCGACTGCGGATTCTAACTCTGAAAATATTTTTCTAGATAGAAAGTCTGTCTAGCACCATAGACATTAGCACCAGTTACAATCATATTCAACATTTTCTCTGACCTATTAATGTCAAACTCCATTTTAAATATTGAAGTAATCATGATACAGGCATTTAGATGTATGGCAGTGTGGCGGCAGTGTAGCCTAGTGGTTAGAGCATTGGACTAGTAACCGAAAGGTTGCAAGTTCAAATCCCCGAGCTGACAAGGTACAAAATCTGTCGTTCTGCCCTTGAACAGGCAGTTAACCCACTGTTCCTAGGCCGTCATTGAAAATAAGAATTTGTTCTTAACTGACTTGCCTAGTAAAATAAAGGTAAAAAAAAAAAAAAAAAAAAATGGCTGCTGGTCATCTGTCTGTTTTCAGTGTTGTGTTTTCAGGGCCGTTCATTCGCTCAGTGAGAATCTAATCCAGTTTCATCCATCAGTGCTACCTACCTCCACACTAATCCACTTCCCAGGGGATACATCTGGAGCAATAGAGAAAAGGAGATTTAGACATAGTTTACATTGAGAAGTGGTTAGTACACCAGCACCACCACCCACAAAAGCTAGAAACAACAGTCAAACAATAGCTCCTTTAATTGCTCCAGAATCATTCATTTGTGTTCTTAAGGCACAGGATATACCAAAATGTATCTATGTTTCTTTTATGTTTGGGCCTTCAAGTGTAAACAACACCCAAAGTCATGTAAACATCGTAGTGTTTTAACAGAGAGTGGTCGGGCTAGGGGATAATTGAACTCTGCTGATGGACAAGCTCCAAACGGGAGAAACCTGAGAGAAATCAGGAGGCTTCTCTTTCCTCTCTCTTTCAGACACTCGTGTTGCTCTAATTGTTGGGGTCTAGATCTCTGGGACTAGGTTCAGTTTCTGCTCACAATGATACATAATCCTAATAAATGGAAATGTTTAGGAGTAGATTGTTTCCTGTGGTCAAAGATCATGTTTACGTTGTTTCTGTCATTTTGATTCAAAGAGGGTTAGAGAGGGATTTTGAGTGTCATACATCAAATATGTTTTACTCTCTTGTAAGTTATAATGTGATTTGAACTTTATAGAAACACTTTACAATATCATCACATAAGGATAATAACAGTATTTTCTTCTGAGTGGCAGCACCTTGTATGAGTGTATTTTTTAACCTTAAAAAAGCAAACGTATAGTGATTACATAGGCTGTGTTTACACAGGCGGCCCAATAATTGCTCTTTTGATCAATTCGATCAGATCTTTTGCCAATTTATTTTGCCAGAATTGGGCTGCCTGCATAAATGCAGCCAGAGTGAAATTCTTGAATTCTTGAAATGAGTTTTCTGGGGTTACTGGCAACACATTTTCATTTTCCAAAGCAGCAAGCATAACAGACAGCGTACGATTTCAACTCTAGTCGAAGTAATTAGTGAACCGCCTACTGTTTGCCTTAAATAAAGGAGGCCAAAAATGATATTGACAGCCACGGCCTCTCACTGGGAAGTGAGCGACAAAACATGTAATTGTGGTAAGGTTTTGATCACAACTAACTGGGAACTGTTCTAAACATGAAAAGGTTTGATGGATTGATGGAAGATCGCTGCAATGCATAAAGATCAAACCCTTATTGTCGCTCTGCGGACACTCGGTCCGCTGGATCCCCATTGAACCCTCCTCACAACATTTCACACAACATTTCTAAGGACTGTGTGACACTTTTTAGTCTTAGTAACAACTTAGTTATTAATTTAAAAAAAAGATGTGAAAAATATACCCGAGGACCACTATATACTTTTAATTATGGTCATATAATATTTGGAAAGTCCCCAACAGATGACAGATGCTCAAACTATCAAATGCAACTCAACTATCAGAGTACAAATACATCTAAATAATGTGTTATCTAAATTATTTATTCCGTCAGTTGAATTATGTGTCTCAATGGTTTTTCTTCCTATAGAGTACTTTAATCCCCTGGCACTTTCCTCTCTGTTCGTGTTTAAAGGGTATGTAGCCGGTTCAGTAGGCTTTCTGCAGTAGCCTCTGAAAGGCAGGCATCTGGCACTGTGTAATTAGAGTTCTGTAATTACCAGTATGCCATTTCAAATGTCCAGTGTGTCCCTGCATTATTATTATAAGTAACAAACACAGAGAGCCAGTTGCAGAGGTCACTGTGCAATTAACAGAGGGTGAGGACAAGGTTGTCTAAATCAAAGTGCTATTAATTACATAAGGGCCTTTAAACTTTGCTGCTGTTTTTTTGGTGCTATTCAGACTTTTTTATCAACAAAAATTTAATAGGTAGGCTATACAGTCAGGAGAGTTAGACTATTCATGAGGGTGTGAAATTACCAAGCAGAGCATGCAGTCATGGGAAATTAATGAGTTACCCGTTCGACCTGTTACCATATAGTAAGCTATATGACTGAGTTTGGATAACATACATATCATCATACTTTCTGTGTGTGTTTTTCCTGACTGCTCAGTACTTTGCTTTGGTATGTTTGTTACATACAGAAATGGATCTTACACAAACTAGCTGTCGTAGATGAAAGGTATCTAACATCTAAGTGCAGAGTTAGCTAGGTAATGTCCTGAGGGCAGCTAGCAAAATACTTCCTCAGCAGGGCCATGGCTGGTTGACCCCATACCCAGTAGCACCCTGCCGTGCTATTATACCCCAGTATTCTCAACCCTACCCTGGGCCTTCCCCTCCTTTTGGAGCCCTTACAATGGAGACCCAGCATGGAAGTAGTCCTCTCCTTGCCACCTGAATGTATAGGGCCTCACCAACATTGTCAAAGGGAATTCTCAATAACTTACCTGGCTAAATAAAATGTAAGTAAACTTTTATTCATCTGGTTGACATGGGCTTTCATGAAATTATGCAATTGTTTTTTTGTATTATGTGGAGGATTGTAATGTTATCACTCCAATTGTCACAACTTCTGCCGAAGTCGGTTCCTCTCCTTGTTCGGGCGGCTTTCGGCGGTTGACGTCACCGGTCTTCTAGCCATTGCCAAACCACCTTTAATTTTCCATTTGTCTTGTTTTCCCACACACCTGGTTTACATTCCCTCATCACATTACGTGTATAAAACCCTCTGTTCCCCGCATGTCTGTGTGTGGAATTGTTTGTTGTAAAGTGTATGTACATTATAGACTGGTTTGCTACGGGTTATTTCAACCTATATTTTGTTGTTCTGGGTGATGTCGGTTCTGCCTCATTAAACTGCTCCGGTTGTTACCCAGTTCTGCTCTCCTGCGCCTGACTTCCCTGCAGCCAGTTACACACCTCTTACAGAATTCCACACCCGAATATGGAGTCAGCAGGAGTAGGTGCCCCTGGTATAGGGGTCGAGGAGCGCGTCCGGGAGCACACGGCGATGCTCCACCAACTCGGCGCCACCATGGGCCACGTCGTCCAAACTATGGACCGCTGGGAGAGACAGGGGGTTCCTCCAGTGCCTCCCCCATCACAACAGGGGTCTCCACTACTCACCTCCCCTGCACCCGGTCCCAGTGGGATTTGTCTCGCCCTTCCCCAGAAGTACAATGGGATGGCTGCACGCTGCCAGGGTTTCCTGTTCCAGCTGGATCTATACCTGGCAACCGTCCACCTGGCTCCATCGGGCCATGAGAGGGTGTCCGCCCTCGTCTCGTGCCTCTCGGGGAAAGCCCTGGACTGGGCCAACACCGTGTGGGGAGAAGGAGATGCGGCGCTTGACCATTTCGAGGATTTCACCCGCCGCTTCCTGTCTTCGACCACCCGTAGAGCGACGGGTGAACATCTCTTCCATGTTGCCCTGCAGGGACACCACCCTCACCTTCGACCAGCTGGTGGACCTGTCCATTTGGCTGGATAACCTGCTTGCTACCCACGGATGTCCAGAGCGGGGTCTGTTGGTTCCATCCCCCAGCACCACTGCTCCGATGCCCATGGAGCTGGGAGGTGCTGCGCTCAGGGAGACCAGAGGGGTTGCTTCACGTGCACCATCTATGGCCGCAGAGGTCACACTGCCGGTCGGTGCCGGGTTGGTTCCTCTGGGGGTTGAGGCAGCAGGCAGGGCACTCTGGCGTCACCCCAGGTGAGCCGGCACCATTCTCACCCAGAGCCCTCTGTTGCACACATATTTTTGTATGTTACTTTTCCTGAGTTTTCCCCGCGTTCCCAACATAAGGCGCTCGTCGATTCAGGCAGGGCTGGGATTTCATAGATCGATCGTTCGCCCATAGTTTAGGGATCCCCATTGTTCCAGTGGCTATGCCCTTCCCAGTTCACGCCTTAGACAGTCGACCATTAAGGTCAGGGTTGATTAGGGAGGCCACCGCTCCCCTGGGCATGGTGACGCAGGAGAGAATCAGTCTCTTCCTTATTGACTCTCCTGCGTTTCCCGTGGTGCTAGGCCGACCTTGGTTAGCCTGTGATGACCCCACTGTTTCATAGCAACGGAGGGCTCTCACGGGGTGGTCGCGAGAGTGCTCGGGGAGGTGTTTAGGGGTTCCCGTAGGTGCTACTACAGTGGAAAGTCCAGACCAGGTCTCCACCGTGCGCATTCCCCCCGAATTTTCCAATTTGGCTCTCGCCTTCTCCAAAAAGAAGGCAACTCAATTACCACCCCATCGTCAGGGGGGTTGTGCGATAAATCTCCTGGTAGACGCCACACTTCCAGGAGTCACGTGTATCCCCTGTCACAGGCGGAGACGGCGGCTATGGAAACATATGTCTCCGAATCCCTGCGTCAGGGGAATATTTGTTCCTCTACTTCACCAGCCTCCTCAAGTTAATTTTTTGGTGAAGAAGAAGGAGGGAGGTCTGCGCCCATGTATTGACTATCGAGCTCTTAACCAGATCACTGTGAAGTACAGTTATCCGCTACCTCTCATAGCCACAGCGATTGAGTCAATGAATGGGGGGCGCTTCTTCATGAAACTAGATCTCAGGAGCGCACAACCTGGTGCATATCCGGGAGGGAGACGAGTGGAAGACGGCGTTCAGTACTACCTCAGGGCATCATGAGTACCTCGTCATGCCGTACGGGTTGATGAATGCCCCGTCAGCCTTTGTGGACGAGATTTTCACGGGCAGGGTGTAGTGGTGTATATTTATGACATTCTGATATACTCTGCTGCACGCGCCAAACATGTGTCCCTGGTGCGCAGGGTGCTTGGTCGACTGTTGGAGCATGACCTGTACGTCAAGGCTGAGAAATGCCTGTTCTTTCAGCAGTCCGTCTCCTTCCTCCTCGTTTTCTAGGGTTTGCCAATTACTACCGGAGGTTTATCCGGGGTTTTGGTCAGGTAGCGGCTCCCATTACCTCACTGCTGAAGTGGGCCCTGGTGCGTTTGCTGTGGTTGGCTGAGGCGAACGGGGCTTTTGGTCACCTAAGGGCTCTGTTTACCTCGGCTCCCTTGCTGGCCCATCCGGATCCCTCTTTGGCTTTCATAGTGGAGATGGACGAGTCCGAGGCTGGGATAGGAGCCGTGCTCTCTCAGCGCTCAGGTACGCCACCGTGCTCTCTCAGCACTCAGGTAGGCCACCGAAGCTCCACCCCTGTGCCTTCTTCTCTAGGAATCTCAGCCCGGCGGAGCGAAACTATGACGTGGGGGAGCGGGAGCTGTTGGCTGTCGACAAGGCTTTGAAGGCGTGGAGACATTGGCTTGAGGGGGCTAAACACCCTTTTCTCATCTGTACTGACTACCACAATCTGGAGTACATCCGGGCAGCGAGGAGACTGAATCCTCACCAGGCAACGTGGGCCATGTTTTTCACCTATTTTGTATTCACCCTTTCATACAGACCAGGTTACCAGAATGTCAAGGCAGACACACTGTTCCGGCTGTATGACACAGAGGAGCGGCCCATGGATCCCACCCCTATACTCCCGGCCTCCTGCCTGATGGCAGCTGGACGCAGACATTGAGCAGGCGTTACTTGCAGAGCCCGCTCTCCTCCAGTGTCCCAGAAGTACTGGTGGCCCACCTTGGCCAAGGACGTGAGGGTTTATGTTTCCTCCTGCTCGGTGTGCGCCCAGTGTAAGGCTCCTAGGCACCTGCCCAGAGGTAAATTACACCCCTTACCCATTCCACAACGGCCACGGTCTTACCTGTCGATATATTTTCTCACAGATCTCCCCGCTCACAGGGTAACATCACGATCCTGGTCGTTGTGGACCGTTTCTCCAAGTCCTGCCGTCTCCTTCCCGTGCCCGATCTCCCTACGGCCCTACAGACTGCGGAGACCTTGTTCACTCACGTCTTCCGGCACTACGGGGTGCCTGAGGATATAGTGTCTGACCGAGGTCCCGAGTTCACGTCGAGGGTCTGGAGAGCGTTCATGGAGCGTCTGGGGGTCACGATCAACCTTACCTCGGGATTTCACCCTGAGAGTAATGGGCAGGTGGAGAGAGTTAACCAGGATGTGGGTAGGTTTCTGCGGTCTTATTGCCAGGACCGGCCAGGGGAGTGGGTGGCGTTCGTACCCTGGGCAGAGATGGCCCAGAACTCGCTCCGCCACTCCTCCACTAACCTCTCTCCCCTCCAGTGCATACTGGGGTATCAGCCGGTTCTGGCTCCTTGGCATTAGTGTCAGACCGAGGCTCCTGCGGTGGACGACTGGTTCCGGCGCGCAGAGGAGACATGTGATGCCACCCATGTTCACCTTCAGCGCACCATGCTGCGCCAGAAAGCCAGCGCAGACCATCACCGCAGTGAGGTGGACCGGGTCTGGCTCTTGTCCCGAAACCTGCCCCTCCGCCTGCCCTGCCGGAAGCTGGGTCCGCGGTTTGTGGGGCCGTTTGAAATCCTGAGGAGACTGAACAAGGTGTGCTACAGGTTACAGCTCACTCCCGATTACCGTATTAACCCCTCGTTCCATGTGTCTCTCCTCAGGCCAGTGGTGGCTGGTCCGCTCCAGGAGTCTGAGGTGCGGGAGGTTCCTCCGCCCCCTCTGGACATCGAGGAGGTCCCGGCGTAAGGCGTTCGCTACATACTGGATTCAAGGCGTCGGGAGAGGGGCCTTCAGTACCTCATGGAGTGGGAGGAGAGATGCTGGGTTTCAGTGGAGGACGTGTTTGACCCTTCAATGCTGCGGGAGTTCCACCATCTCCATCCGGATCGCCCTGTGCTTCACCCTCCGGGTCGTCCCCGAGGCCAGTGTTGGAGCGCGGCTGAAGCCACGCATTAAAGGGGGGTACTGTCACGACTTCCGCCAAGGTTCTTCTCCTTTTTCGGGTGGCGTTCAGCGGTCGACGTCACCGGTCTTCAAGCCATCGCCAATCCACCTTTCATCTTCCATTTGTTTTGTCTTGTTTTCCCACACACCTGGTTTACATTCCCTCATTACATGACGTGCATATAACCCTCTGTTCCCCCAATGTCTGTGTGTGCATTATAGACTGGTTTGCTACGGGTTACTTCAACCCATATTTTGTTGTTCTGGGTGCCGTCGGTTTTGCCTCATTAATACAGGTAATGAGTGGAGAACAAGAGGGCTTCTTAAAAAAAACTAGCAGGTCTGTGAGAGCCGGAATTCTTACTGGTTGGTAGGTGATCAAATACTTATGTCATGCAATAAAATGCAAATTAATTACTTAAAAATCATTCAATGTGATTTTCTGGATTTTTGTTTTAGATTCCGTCTCTCACAGTTGAAGTGTACCTATGATAAAAATTACAGACCTCTACATGCTTTGTAAGTGGGAAAACCTGCAAAATCGGCAGTGTATCAAATACTTGTTCTCCCCACTGTATTTGCCTTTCCTTCCTCCCCTTTCCTTTCCCACTGCACCGATTAACTCCCATTCATACCTGTAGCCTAACCTGGCTACCTCACCCCTCCATTAGAAAGAACTATAGTTATTTTTGCCTAATACCACTGGACGGCTTAAAGAATAATCCAAATCAAAATGGACCCATCAGTATCAGAGTCTTATGCTTCATGATATGAGTGACATTGGTGTAAGAGGTGCGTAACTGGCTGCAGGGAAGACAGGCGCAGGAGAGCAGAACTGAGCAGTTTAACTGCACCTGTTTGAACTCGTTACCTGTATAAAAGACACCTGTCCACACACTCAATCAAACAGACTCCAACATCTCCACAATGGCCAAGACTCAGAGAGCTGTGTAAGGACATCAGGGATAAAATTGTAGACCTGCACAGGGCTGGGATGGGCGACAGGACAATAGGCAAGCAGCTTGGTGAGAAGTTAACAACTGTTGGCGCAATTATTAGAAAATGGAAGTTCAAAATTACGGTCAATCACCCTCGGTCTGGGGCTCCATGCAAGATCTCACCTCGTGGGGCATCAATGATCATGAGGAAGGTGAGGGATCAGCCCAGAACTACACTGCAGGACCTGGTCAATGACCTGAAGAGAGATGGGACCACAGTCTCAAAGAAAACCATTAGTAACACAATACGCCGTCATGGATTAAAATTCTGCAGCCAGCGCATGTCCAGGCCCGTCGGAAGTTTGCCAATGACCATCTGGATGATCCAGAGGAGGAATGGGAGAAGGTCATGTGGTCTGATGAGACAAAAATAGAGCTTTTTGGTCTAAACTACACTCGCCGTGTTTGGAGGAAGAAGAAGGATGAGTACAACCCCAGGAACACCATCCCAACTGTGAAGCATGGAGGTGGAAACATCATTATTTGGGGATGCTTTTCTGCAAAGGGGACAGGATGACTGCACCGTATTGAGGGGAGGATGGATGGGGCCATGTATCGTGAGATCTTGGCCAACAGTCTCCTTCCCTCAGTAAGAGCATTGAAGATGGGTTGTGGCTGGGTCTTCCAGCATGACAATGACCCGAAACACACAGCCAGGGCAACTAAGGAGTAGCTCCTTAAGAAGCATCTCAAGGTCCTGGAGTGGCCTAGCCAGTCACCAGACCTGAACCCAATAGAAAATCTTTGGAGGGAGCTGAAAGTCCGTATTGCCCAGCGACAGCCCCGAAACCTGAAGGATCTGGAAAAGGTCTGTATGGAGGAGTGGGGCAAAATCCCTGCTGCAGTGTGTGCAAACCTGGTCAAGAACTACAGGAAACATATGATCTCTGTAATTGCAAACAAAGGTTTCTGTACAATATATTAAGTTCTGCTTTTCTGATGTATCAAATTGTAACGGCGTTCTTCGTTTGTTGAGAGAGAGTCGGACCGAAATGCAGCGTGGTGGTTAATCATGATTTTTAATAAAGAAAACGCCGATACATGAAATAACTAAATAAATACGAAAACAACAAACGGAACGTGAAACCTAATACAGCCTATCTGGTGAACACTACACAGAGACAGGAACAATCACCCACGAAATACAAAGCGAGCTCAGGCTACCTAAATACGGTTCCCAATCAGAGGCAACGAGAAGCACCTGACCCTGATCGAGAACCGCCTCAGGCAGCCAAGCCTACACTCGACACACCCCTAATCAACCACAATCCCAATGCCTACAAAAAAAACCAATACGACAACACAGTAACCCATGTCACACCCTGGCCTGAACAAATGATTAAAGAAAACACAAAATACTAAGACCAAGGCGTGACACAAATACTTATGTCATGCAATAAAATGCTAATTAATTACTTAAAAATCATACAATGTGATATATACAATGTGATTTTCTGGATTTTTGGATTTTTGGATTTTTGTTTTAGATTCCGTATCTCACAGTTGAAGTGTACCTATGTTAAAAATGACATGCTTTGTAAGTAGGAAAACCTGCAAAATCGGCAGTGTGTCAAATACTTGTTCTCCTCACTGTAGATATGCTGCCATGCAACGGGAAAGGAAAGGCTAATAGGTATGCTGCCATGCAATTGGAAAGGAAAGGCTAGTAGGTATGCTGCCATGCAATTGGAAAGGGAAGGATAGTAGGTATGCTGCCATGCAATTGGAAAGGAAAGGCTAGTAGGTATGCTGCCATGCAATTGGAAAGGGAACGATAGTAGGTATGCTGCCATGCAACTGGAAAGGAAAGGCTAGTAGGTATGCTGCCATGCAATTGGAAAGGCTAGTAGGTATGCTGCCATGCAACTGGAAAGGACAGGCTAGTAGGTATGCTGCCATGCAATTGGAAAGGGAACGATAGTAGGTATGCTGCCATGCAACTGGAAAGGAAAGGCTAGTAGGTATGCTGCCATGCAATTGGAAAGGGAAGGATAGTAGGTATGCTGCCATGCAACTGGAAAGGAAAGGCTAGTAGGTGTGCTGTCATGCAATTGGAAAGGGAAGGCTAGTAGGTATGCTGCCATGCAACTGGAAAGGAAAGGCTAGTAGGTGTGCTGCCATGCAATTGGAAAGGGAAGGCTAGTAGGTATGCTGCCATGCAACTGGAAAGGAAAGGCTAGTAGGTGTGCTGCCATGCAATTGGAAAGGGAAGGATAGTAGGTATGCTGCCATGCAACTGGAAAGGGAAGGCTAGTAGGTATGCTGTCTGCAGTGGGAAAGGAAAGGCTAGTAGTGTGCTGCCGTGCATGACGTTCCCTCACAGCCTCAGAGAGAGGGACTCTGTGGGAAGCTCTGTGAGGAACAACACTCCAGGTCACCAGATAATGGAGCGTCTGAATCTCTACCATCTGCTGTTTGTTTAACACACACAAGGTCAAAAGACCAGCCACTCTTTTCTTTCTCTACTCTGTCATTGACTCTCTGTGGGCGAGGAAGTGGGAAAAATCGATGATATACCCTTTCTTCTTCCTCTATCACATAGATATACATTTTCTTCTTCCTCTGACTCGTAGTTGGGTGTTGGTTTGAGTTGATTGTTTCACCCTGGCCTCTTTGCTACAAATCCTCTTGTAATCAGGAATACAGGGCCATCAACGTATACAGAGATCATGTTGTGGAGATTAGTCACAATGTCACTTTGTGCTGATCTCTGCTCAGTGCTTACTGCAGATGTAGGATGTTAATTTGATCACTGTGTTGCACGAGAACTTAATGTCAAACTTGTAGTGTATTTACATTTTGAAAAGTCTTCTGAAGTTTGTAATTTCAACTTTGAAATGTAAAACAAAATGTTCCCTTATGACAAATGTATCAACCCCTACTAAAATGTCCATTAATTATAATCCACATAATGATTAACATTTCCTGTTGCAGCAGGATTAGTTTCCTACTGTAGCAAACTGGCTGAAATGAAGATCCTACAATTGTACCACTTTATCATCACCATGTACAGTCGGCTATACTCCACTTCCACCAAATCCCCTTTAATAATACTATGGAATCTAGAACAAATACCGCAGCACGTGATTTACAACCAACACGGAGTTAGTATGTCACATTAAAATCCCTATTTTTTGTATATTTTTGTATTTAACCCTTATTTAACTAGGCAAATCAGTTTAGAACAAATTCTTATTTTAAATGACGGCCTAACCCAGCCAAACCCTAACGACGCTCGACCAATTGTGTAGCCTAGTGGTTAGAGTGTTGGGCCAGTAACTGAGAGGGTTGCTGCTTCGAATTCCCAAGCTGACAAGGTAGAAATCTGTCATTCTGACCCTGAACAAGGCAGTTAACCCACTTTCGCTGGGCGCCGAAGATGTGGATGTCGATTATGGCAGCCCCCAGCACCTCTCTGATCCAGAGGGGTTGGATTAAATGTGGAAGACACATTTCAGTTGAATACATTCTGTTGGACAACTGACTAGGTATTCCCCTTCCCCTATAGGACTCTCAATCACAGCTGGTTGTGATACAGCCTGGAATTGAACCAGGGTCTGTAGTGATGCTGTGCTACTTGGGAGCCCTCAATCCAAAAATTTGAAATAACTGAAATGTTACAGAATTGTTCATGCCTCTGTATTCTTCAAAAATGGCTCCTAAAGGAGGATACACAGGAGGAAGAGGAGGAGGAGGAGGAGGAGATGGCATCTGGATATTGTCTCTGTCATTGTACTGGACGGGAGAGTAAAAACACTAAAGCAGAAAGACAGTCTTATTACAGATGTAGGATATTAATTTGATCGCCTTGTTGAAGGAGAACCTTCCTGCAATGCAGGGCATTTAAAACTTGTACTGTATTTCAGATTTAAAAAGGCTTCTGAAATGTGTAATTTCCACTTAGAAATTTCAGACTTCATTTTCCCTTATGAAAAATATATCAACCCTTACAAATATGTCCATTAATTATAATCCACATATTAATTCACATTTCCTGTTGCTGCAGGATTATTTTCCTTCTATAGCAAAGTGGCTCAAATGAAGATCATTCTGAACCCTTCAGTGGCAAAGCAGCCAATCTCACATTCAGGAGAATGACAGGAAGTCCTAAGGACATGATAGAGATATATGCGATGCTATCTAACAGTAAAGGTGTGCCAGTGCCGACCTATAAACCGTAGTAAAGCACAAAAGGTTAAATGGAGGGGAGAGTGCATAGAGTGACAACAAGATAAACTAGAGGGCAGTACGCTGTGCCATATAGATGGAGCAGCAAGCTGCATAAGCAGCTTTGATCATGTAAGTGGTAATACATCCTCACAGTATTAGAAGCACTGCACCAGAATCAAATGCACCGCTATTAATTAGCTAATCCATGCAAGTCCAGGCAGACGTTGGTGTCTTGTCTAGGTACAGCTCCTAGGGTGTATGGGCTGCTGTGTCTTAGAATCAAAACGGAGAGCAGTGATCATAGAAAACAGGAGACTCGTGAGACATAGTGGACATAGGGTAGTTTTATTCTCTCTTCAAAGAGGCTTTCATTCACTGTGTGTCTCTCAGAGGTATTTTGGTACCCAGGGAGACAGCCCAGTTCACTTCAGACTAGTACTTAAACACAGACACATCCAACATAGACACAATCTATACGGACTCAAGTCAGCACACTGCAGAGCGCATGCATCGCCACGAGAGGACAGATTAATAACATGCCTGCAGGGACAACATAGTAACTGAGTGAGCTGAGCCATGTTCTGATCCTGTTATGAGCTGCTAGGCCGGTATCTTACCCATCCAGCTGACCTTATACTGCTTCACCTGTGCGGTAGTCTGTAGTGTATGTCTTAAATGTATGTCAATTGTTAAGTATTTTGTCTGTAATGTCTTTTCATTATGTGTCAGACCCCAGGAAGACAAGCTGTCACCATTGGCATAGGCTAATGGGTTCCTAATAAAAAATGTATTGTTAATCAGCTCAATTGAATGCATAAAGGTAATTTTACAATGCTCACCTGGCCAATATACTGTATGGTCACAAATATACTTCTATGTCAAGTGTCCAAACAGCTTTGCAAATAAATGATAAATGAATGTAATATGTGAATGTGTTAATTGTTGCTGTTGTTGTTGTGGTTATTGTTGTTGTCGTTGATTGGTCAGCAGAGGAGCAGAAGGATTATTTTAAGGTTAGAAACAATGGGTGTAATTAGACGTGGACAGGTCAGGGGACAGGTCCAGGGGGTAAGGTACAAGGGCAGGGGGGTAGGGGACAGGGCAGGGTCTGGGACACCACAGGACACTTACAGGCCTCAACAATGGATCGACTCTCCAGACAGGAAGCTACTTTAAAAGGTTGATCCCATGAGGTCAGCGGCAGAGGTGGAGAAAGCAGAGGAATCTCTTTTAATGAAGTGTTGTTAATCAGTCTAGTGTCAGAGAGAGATAGAGATAGAGATAGAGAGAGATAGAGAGAGGGAGGGGGGGGGGGGGGTAGAGACAGAGTCCCTTTTGGACCAACAGTCTAGTCCAGGCCAAATAGCCCCATTTTACAGTAATGCAGTGAGAAATGTTGACTAAAAGACTAAACATTTTAAACAGGACGTAAAAATAGTATCAGTGTTTCAGACCCTATCATGAATGTTTACATTATACAAGCAGACTTAAAATCCCTAATTTGGAGACTTTGAATGTAATTTACCATAGAAAGCTTACATACTTAAAAAAAACATTGATGAGGGTGCTGGTTCATGTAAAGTGGTTTTGCTATGGAGATATTATTAAATCCATTTTGATGTACAGCATTTGAATGAATTAGTTTCCCATTCTGGGGTTGAAGTGAGAGATTGCAGCAATCTGTCTTCTTTGGCAAGGTCTTTACATTGGGTTGTAAGACACAGCTCGACTAGAGATAGAACCAGTGTAGCACTTTTCACAGCAGGTAGAAATATAATGCAGCTGATGATTAATTTTAATTAAACACATTTTGGAAAATTATATTGAATATCTGAACCCCTGGTGTTTTAATTACTTTATTGCCTCTCAGCTTTAACAGTAAAAAGCTTTGCATAGGTTGTATTGGGAATATATCCTAAAAAACACAGCTGGAGAACCAAGGGGCTTCTTCGTTCATTTCTGTCATTCATTTACTATTAGAATCACAGACACACCAAGACAGAGACATTTGTCAATTGATTCCACTGTGAATACTAATTTGCCACCAGACAAAAGAGTGCCACCAGACTCTCAGTCTATTGCAGACAGCCAACAGGTTACCATATAACGCAGTTAGTGACATGACTGAGGAGGAGGATTCAACATTCTTGTTGTGTGTTGAAAACAAAACTCTTTGAAAACAAAACTCTGCTGGAGAGCTCCCGCAGGAAATGTGATCATTCTGTTACCATAGAACGCAGATGTGATCATTATGAGAGGTTAAGATGGATAACATTCGGATGCCTTGCTTCTTGTAGCTAGCTGTGTTGTTCTGAACTATACTGTAGCTTAGGTTACAACTTGATGACAGGAGGCAGGACCAGCTGAGGGGAGAACCCCTCCACAACTTAATCATCAGACACTTTCTGAAAGTCCCATCTCAAGTGCAGTTGATAGGATGGAAAAAAGCAGGCACTTGAAGCATTTGAATATGGTCATCAGGCACTAATGGCCTGACAAATGTCAGCATCATTGGCTATGTGGAGAGACAAATAGCAGCTACAAAGTGCTTGGCCCTAAGCCTCTTGAATATCCTCCACCGAAACCAGACAATTCCAACAAGCCATTATCCCATCCCTTTGTGTAGCGGCTGGAGAGATCAGGCAGTTCAATGGGAGGATTACCCCTACTTGAGCGGGGCTGAGAGAGATTCATTGATAAGTTCCTGTTGGGGTTGTAGCAGGTGGGCTCAGCTATGCAGCAGGGGTTTTGGGAGGACCACTGTGATGAGAGTTTGAGTGAGTTTGGCTTATAACTATGGACGAGCAGAATCACTCATCCATAGAAATGCTTACACAAGCAATTTTAGAATGTCCAATTAATTGCAAAGTATACCCATTACAAATAAACAATTTTGGCAACATTGAAGTAGTTATAGACATGCCGTATATTTATGATTAATCTTAATAGATAGGAGTATGGATATGGCCCACTAAGGAGTATGGATATGGCCCACTAAGGAGTATGGATATGGCCCACTAAGGAGTATGGATATGGCCCACTAAGGAGTATGGATATGGCCCACTAAGGAGTATGGATATGGCTCACTAAAAAAGGAAATCACAGTAGCTGTAGAGGAGAGAATTTGATATGGCTGGGGTGTCAGCATAGCTGATAGGTACAAGATGCTTCAGACCAGGACTAAAGTAGAGTGACAACAGGAAGCCCAGTGCTCCAAATATGGCCAGGAGAGGATGCTTGGATAATAAATATCTTTCTGTATGTGTACCAACACTGGATTGTTTTGTGACTGTGTGTCACCAACAAGTAGACTATGTCAAAAGAGCAAATAATCTTTTTCCATATGATTTTTTCTACTTTGGTCCTTCTTCTAGCCAAAAGAAACAGATATTTATTTTAATTTTAATATACATGATTAATAATACCATATCAACAGGAAGGCTTTATTCGTGATCAATGTATCAAGCTGAAATTACAGTGGATCACTGTGAGAGGTCATAAACACTGATCAAATAGCATGTTAAATCATTCATATCGTGAACATTCTGATAGATGCCGTGCCACTGGGCAAAATACATTTTCTACAGGCTTTTCTTGCAGTTGTAGCGTATTTGCTCAGATACACACATTAAAGCGCCCAGCAATGGATGTTTAACCACAAGCCACTATAGTATGTCTACTGCGTCAGCTATTCTTACCCTCAAAAACCCAGAGACATCGTACCGGCAGTGCAGGCAGAGATTGGATGTATTGATCTGTCTGAACAGCCGTCTTTAATAAATACTAGCCTACATTGTGAGTGCAGGGTTCTGTTCTGACTACAGACATGTTAGCTAGCTGATGAGGGCTTGCTGTATGCCTCTCCTAATCGGTAATCAGAGCAAGTTTTCAGTGAAAGATAATCTGTGGCTCTTTGCATCCTCGCTCAGAGATGGAGATGCAGGCGGCTAGGCCAGGCAATCAGGATCAGGAGAACTACAGTGATTGCTCGGGTTGCACTTGTGAAATCAGGGGCTTGCATGGCCTCATTGGCCTGGGCCTGAAGGAGATGGTAAAGCCAGCCTCTCTTTAGGTTTTGCTTTTCAAGCAAATAGACTTACTGATTGGGCTGACTGTGTGAACCAATGGATGTCTATGGGGTTTTCTATCCAGAGCTGGTCGTATGAGTCTGACAGACTTTCATTGTATTTCATGAAAACAGTGATTGGAAGGACTGCAGTCAATGTTATCTCCAGTTGTAAAAAAAAGAGAAGAAAATACAATAAAGACTTTTATTTCTTATTTTTAGAATTCAAAATAAAAATGAAATGTCATTATTTCCCCTGTTGTTAGACTGTTGGGTCCCACTTTAAACAAAGTACAACTTACAAAGGCATTACATAGCATACAGAAAGGTTTCACAAGCACTGCATAAATGCCTTACAAATCACCTATAAGCGTACATCATGCTCTTTAGATGGTGTATAAGCATACATGCTGCGTTATGACACATTTGGCAGTTCACCCTACACTGGGAATTATGTCACCCTTTAAACTCCATAAATAAAGTATGACATACACACATAGATCATTTGTGAACCATTATGTAGTGCTTATAAAACCTTTATGTATGCTATATAAAGCCTTTAATAGTTTTACAGCATTTAAAGTTGGACTGACGGTTGTCTTGAGATTCATTCATTGTATTCATCTATTTGGTGCTATACATGTATAAAATGAATGATGAATTATTTCCCCATTGTGATAAATTAGAACATAAAACTGCAGAAATGTTCTTGAGTGAGCAAGACAAAGAAGCAACTGAGCATATGAAGAAGAAACAACGAAGTAGTGCAGCCATGCACTCAGCATGGATTCACACTAGCTAATTTAGCCCACCAATGACCAAGCTGCCCTTGATGGGCTGAAATCAGATGCTTAACCAAGCCACTTGGGGATGGCACAGACAAATGTAGAGAGGCAGAAGAAAGTGCTTTAGATCTGACATCTTGTTTTCTTCTGACCTCCAGAAAGCCTTTTCCTGTTTTATACTCCTATGATTCAATTCAATAGGATCATGTGTCCTAAAGAAAAGGCAATTAGTAGATGACACTGAAACGGCCAAGAAAACAAGTTTGTAACAAGCTAGAAGACAGCTGTCCAGATATTACACATCCCGGCAAGCAAAATGCTTGCTATTCACTTTCAATGTAAGGCTTAAAGGATAAGGATTTAGCTTATCAGTGAGATATGGTCCAAGGGAAAACAATTTTATTGATTCTATCATTTTAGATGTAACTGATCCCTTAAGTAATTTCTCTGGGTTCCTGTGTGTCAGTTTAAGTGTCTTGCTGTGGCTGTTGAAGGCCTTGTGTTCATTTAGAATTCTGCATGGGGAATTTGTGCATAATGTACAAAGTGTTGCAAATATGATACACTCCCCATCACATCTGTCAGAGAGAAAACACACTTATGTTGCCATCCAAGCCCCAAGACAAAAACACTGAGCAAGACAAGGGCAGTCAAATGATTCAAATTAAGTGCTGTTGGGATGCGTCGTGATTGATTGTTTGGGGAAAGTCTATTTTCTAAGTATCGATTCTTCCTTTAACCAGCCGGCACTATATTGGTTCTCAGTTGTGTGCACTGATAAATTACTTCGACATGCAAATAGTGTCTCAGTGTTGATTGTTTCTCAATATTATGGAATATATTCCGAAATAAATGTGTTATTTAGTATTTGATCAGTTATTGTATTATTGAAAAGTAATGATAGGCTTGTCATTATAAACACATTGTTTAGCATCTTATTTGTTTGTTTCTTTATCAATTAGTGTTTTTCTCAGTATTTTGTCACGGAAACAGCCCGCATCTGTTCAGGATGTTTCCTCACTTAACAGATACCGTCTATTTCTGATGACAAAAGCAATATCATTAGAACTAGGGTGATGCACAAACAAACGACTCTGACTTTTAATGAATCTCCCTTCCCTTCTCATCGAGCTCCCACTTTCATACATATACAACAAAGCATCAACAAATATGAAAGAGGGAAGGAACAGTAGCTATACAATATGTTATTTCATATCTTTACTGAACATCTAAGCACTAAGAATGTTGAAACCACTGTGCTCACATTTGTCCATACAGTATACTTAGCTGAGGATATTTCAAATGAACATTTACATGACCTTGTAGAAATATCAATAATTATGTGTCGTTGTGTCCACAAGTTATCATCAACTGTTCAATATTGTAGATGGATCAGGGAAGTTGACTGTGTTAAACTTTTACGTTTTTGTACAAGTCCATCTAATAGACCATGCTGTCTGGTGCAGCAATGTCCAATAATAACATATTGACAGAGAGGTGTAAAGGCTATTGTGTCCATCTCCCAAAGTACTGTAACTCTCTACTGCTGTAATAGAAGACAGTATGCCTTCAGTCCACAACTGAATTAGACTGGCCACAATTAGCAGGATGTTGAAAGAATGGGAAGGTTTTGTTACCTTCACTTTAAGATCATATAAGATTTTGATTAAAGAACGGTGGTTTTAATGCACATTGGTCGATTCAAATCAAGTCAGAACTTTTTAGACATTAACTTACAAACCAACAACAGTAACCTGAGCTTAAGTGGTACATTTTTGGCACATTAAGGGTGCTTCAAGAAGGCAAACCAAAGACAGAAAATATAGGTTCATGTTTCAGACATCACTGAGTGTGAAAATATCCTCAATTTGATAAAAAATGTATAATGCAACTTTCCTAGTCTTAAATTTGAAATGGGCACTTGTTCTCCCATTATGGTTTCTTTAATCCATTTATGTCTGAGTTGCCTTGCTTAAAGATTGCTGCCCCATATTGGATGCACACCATCTGAGGAATGTGTTCCACTGCTGGGCCTGATAAAATAACACAACAGTTTACATATTTCTAAAACCTGATCTGAAAACTGATTTAAAAATCCATATCGACAATCAAATTTCCCCTGAAAATATATGCACACAAGTCTGCTTTGAGGTGACTAAAACGAAGCAAATTTTGTTCGAAGAGACAGGAAGGCAGCGGGCAGAGATCAGACAGTAAATGGATACTCATGGTGACCAGAAAGGAAACCCATCCATCCCTGGAGACACTTAGAGGAGGGCAAGAGAGCCAAGCGATGGGGAAGGAAGAGTATGTGTGCCTTTCTTCCCTTCAGCCTGACATTAAATATTCACCAAACGGGAGGGATCCTGTTACATTACCCCCTCTTGTTTCTTGTGCCTTTAATGACAGTTGTTGTAAACATACATAGACAAACACCAGCCCCAAGCCTGCACCAGCCACAGTCTTCAGTTGCTGAAATATTTCAATTCCTTCAAATGAAATATTTCTCCTGGCTCCTCAAGGGATGGATGAAGGGCTCTTAGTAAGTGACATCTGCCTCTTGAACCGGTCTTTGCACTCTCTCTCTCTCTCACTCTCCCTTTCTCTCCCTCTCCCTCTCCCTCTCTCTCCCTCTCCCTCTCTCTCTTTGTATCTCTCTCTTTGTATCTCTCTCTTTGTATCTCTCTCTTTGTATCTCTCTCTCCCTCTCCCTCTCTCACTCTCCCTCTCTCTCTCTCTCTTTGTGTATCTCTCTCTTTGTGTATCTCTCTCTCTTTGTGTATCTCTCTCTTTGTATCTCTCTCTTTGTATCTCTCTCTTTGTATCTCTCTCTTTGTATCTCTCTCCCTCTCCCTCTCTCTCACTCTCCTTCTCCCTCTCTCTCTTTGTGTATCTCTCTCTTTGTGTATCTCTCTCTCTTTGTGTATCTCTCTCTTTGTATCTCTCTCTTTGTATCGCTCTCTTTGTATCTCTCTCTTTGTCTCTCTCTCCCTCTCCCTCTCCCTCTCTCTCTTTGTGTATCTCTCTCTTTGTATCTCTCTCTTTGTATCTCTCTCTTTGTATCTCTCTCTTTGTCTCTCTTTCCCTCTCCCTCTCTCCATCTCCCTCTCTCCCTTTGTGTATCTCTCTCTTTGTATATCTCTCTCTTTGTGTATCTCTCTCTTTGTGTATCTCTCTCTTTGTGCTTTGTGTATCTCTCTCTTTGTGTATCTCTCTCTTTGTATCTCTCTCTTTTTATCTCTCTCTTTGTATCTCTCTCTCTCTCTCTCTCTCTCTCTCTCTCTCTCTCTCTCTCTCCCCCTCTCTCTCTCTCTCTCTCTCCCTCTCTCCCTCTCTCTCTCCCTCTCTCTCTCTCTCTCTCTCTCTCTCTCTCTCTCTCTCTCTCTCTCTCTCTCTCTCTCTCTCTCTCTCTCTCTCTCTCTCTCTCTCTCTCTCTCTCTCCCTGTCTTCTAGCCTGTGTTCCTTCGGCAGCCTTTAGTAGCTTGGGTTACTCTGAGTTACTCAAAAATGTGTACATGTTCATGGAGAGTGATTGGTCCTTACAGGCGACCGTGTCAGCACTACCATTTCTCATCCGATATTAATTAAAAGTGATGAGTGACACCTCTGTGATTGTGTGCGGCTTCCTGACACTTGCTCGGTTGAGGAGAAACATTTGGCCTGGGCCGAGGAGGATGAAGGACTGGTATTCAAAACATTTGCCTCGTTCATGTTTGAGAGATGTCTTTGTTAATGAATTATGACTCTTTTGCAATAAAGCCTAAGTGTCTACCTTTTCACATCGTGGCAGACATTTGGTCTTGGATGACTTCCTGTTGCCATAGGGTACATGCAACTAGACTAGTCTGCTTGCAACTGGGAAACTAAATGAAAACACTACTATGCTAGGCTGGCTCATATTGGAGGTTGCGGTTTTCAGTTTAGTTTCAAAATGAGTATTTTGATTTGCAGAGGAAGCCGAGCCCAACTGTCAATATCCTTAAGTCTAGTTTATATTCAAATTCCCACTTGGTTGACCTAATTCTACTGTTGTAGTTACTTTAATTATTTAGCCTATATTCATTTTTCTTCACTATCTTAAGAACTGTCAACATGAGTGATGAACATAGTGGAAGTGAATAGATGATTGATTTACAGAGTTTATCTGAGAGTCCTTTTCCATGATATGGCAGTGGAATATGTTTGGATATCTTATCAGGTAACAATGTTATAATCACTGTGTTGTTACACAGGTATAACAACAATTTCATTATTTACAAAAGGTTTTAACTTGTGGAAAGCAGAAGTAAGATTTCCCTATGTGAAGATACAGTACTACAGTATGTTGGTAGTGCACTGTTCAATGTCAACATATCCATTGTTTTCACACACATAGTGGTTCCCTGTCACTTGAGTTTCTGGGTTTTGACACAGAGGAATGAAGAAAACCTTACCTTTCTTTTAGTCCCTTTGGCACTTGGAGGGGCCTGTCACTTAACAGCTGGGCTTGGTCTGGGCTCCCCGAGACAGGCAGCACCAAACAGGCTTTGTATCAATCTGCCAGTCCTGGTAAGTGGACTGGGAGAATTTCAGGTCTCCAAGGTGAGATTGTGTGGATAGCTCCAGTCGATTGGTTGGGTGAGGAAGTTGCGTGTGTGAAAACGTATCTGAATATAGAGACCCTTTAGGTTAGAAGGTCATTTTGAAAATATATTATTGGTTGAATGTACAGTATATTGTAATATTGGTGTAATTACAGAAGTAGAGGAGATGCATATTTAACTATGTGCAATAAATAAACTAAAGGTGTGTGTATCCTTCAACTACAGTATAATTTAAATATATATACAGTATATGGTGCATTCATGGGCAGTCATACTAACCCCAGCCTTTACATTATGTTAAGCGCAAGAAGGTTTTCTAGCATTTTCTTTTCTCTCTCCATAATTAAAGCAGCACACACTATACATTTTGTCCTATTGTGTTTGTTTTTGTGTTTGTTGTTGTGTTTGGTTTGTGTTTGCTGTTGTGTTTAGTGTTGTGTTTGGTTTGTGTTTGTTGTTGTGTTTGGTTTGTGTTTATTGTTGTGTTTGGTTTGTGTTTGTTGTTGTGTTTGGTTTGTGTTTGTTGTTGTGTTTGGTTTGTGTTTGGTTTGTGTTTGTTGTTGTGTTTGGTTTGTGTTTGTTGTTGTGTTTGGTTTGTGTTTGTTGTTGTTGTTGTGTTTGGTTTGTGTTTGTTGTTGTGTTTGTTGTTGTGTTTGGTTTGTGTTTGTTGTTGTTGTTGTGTTTGGTTTGTGTTTGGTACAGTGCAGTACATATCAGAGTGAGAGGAGAGAAAGGACATAGTATTATTAAAGTCTACACCAAAGCAGCTAGCCACATATTTCCTCTCCCATCATTCCCTTTTTCCTGACCTCAAACAAGAAGTTAAGTGGCGTCCCTCATCTCCATTACCAGTGAGAGATTCATTTCTCTTACACTCAGAGAACCATGCTGTTTTTATAATAAGACCTTCCTTATAAATGCCAGAGCTTCACACTTCTGCAGCTTCCATCCATCCTTGGGCACCCAACAGCATATGCTGTTATCTTCCTCAACACCAGTGATATGGCTAAGTGGCTTTGGGGACGCACACGTTAAGGGCCACAGTTCCACAGGGCTACAGTACATAATGGAGACATAGCTTCTTCTTCATTAGAGTGAGCCCTCAGCACTGAGCTGAGCATCCTCTCTTTGTGGTCCCATGGCTCCTGGAGTGGTACTGCCATCCACACACTGCCCACATAAACACACACGTTCATTTCAGAGCAGCACAAACAACAACAAAGCAGATGTCAGTCACAGACTCCAGAGTGTGTGTTGATGAGGCAAGGGGAAGCAGGGGAGGTGAGGGGAGGCAGGGGGAAGCACGGGAGGCAGGGGGAAGCAGGGGCGGTAGGGGGAAGCAGGGGAGGTGAGGGGAGGCAGGGGGAAGCACGGGAGGCAGGGGGAAGCAGGGGCGGTAGGGGGAAGCAGGGGAGGTGAGGGGAGGCAGGGGGAAGCACGGGAGGCAGGGGGAAGCAGGGGCGGTAGGGGAAGAAGTGGGAGGCAGGGGGAAGCAGGGCAGTAGGGGGAAGCAGGGGCGGTAGGGGGAAGCAGGGGAGGTGAGGGGAGGCAGGGGGAAGCACGGGAGGCAGGGGGAAGCAGGGGCGGTAGGGGGAAGCAGTGGGAGGCAGGGGGAAGCAGGGCGGTAGGGGGGAAGCAGGGGCGGTAGGGGGAAGCAGGGGAGGTGAGGGGAGGCAGGGGGAAGCACGGGAGGCAGGGGGAAGCAGGGGCGGTAGGGGGAAGCAGGGGAGGTGAGGGGAGGCAGGGGGAAGCACGGGAGGCAGGGGGAAGCAGGGGCGGTAGGGGAAGCAGGGGAGGTGAGGGGAGGCAGGGGGAAGCACGGGAGGCAGGGGGAAGCAGGGGCGGTAGGGGGAAGCAGTGGGAGGCAGGGGGAAGCAGGGCGGTAGGGGGAAGCAGGGGCGGTAGGGGGAAGCAGGGGAGGTGAGGGGAGGCAGGGGGAAGCACGGGAGGCAGGGGGAAGCAGGGGGAAGCAGTGGGAGGCAGGGGGAAGCAGGGCGGTAGGGGGAAGCAGGGGCGGTAGGGGGAAGCAGGGGAGGTAGGGGGAAGCACGGGAGGCAGGGGGAAGCAGGGGCGGTAGGGGGAAGCAGGGGAGGTGAGGGGAGGCAGGGGGAAGCACGGGAGGCAGGGGGAAGCAGGGGCGGTAGGGGGAAGCAGTGGGAGGCAGGGGGAAGAAGGGAAGGCAAGGGAAGACGGGGAAGCAGGGGAGGCGAGGCAGGGGGAAGCAGAGGAGGCAGGGAGAAGCAGGGGAGTCAGGGGAGGCAACGGAATCAATGGAAGGCAGGGGAAGGCAGGTGAAAGCAGGAGGACGCAGGGGTGAAGAGAAGAGGCAGGCCAAAGGAGGCGTTTCCTTACCAGACATTTATTAGTGTTAGTGGGGAGGAGTGAAGGGTGTCTTTGGGGGGTTCCAACTTTGTGTTTTAATGCGCATTATGTTCACCTTTAGATGGAGTGCTGCTATCACTGATGTGGTTGGTGTTTATTTGTTAATTACAGTTATTTACAATCACTTAGGCACTAATTTCAGAACCTTGATGTCATTTGTTGTCAAAACCCTAGACACAAAACTCACAACTGATGATCAAAATGCACACTTTTCAAAACTCTTTCCAATTGCTTGGATACAATACACATAAAGCTAAGATAATTTGTTAATTGAACTAAAATCACCTGTTCAAAATGACACAACTTCACATCAAAGTACTGCGTTAGAATCGAATAGCCCCCGCGATATGCAACTTTTCAGGGAAGTTAGGAACCAATACACACAGGCAGTTAGGAAAGCAAAGGCTAGCTTTTTCAAACAGAAATTTGCATCCTGTAGCACATACTTCAAAAATGTATGGGACACTGTAAAGACCATGTAGAATAAGAGCACCTCCTCCCAGCTGCCCACTACACTGAGGCTAAAAAACACTGTCCGATAAATTGGACACCACCGATAAGTCCACAATAATTGATCATTTCAATAAGCATTTTTCTACGGCTGGCCATGCTTTCCACCTGGCTACCCCTACCGCGGTCAACAATCCTGCACCTCCCACAGCAACTTGCCCAAGCCTCCCCCATTTCTCCTTCACCCAAATCCAGATAGCTGATGTTCTGAAAGAGCTGCAAAATCTGGACCCCTACAAATCAGCCGGGCTAGACAATCTGGACCCTCTCGTTCTAAAATTGTCAGCCGAAAATTTTGCGACCCCTGTTACTAGCCTGTTCAACCTCTCTTTCGTACCGTCTGACATTCCCAAAGATTGGAAAGCTGCCTCGGTCATCCCCCTCTTCAAAGGGGGAGACACTCTAGGCCCAAACTTCTACAGACCTATATTTATCCTACCCTGCCTTTCTAAGGTCTTCGAAAGCCAATTTAACAAACAGATCACAGACCATTTTGAATCCCACCGTACCTTCTCCGCTATGCAATCTGGTTTCCGAGCTGGTCATGGGTGCACCTCAGCCACGCTCAAGGTCCCAAACGATATCATAACCGCCATCGATAAGAGACAATACTGTGCAGCTGTATTCATCGACCTGGCCAAGGCTTTCGATTCTGTCAATCACCACATTCTTATCGACAAACTCAACAGCCTTGGTTTCTCAAATGACTGCCTCGCCTGGTTCACCAACTACTTCTCAGACAGAGTTCAGTGTGTCAAATCGGAGGGCCTGTTGTCCGGACCTCTGTCAGTCTCTATGGAGGTGCCACAGGGTTCAATTCTCGGGCCGACTCTTTTCTCTGTATACATCAATGATGAGGCTCTTGCTGCTGGTGATTCTCTGATCCACCTCTACGCAGACGACACCATTCTGTATACTCCTGGCCCTTCTTTGGACACTGTGTTAACTAACCTTCAGACGAGCTTCAATGCCATGCAACTCTCTTTCCGTGGCCTCCACTGCTCTTAAATGCAAGTAAAACTAAATGAATGCTCTTCAACCGACTGCTGCCCGCACCTGCCCGCCCGTCCAGCATCACTACTCTGGATGGTTCTGACTTAGAATATGTGGACAACTACAAATACCTAGGTGTCTGGTTAGACTGTAAACTCTCCTTCCAGACTCCCATTAAGCATCTCCAATCCAAAATTCAATCTAGAATCTGCTCCCTATTTCACAACAAGCATCCTCCACTCATGCTTCCAAACATACCCTCATAAAACTGACTATCCTGTCGATCCTTGACTTCGGCGATGTCAGTTACAAAATAGCCTCCAACACTCTACTCAGCAAATTGGATGCAGTCTATCACAGTGCCATCCGTTTTGTCACCAAAGCCTCATATGCTACCCACCACTGCGACCTGTATGCTCTCGTTGGCTGGCCCTCGCTTTATATTCGTCACCAAACCCACTGGCTCCAGGTCATCTGTAAGTCTTATCTCAGCTCACTGGTCACCATAGCAGCACCCACTCGTAGCACGCGCTCCAGCAGGTATATTTCACTGGTCACCCCCAAAGCCAATTCCTCCTTTGGCCACCTTTCCTCCCAGTTCTCTGCTGCCAATGACTGGAATGAATTGCAAAAATCAGTGAAGCTGGAGACTCATATCTCCCTCACTAACCTTAAGCACCAGCTGTCAGAGCAGCTCAGAACAGATCACTGCTCCTGTACATAAGCCATCTGTAAATAGCCCATCCAACTACCTCATCCCCATATTGTTCTTTTTTTTGTATTTTTTTGATGTTGCTCCTTTGCACCCCAGTATCTCTACTTGCACATTCATCTTCTGCACATCTATCACTCAAGTGTTTAATTGCTAAATTGTAATTATCTTACCTCATTTGCACAAACTGTATATAGACTTTTTCTATTGTGTTATTGACTGTACGTCTGTTTATTCCATGTGTAACTCTGTGTTGTTGTTTGTGTCGCACTGCTTTCTTGGCCAGGTCACAGTTGTAAATGAGAACTTGTTCTCAACTAACCTACATGGTTAAATTAAGGTGAAATAAATAAAACATTTCTAAATGCAATTCACACATTACATCTGAGATGACTGTCTATTCATTTCATTACAATGGTCTAACTATGAATTGATACAACTGCTCAAAATGATAAGTAAACTGTTTCATTACTCTTAACGCATAGTTTCATGGAAACTGACAAACAATATTCCATGTTTGGATCATGAAAGTTTCAGGATAACAAGATCCAATGACACCAATTACCGTGGAACATGAACCAATTGGACTACATTATCTATGGATGTAATATTTCATCATCATTCTTTATCAGACACTGTTTCTATGGTCACATGTACCACTTTCCCAGACAATTTTTTTCAGATTTGACATTACTGTACACTTTATTAGGTACATCTATCTAGTACTGTGTAGGACCCCCTTTTGCCTCCAGAACAGCCTGAATTATTCACGGTGTTGTACGTTAAAGATACCCTCCTGCACACCACTGTTTTAAACAGCTGTTATTTGAGCATTTGTGGCCTGTCTGTTAGCTTGAATGAGTCTGGACATTCTCCTCTGACCTCTCTCAATAACAAGGTGTTTTTGCCCACAGCACCAACAATCATACCACGGTCAAAGTTGCTTAGATTACGCATCTTGCTCGTTCTAATGTTTGGTCAAACAACAACTTAAGCTCTCTACTCTATATACTCTATATATTGAGTTGCATGCAGCCACAGGATTCACTGTTCGAAGAAGCAGGCTATTTGCGTAAACACGCAGGTGTACCTAATGAAGTGTCCAGTGAGTATGCAGGCCCTTGTAATTGCTTTTCCAACACTTCCAACTCGTTACTGATGATTGATTTCACATTGGGTACGAGTGTATAGTGAAATGAGGGGTATCTACCTACAACAACATAGCAATAACATGGAGCCGGCAGGTGATCCAGGTCACAAAAAGGTCAAGCAGTGGGAGGAGGAAGAAGAGGAAGATGTGGTGGTCAAAGGAATGGCAGGGGACAAGCACCCCATCTGAGAGGTGGTTGTGGGCCTCGTTTGAGAAGTGTGGGGGAACGTGGCCATGGACCAAGACAGCGGCAGCAACCGCAAAGAGTGTAAAAATGAAATCCGAGCAATAGCTGTAGACCATGTCGTAAATCATGACAATGACTGAGGCAGCTCCAATGATTCAACCAAACCTCAGAAGATCAACCGTGGTCTCAATCATCAGAACTTTCCACAATGAGAACCGGTAAGTCTTCGATATGTGACCGATCGGCTTAATTCGGTTTTATGTAGCAAAATTTTAAATGGTGTTTTTACATGGGATAAAAGTAGAGACCCAGAGCTAGAAAATGGTATATCATACACTACAGTTGAGGGACAATGGGAAAGCAATTCTGCTTTGAAAGTTAATAAACTTGTAACCTAATTTTTTTGAAAATGTCCCTTGAATGTTTTGGTAAACCTACTGGAGACCTCTTCTTTGTCTACGCCCATTCAGCATCGTTCACATCCTCTTAAGACTTAATCTCAACCATCTCTTGAAGGATTCACATATAAGGCCATGTCCTAAACAATTCATCAATTGTATTCATTCATTTTATACAAGAATTAGATGCAAACACCATAATTGAGAAATGTTTTGTGTGTTTCCTGACCTTCTTGAGGTCACCAAATGAAAAACACTCAATATAACTGTCCCTTAAGTGTCCATGGACCCTTCCCACATTCTCACAAGTGGATATATAGTTTCATTTTCCAATTTTCGGGATTTAGGATTTTGGCCACGTGAAATCCTTTGTTCACTCTGTGGTCTCTCTCTCTGCATGCAAAGGGGAAGAGAGACTCCACCAGGAATTTACAACCTGAGATAACAGAACCTGGGTGTAGGAGAGAGTGAGAGAGGGGGAAGCCATGATCTACGCTCAGAAATGGCCACATCATGACACTAGCTATCTAGCTATCTAGCAGTAACTTGAAATGACAATGACTTTCTGACAAAATTAGAAATGTGTCATATCTGAAAATGTAGTTGTATAGACTCTCTTACCCTTATACAGTAGCAGTCAAACGTTTGGACACACCGACTCATCCAGGATTTTTCTTTATTTTTACTATTTTCTATATTGTAAAATAATAGTGAAGACATCAAAACTGTTCAATAACACATATGGAATCATGTAAAAAAAACAGAAAAGTGTTAAACAAATCAAAATATATGTTATATTTGAGATTCCTCAAAGTAGCAACCCTTTAACTTGATGACAGCTTTGCAAACGCTTGGCATTCTCTCAACCAGCTTCATAAGTTAGTCACCTGGAATGCAATTAAATTAAAAGGTGTGCATTGTTAAAAATGTATTTGTGGAATGTCTTTCCTTCTTAACTTCTTCGATATAGGGCGCGCTCTTTTAATTTTTGGATAAAAAAACGTTCCCGTTTTAAACAAGATATTTTGTCACGAAAAGATGCTCGACTATGCATATAATTGACAGCTTTGGAAAGAAAACACTCTGACGGTTCCAAATCTGCAAAGATATTATCTGTGAGTGCCACAGAACCGATGCTACAGGCGAAACCAAGACGAAATTTCAAACAGGAAATGCCCCAGATTTTGAATGCGCTTTGTTCCAATGTCTCCTTATATGGCTGTGATTGCGCAAGGAATGAGCCTACACTTTCTGTCGTTTCCCCAAGGTGTCTGCAGCATTGTGACGTATTTGTAGGCATATCATTGGAAGATTGACCATAAGAGACTACATTTACCGGGTGCCCCGCTTGGTGTCCTCCGTTGCAATTATTGCGCAATCTCCAGCTGCGTGCATTTTACAATTTGCTTCAGAGGAGAAACCAAACTGCCACGAATGACTTATCATCGAATGGATATGTGAAAAACACCTTGAGGATTGATTCTAAACAACGTTTGCCATGTTTCTGTCGATATTATGGAGTTAATTTGGAAAAAAGTTTGGCGTTGTAATGACTGAATTTTCGGGGTTTTTTCTTAGCCAAACGTGATGAACAAAACGGAGCGATTTCTCCTACACAAATAATCTTTTTGGACTGAACATTTGCTATCTAACTGAGAGTCTCCTCATTGAAAACATCCGAAGTTCTTCAAAGGTAAATGATTTTATTTGAATGCTTTTCTTGTTTTTGTGAAAATGTTGCCTGCTGAATGCTAGGCTTAATGCTATGCTAGCTATCAATACTCTTACACAAATGCTTGTGTAGCTATGGTTGAAAAGCATATTTTAAAAATCTGAGATGACAGTGTTGTTAACAAAAGGCTAAGCTTGTGAGCCAATATATTTATTTCATTTCATTTGCGATTTTCATGAATAGTTAAAGTTGCGTTATGGTAATGAGCTTGAGGCTATAATTGCGCTCCCTGATACGGGATTGCTCGACGCAACAGGTTAATGCGTTTAAGCCAATCAGTTGTGTTTTGACAATGTAGGGTTGATATATAGAAGATAGCCCTATTTGGTTAAAGACCAAGTCCATATTATGGCAAGAACAGCTCAAATAAGCAAAGAGAAATTACAGTCCATCATTGCTTTAAGACATGAAGATCAGTCAATGCAGAACATTTCAAGAACATTGCAGTTGCAAAAACCATCAAGCACTATCAAGCACTAAAACCATCAAGCACTAAAACAGGCTCTCATGAGAACCGCCACGTCAAGGCTCTCATGAGGACCGTCAAGTAACAGACACATCTCAACATCAACTGTTCAGAGGAGACAACGCAAATCAGGCCTTCATGGTCGAATTGCTGCAAAGAAACCACTACTAAAGGACCCCAATAAGAAGAAGAGACATGTTTGGGCAAAGAAACACGAGCAATGGACATTAGACTGGTGAAATCTGTCCTTTGGTCTGATGAGTCCAAATTCGAGATTTTTTCCCAACCGCCGTGTTTTTGTGAGACGCAGAGTATGTGAACGCATATATGGTTCCCACCGTGAAGCATGGAGGAGATGTGATGGTGTGGGGGTGCTTTGCTGGTGAAATGTCAGTGATTTATTTAGAATTCAAGGCACACTTAACCTGCATGACTACCACAGCATTCTGTTGCGATACGCCATCCCATCTGGTTGCACTTAGTGGAACTATCATGTTTTTCAACAGAACAATGACTTAACACACCTCCAGGCTGTGTAAGGGCTATTTGACCAAGTAGGAGAGTGATGGAGTGCTACAACAGATGACCTGGCCTCCACAATCTCCTGACCTCAACCCATTTAAGATGGTTTGGGATGAGTTGGACCGCAGACTGAAGGATAAGCACCCAACAAGTGCTCAGCATATGTGGGAACTCCTTCAAGACAGTTGGAAAAGCATTCCAAGTGAAGTTGGTTGAGAGAATGCCAAGAGTGTGCAAAGCAGTCATCAAGGCAAAGGGAGACTTCTTTGAACAAAATACATTTATAATATATTTTAATTTGTTTTACACTTTTTTGGTTACTACATGATTCCATATGTGTTATTTCATAGTTGTGTTGTAGAATGTAGAAAATTGTAAAATTAAAGAAAAATCCTGGAATGAGTAGGTGTGTCCAAACTTTTGACTGGTACTGTACATGGATGGACGCTTCTCACTGTCTGTCACAGATGCCATGGTTGCCCATAGTTTGAACATGTAATCCGGAGACAAGTGTTTTACAGCAGCCTTCTGTGTTCTCTTTTTGACTCCATCTACATATTTCCAATCAAATTAATTTTCTCCATCTCCTTAGCTACCATACTCTAATTACACCAGCTATTCCACTGATTTCAAAACTCTGTCCTCCAGTAAGTGGAGAGGAACATTTTTGCAGTTCTTCTATGTGACATCTTTCAAAAAAAGCTATGTTAGAAAGGATTACAGACACATACTGACCAGCTCATGTTATAGACAGAAGCGTGCGACATGGCAGACCAATCTGAACTAATTTCTCGGCATGTCCAGCCCAATCATTATCTCAGTCAATCAAGACTAGCTGGAAGGTTCCTGTCTTTTTTCCGTGTCTGGACCAACTAGGCTCATAATTTAACAATTGTATTCATATCTACAGATGGCATACAAGTGTGTTATTAATACACATGAAAGTGCACGTGTTCCACATTTCTGCCAAAAAGGGAATTTTTATTTTTTATTTTAAAGTTTACGGTCAAACGGCTCTCCTGTGAAGTAGTGACCCACAACATATGCCTAATTTCCTGAAACCAGTCACATATGCCAAACATTTTGCTCACTCCTTCAAGGACATTGTGTTGGAAGATTTGGTAGGCTGCCTGAGAAATATATAAATATTTTGAATAAAAAAACATATAAATGTTTCAAAGCTGTGGGTTAGTAGATGCTGCTGCATCAAATCACCTATCCCTCTCATTCTGTGTCGCAGGGGGTTCCAGGCAGCTGATATTTGTTGTGCAGCGTTCTCATATTATATTTCCTTTTCCTACCTCTGCTTGCTCTTGTAACTGGGAACCCTACACTCATTGGCAGCGTGCACCCTTCTGCTGAGCCCAGCATCTTGGTCACACTCTGTGACTGGGTTGGAGTGCAGGAGGCTGGGTACGAGGGGACTGGGGAAGTGTTAGCTACTTCACCACCATGAGAAAGTCTGGATGATTGTGGGCTGTTGATAGATTTCAGAGGTGTTGATTCAAAGTCTTGAACTCCCTCTACACAAGCTTGACAAAATATTTTGGTGGGAAGAAGAAGTCATTATTGAAGCAAACGACTAGTGAACAGTGTTTTTCTGCACAGCAGCGGGGGAGACATGATCTGCCTGCACTTGCCAGAGCAGAGCCCCCTGGTTTGTTTGCCTACCGGGCTGGGTGGGTAAGAGGGTACCAATACCAGCCCTGCTCCCTGCCTCCTCTCCTCTTAGCTCCATCCATTGCTGTGCCAGGATGTGGCCACCTAGCAGCAGAATCAACAAAAAGTACTGTTTCAATTAAACCTCCAGCTGGCGGTGGCAATCGCCCCCCCTACCCCCCATCACCAGCCCCCATCACTACCCCCCATCACCAGCCCCCATCACCAGTCCAGAAGAGACAACCTTCTCAAGTTTTGTGCAATTAGACACTCCATCTGTCTGAGATGAGAACCCCATCATGCATCCTATGCATTTACTCACAGACTTTTTCCAATTGCAGTCCTTCCTATGGAAAAATGTAGCAATGCACTGTGGACTCAATGCATGGCAATTGCTACACAAGAAATTTTAAAAATCATAATTTCTCAAACATGCTATTTTGATGATTACCCCAAGTCTCTAATCTCTTTGTCTGTGTTCCGTTCATCCCTATGAGAGAGTGAAAGAGATCACGCTGTAAAGCAGACTGCTGTGATGATCAGTGTGTATGTGTGTGTGTCTGTGAATGTTTGTGTGTGTGTGTCTGTGAATGTGTGTGTGTGCTTGGTGTGTGTGGGTGTGTTGCGCCGCAACTGTCTTTGTAAATTCAGCTCTCCATCAATGTGTTCAACCTCACGTATGCACACAGACAGACACACCTACATGTAAGCTACACACGTATATCTCATATATGATAAATGTTTCCGTCGCGCACAAAGAAGACCACACTCCTGGTGATGTCTATTCTTCGGCTGGGTGTGAATTGAGGAAGCCTGGGAGCCAGATGGGACCAGTGGATCAGGTTACCTGTTATAGCAGCGCATCTGCCAAGCCAGTCAATCACCTTGATGTCTGTGACAGGTCGATGGAGCCTGAGCAGGAAAGGCTAATGCAAAGGGAAGAGCAATTGGTTTGCTGGATCTAACCCTCATCCTCCTTCGCTCCCCTCCTTCACATTCTCCTCCCCTACCCCCAACACTATCTCTGGAGCCTCCGCCTCACCCACCCAGCCCCATGCAGCACCAGCCATGGACTTGAATTTGCAGCTCAGGTTGGCTCCTGAGGATTCTGTCTGAGGGACACAGGGACGAAGGTGGGGCTCAGTTACAGCCAAACCACTACTATTCTGTATTGACCAAGTCAATACAAAATACACTCCAAAAAATCTCTGAAGTTTTTTTGACATCTCAGATCTCTGTCCTTTGTCTATGGCCATAGAACCCCTTAGCTCAACCACTTGGAGAGTATAATCTTCAGCTATTTTCTTTGTGCATGTATTTGAAACAGCCAGTTCTCTGACCTGATTCTAAACAATCTGAAACATTCAAACTGTAGTACAGTCCTGAAAAGCATTATCATACTGTATTAACATACAGCAATATTCTGTATGAATTGTGGTGTATTTCCACAATAGACAATAGACTGACCCTGTTCCTCCTCACATTAGATAAGACTATATAAAAGATGTATCCTGATACCGCTAGGGGTCCTACATCACCTGGCTTCTTTAAATATTCTCTTACTTGTAAGCTAAGTGATTTGAGAGAGATTGTGCCTAGACTGTCAGAACTTTCCTGTCATATACTTCAACAGCAAATAGATAGCTGCTGGATGAATAATTCATAAGAAGCAATTTTCCCCCAGTCACTGAGTCATCAATCACATCACAGAAATACTGTGACCCAAACGGCACCCTATTCCCTATTTAGTGCACTACTTTTAACCAGAACCCTGTGCGCACTATATAGGTAATAGGGTGCCATTTTGGATGGACCGCAGGAGGATGAAGACCCCTGAGTCGGCCAGTGGAGCTGATCTACTGTCAAAGCCAGCCAGGTACTATTATTGGACTAAATGGTTGACACTTGCTGATCTTTTAGTTCATGTTGCACTGCAGCACTGTGAAACTTCCAGTTGCATAGACAAGCTACTAGAGAGTGTCTAGCTCCCCTTTGCTTATTGGCTTACTGGCCAGTGTGAGCTCTTATTATTCTTTACTTTGTTATCGCTATCACACTACAACTGCAGGTGCAAGTAGATTCTTTTCATAAAAAAAGGTGTATTTTCATAAAGAAATCAATGCAAATATTTTCTACTTTGTCTTTTTTTTTACCGACAGAAATGCTCTGCTTGAAAAGACCCTCTTCAGTGGAGCAATTTGATCCGTGATTGCATGCATTTACCCATGTAATTGAAATAATGAGAGATGATTGCTTTGAGCTCTTAGTCATAAGTTTCTAATCTTTTTGTTTAATCCTGGCATCAGCTGTCAGCGTGCTCGTTGGAGCTTCGGGAAGATACACTGAGGATATCATTTGCATCACCTCAGACTGCAATTTTTTCTCCCTTTCTCCCTGAGCTGATGCATGCTCCTGATTATATACAACTCTCCCAGGAACACAGGAGTTCTTGTGTTGTTTTGATAGGAACAAAGCAAACCGGAGCACAAATATGCAAGCGGCTTGTAGCAAAATTGCTGTCAGCCACAAGCAAAATAAAAAGCCCTCCTCCTCGTCACAGGTTCCGTGGCATTTGTTAAAGTTGTAATTCCTCATTCATCAACAGAGCTATCATGTCCTGATGATGGCGAGGATAGGACGCACCCTGTCACGGCGTTACACCTGACCTCCCTCCATCCCAACCTCCTCAAGCGGAGAGACACACCTCTGGGTGAAGCCTTTAACAAATGAACTATCAATCCCTCGATGTCTCCAGGCCAGCTGTCTACGATTATCACAATAACAAGAGAATGCAAAGCAAACACAAGCACATGAAAGTGTGGCAGTTAAATCTGCAGTCAAAACGTGTCAGTGTTTTTGAAATAATACTCAACTCACTTTTTTTTCTTGTGAAAAACAGTGATAGTATAGTGAACATCTTCTAATTACACAGAGAGAGGAAAATAATCGTTATTTTCCTCTCTCTGTGTAATTAGAAGATGTTCACTATACTATCACTGTTTTTCACAAGAAAAAAAAGTGAGTTGAGTATTATTTCAAAAACAGACAATCGTTTAAGCCATTAGTTAGTGCTAAAAATGGTAAAATGACTCAAATTTAATTCTCAAGTCTCTTTTCTACTTTTCTTCCAGCCATACAGGATGATTGACACCAAGTATCCCCCCAGAGCAATACTGACCTATTACAGTAGCAGACAGACTGACAACTCTGCATTCCCCCCCATAGGCTCTTCTTGTAGAATATCCTAAACTCCTGTTTCTTTCATCTAATGCAGCTACAGTACTGCAGGCTATTGGAGGCTCTGACCATGACAATGGACATTTTGATATACCCACCACTCAGGAGTTACAGTATATAGGAAAGATTTAACACACACATAAGACATTGTAAAGGTTGCTGAATCATAGGTGCCATGTCTTTCAGGACACCAGATGAGATGCAATCAACTCAGGTGTAAATTTTCCTAAACCATTTTATAAGAGATTCTTTCTATTGTGAGACGTGTGACAAAAGGGTTGAAGGCGGAATGGATACAATAGCTGACATGTCCTCTCTCCAACAATAGTTAGCTATGTCATAGCAAAACTTCATTGGACTTTTGGGCCTTTATTCCAGTAAGCGTGTATTAGTTAGGTGTGGAATTGATATAATGATGTGGAAGGCACTATGTGGAATAAGAACTAGGGTCTGCATCCTATAGGTAGCTCTGTGTGTGTTTCCATCAGCCAAGGCTGATGGAAACAGGGCTTTCTACCGAGATCTAGTGTACTCAGGCACAATTTCACATTATTTCCCTGTTCAAAGCCATACAGTTGAAGTCAGAAGTTTACATACAACTTAGCCAAATACATTTCAACTCAGTATTTCACAATTCCTGACGTTTAATCCGAGTAAAAATTCCCTGTCTTATGTCAGTTAGGATCACCACTTTATTTTAAGAATGTGAAATGTCAGAATAATAGTAGAGAGAATGATTTATTTCAGATTTGATTTCTTTCATCACATTCCCAGTGGGTCAGAAGTTTACATACACTCAATTAGTATATGGTAGCATTGCCTTCACATTGTTTAACTTGGGTCAAACATTTCGGGTAGCCTTCCACAAGCTTCCCACAATAAGTTGGATGAATTTTGGCCCATTCCTCCTGACAGAGCTGGTGTAACTGAGTCAGGTTTGTAGGCTTCATTGCTCGCACACGCCTTTTCAGTTCTGCCCTCAAATTTCTATAGGATTGAGGTCAGGGCTTTGTGATGGTCACTCCAATGCCTTGACTTTGTTGTCCTTAACCCATTTTGTACCAACTTTGGAAGGTAATTGTCCATTTGGAAGACCCATTTGCGACCAAGCTTTAACTTCCTGACTGATGTCTTGAGATGCTTCAATTTATCCACATAATTTTCGTTCCTCATGATTCCGTCTATTTTGTGAAATGCACCACTCCCTCCTGCAGCAAAGCACCCTCACAACATGATGCTGCCACCCCTGTGCTTCACAGTTGGGATGGTGTTCTTCGGCTTCAAGCCTCCCCCTTTTCCCTCCAAACATAATGATGGTCATTATGGCCAAACAGTTCTATTTTTGTTTCATCAGACCAGAGGACATTTCTCCAAAAGTACGAATTATAAGTGAAATAATCTGTCTGTAAACAATTGTTGGAAAAATGACTTGTGTCATGTACAAAGTAGATGTCCTAACCGACTTGCCAAAACTATAGTTTGTTAACAAGAAATTTGTGAAGTGGTTGAAAAATGAGTTTTAATGACTGTATGTAAACTTCTGACTCAACTGTATATAGACAAGCCTCCTGTTATCACAGAACACTCTTCGCTCCCTGAAATAATTAAATACAGAATGCAAGGCACAACGCAATTTGGGACAGACTGAAAGCTGTGGATTTCTCAAGCAACAGTTACAATTTAATTGGACCACATCAATTTATTTCACATTTTTGAAATGTCATGCCTTTACAAGAACTAACCAGATTTGCATCTACTGCTGAATGTTTTTGCAGATTGGGGAAATAAATAAATAAGTCTAAATGCCAGTGTACTGAAAATGCCAAGCATTTTCTAAAGCAGCAAAAGTTGACTTATAAATGCTTTGCGTGGTGTGGCCGCCTTCACTATGACTGTTCTGCGTAGTGTTTCCAAATGCTTTGAGTGCAGGTAGTCTACTTGGCTTAAATGGGCAGCAAACTGTGGCATGCCTTTGTTTCTGTTTCCTCATCTGTTTTGTTTAATGTAGTGAAATATTCAGGCATCGAGACTCATAGAAAGTCCAATATTGACACATACTGAAAGACATTGGTGCCATTCATTTGAGTTTTATAACAGAACAAGGACCCGATTCCAACACAGGAATTTATGCCTTTTCTATGTATTTCTCAGTAGTTGGTATTCAGATTTGTTTTATGAAGGTGCCTAACGACCTTTGCAGGCTTGGTTTCCTTGTGCACACGCTGAATACATGTATTTCAGCCACTGAAAACCCTCCCACTTGCTGGCCAACAGATTTTCTCTTGGAGTTTTCATTTCATTTTCTGCCATTTAACTGCTTTCACATTTGTCTCTATAAGGTAAAATAGATCTAAAACAAGTATAATTTATATTTACAATTCCCCTCATCCCAACGGATTACTAATTTACCTCGCTCTTATCAATAGATCTTATCAATTTGTAAATTACAGTGCATGGAGAATGGTGTTATTTCAATCTGCAAAAAATTAAGTAGATGCTTTTTCCACTTGGAACTGTTTACTTAACCTTTTTCATGGTTTCCTCACGCGTAAAGGTGGTGGAATTATTAGGGAATTAAGTCAAGGTCAGAATATGGCGTATCTGTACACACCTCCGCCACACCTTCATTTATTAGTTTTCCACCCAAACCTATTAGCAGGTGAATATCATGCTTAACAATGCTTAAGATCAAGGTCAGAATACACATAGAGAGAAATGGCATACAAATTGAATTATGTTCCATTGACGTACGCTTAACTCGGGACAGAATCGGGTCCCAAATTATTAAATCAAAGGGATTTTAAGTCAACACCCCATTGTACTGTATGTTACAATTCTACACGCTTTGACATGATTTATTATGCCTTTAGGGGTATTTTGAGGGGTACAAAGAGGGGTATTTTGAGAACACAGTGGAAAGGCCCCCAATCCCCCCAGAAAATATAAATATACACTACCGTTCAAAAATAGAAATTAGAAATGTCCTTGTTTTTTAAATAAATACATTTTTTTTGTATATTAAAATAACATCAGACATTGTTGATGTTGTAAATGACTATTGTAGCTGGAAACGACTGTTTTTTTAAACCTCTTAAAGAGGCTGCGAATTTTTGCAGCTTTTTGTTAAAAATCGCGCAAAATGTCAACGTCCTGCTACTCATGCCAGGAATATAGTATATGCATATGATTAGTATGTGTGGATAGAAAACACTCTGAAGTTTCTAAAACTGGTCTGTGACTATAACAGAACGTGTGTAGGAGGCAAAATCCCAAGGAAAACTGTTCACAAAAAACACAAAACAAATATCCCTCCGCCAGTCTCTGTATTGTCTATGGCAAGGGAAAATAGATAGCGTCCAGTTTACAATGCCTACAGCTTCCACACGATGTCGCCAGTACTGGCAATTGGGTTGAAGTTTATCCTTGGTGAAATGAGGAATAGGCACTTCCTGTCTTCAGGTACACCGGAGGAAGTTATGAAAGGGAGAATATGGACCATGATTTCAAGACTTGCTGCTATTGAATACAGATCGCCCCGTGATCAATTTGATCGATTATTAACGTTTACTAATACCTAAAGTTGGATTACAAAAGTAGTTTGAAGTGTTTTGTCAAAGTTTATAGGCAACTTTTTTAATTGTAAAAAATGACGTTGCGTTTTGGAAAGCAGTTTTTTCCTGGATCAGACGGGCTTCATAAATGGACATTTTGGGTATACATGGACGGATTTAATCGAAAAAAAGACCCAATTGTGATGTTTATGGGACATATAGGAGTGCCAACAAAGAAGCTCGTCAAAGGTAATGAATGTTTTATATTTTATTTCTGCGTTTTGTGTAGTTATTTTGTTTACGTCCCCTTTGGGTATTTAGGGGGTTGCATGCTATCAGATAATAGCTTCTCATGCTTTCGCCGAAAAGCATTTAAAAAATCTGACATGTTGGCTAGATTCATAACGAGTGTAGCTTTAATTGAGTACCCTGCATGTGTGTTTTAATGAAAGTTTGAGTTGTATCGAGTACTATTAGTTGTCACTCTGAAATTTCCGCTGATTTCCGCTGATGTTGATCCCTGTACTGGGATGAATCCCTAACAGGTTTTAATGGAATATCTACATAGGCGTACATATCAGCACCCATCACTCCTGTGTTCCAACGGCACGTTGTGTTAGCTAATCCAAGTTTATCATTTTAAAAGGCTAATTGATCATTAGAAAACCCTTTTGTAATTATCTTAGCACAGCTGAAAATTGTTGTCCTGATAAAATAAGCAATACTGTCCTTCTTTAGATCAGTTGAGTATCTGGGGCATCAACATTTGTGGGTTCGATTAAAGGCTCAAAATGGACAGAAACAAATAGCTTTCTTCTGAACCTCATCAGTCTATTCTTGTTCTGAGAAATGAAGGCTATTCCAATGCGAGAAATTGCCAAGACTGAAGATCTCATACAACGCTGTGTACTACTGCCTTCACAGAACAGCACAAACTGGCCCTAACCAGAATAGAAAGAGGAGTGGGAGGCCTCGGTGCACAACTGCACAACTGAGCAAGAGGACAAGTACTAGAGTACTAGTATTAGAGTGTCTAGTTCGTATAGCCTCAAAACATGGTTAAAACAATAATTTCATATAATGGTTGGTCAGTCCTTGCGTCCATAGCTCTGTCTATTAATCTGAGAGTGGTTACATTTCTCCAGGCCCATCCCTCAGCTTTTTACCAAAACAGAGGCGGGCCGAGCGTTTTGTTATTGTTTCATCTGTGGATTATAAAGATATCAAAGTGTCACCAACAAAAAGTTTAACAATAGGCCTATAGCAAATGCGGCATATGGCATTCATTAATCACATGTCCAAGTGTCACGACTTCTACCGAAGGTAACTCCTCTCCCTGTTCGGGCGGCGCTCGGCGTCGCCGGTTTACTAGCCGCCACTGATCCCTTTTTCCTTTTCTGGTTGTTTTGTCTGTGTTCCTTTTCACACCTGGTTTCATTTGAGCTTATTTCTGTGTGTATTTAGGGCACCTGTTGCCTGCCTTAGTTTGTGCGGGATTAAGCTTGTGTGTATTTGCGCTTGATTATCGTTGATGTTTTTGTTGTTTTCACTATTACACACGTGTATGTAAGTGTCTGAACTGAGTTTGTTCCTCCGGGCGTTTTGCACGAGTTTCTGAATTGTTTTCACTATTACCCACATGTATGTAAGTGTCGGAACTGTGGTTGTTCCTCCGTGCACGAGTTTCTGATTCTTCGAAAGCGTAGTTTTGGGATTTTCGTCTGTGCCATTTTTGTATTGGTGGACTATAATGATTAAACACGCTTCTCAAAATTCCCTGCTCTCCTGCGCCTGACTCCTACACCTCTCACCGAGACGCACCTTATCACACCAGGATGTCTCTATTGGGCCATAACCTTCCCAGTCAACCAGGTACTGGAAACCCCTGCCCCGTGGTCGAACCCTCAGGAGGTGTCTCACCGTGTATGCCGGATGCCCATCGATGACACGGGGAAGAGGGGTGGGCAAGGAAATAGAAGACAAAGGGTGGCGACACAGGCTTAATTCTAGACACAAGGAATGTAGGATGTATACGAAGGGTACGGGACAACAGAAGGCAGACAGCAGAGGGGCTAATGATCTTGGAGATGGGGAAAGGGCCGATAAACCGGGGGGACAGTTTGCGAGACTCCACCGTGGAGGGGCAGATCCCATGTGGACAGCCATACTTTCTGCCCGAGATGATACTGGGGAGCTGGGCTTCGATGGCGATCAGCTTGTCGTCAATACCTGGAGGTGGTCTTGAGGAGGGCCAACTGGGCTCTCCTCCAGGTACGACAACAGCGGCGGACAAACATATGGGCAGAAGGCTTGCCAACCTCCTCGTCCTGCTCAGGGAAGAGTGGAGGCTGATACCCGAGGGAACACTCAAAGGGAGATAGGCCCGTGGCAGAGCAGGGAAGGGTGTTGCAGGCGTATTCGACACACACACGCTGCTGGCTCCAGGTGGTGAGGTTGGCGGAGCAGCGCAGGGTAGTTTCAAGGTCCTGGTTGGCTCGCTCCGACTGACCATTGGACTAAGGGTGGAACCCGGAGGACAGGCTGGCCCAATGAGGGTGCAGAACGCCTTCCAGAAAAGGGATGAGAACTGAGGACTCGGGTCGTTAGACCTTGTCCACGGGCAGTCCGTGGATACGGAAGATGTGCTGCACTATGAGCTGGGCTAGCTCTAGTAGTTTGTGGAGAGGAATGAAGTTAGCAGCTTTGGAAAGCCAATCCACCATGGACAGAATGTCAGGGTTTCCATCAGATGGGGGAAGACCTGTGACAAGTCCAGGGAGATGTGAGACCCGGGACGGTGGGGGACAGGCAGAGGTTGGAGGAGGAATCGTGTTCTGTGCACACACCTTGCAAGCGGCGATGAATGCGGACACATCAGGAACCATAGTAGGCCACCAAATCCTCTGTCACAGACCCCCCCCCCCCACCCCGGCTGGTAACATTGTGCATCATGGACCTGCTTCCCTATTCCCCAGCTGAGTGCCGTCGCCAGGCATGAAGTGGGAAGGATGGTCTCAGGTTCCGGGGTAGTAGTCCTGGGGCTATAGTGGCGGGACAGTGCATCCGGCTTGACATTCTTGGATCCCGGCCAGTATGTTGTCAGTCCACACGACGAACGAATGTTCCGCCCCCTCCAGCTAGTGCCTCCATTCCTCCAACTTCACCGCGAGAGGCTCACAATTTCCCACATCATTGTTCCTTTCCATGGCATTGAGGCAAAGGGAGAAGAAGGCACAGGGATGTAGCTTGACGTCAAGGGTAGAACGCTGGGACAGGACAACCCCCACTCCTACATCCGAAGCATCGGCCTCCACCACGAGATGGGTCAGGATGAACCAGGACGGGAGCTGTGGTGAAGCAATGTTTGAGGTCTGGAAACATCGGGTCAGCAGCTGGAGACCACGTGAACGGAACCTCGGGCAAGGTGAGTGCTGACAGGGGGGAAGCCAGGGTGCTGCAACCCCGGATAGGGTGACAATAGAAGTTGGCAAACCCCAGAGAACGTTGCACTTGCAGCCTGGACGTAGGCTGAGGCAAATCCATCACTGCTTTCACCTTCCCGGGATTCATCTGGACACTCCCAGCAGAGATGATGTAACCCAGAAAGGGGATGGAGAAGCGATGGAACTCGCACTTCTCCGCCTTCACAAACAGCTGATTCTCCAGAAGGGGTTGAAGGACCTGCCGGACGTAGAGCATGTGTTCTTAAGGGGAGCGGGAGAAGACGAGGATGTCATCAATGTAGATGAAGACGAATCGGTTCAACATGTTGCGGAGGAAATCATTCACCAGAGCCTGGAACACAGCAGGGGCTCGTTGGTGAGGCCAAAGGGCATGACCAGATACTCGTAGTCGCCACTGGCTGTGTGGAAGACAGTGTGGAAGACAAATTTTGCACGCCCAATTTTTCCGTTTTTGATTTGTTAAAAAAGTTTGAAATATCCAATAAATGTCGTTCCACTTCATGATTGTGTCCCACTTGTTGTTGAATCTTCACAAAAAAATACAGTTTTATATCTTTATGTTTGAAGCCTGAAATGTGGCAAAAGGTCGCAAAGTTCAAGGGGGCCGAATACTTTCGCAAGGCACTGTATCTGCCCCAGATGGTAGGCGTTCCGTAAATCCAGCTTGGAAACCACAGTGGCCCCCTGGAGCGGCTCAAAGGCCGAGGAGATGAGTGGTAGCGGGTAATGGTTCTTAACCATAATGTCATTGAGCACCCGGTAGTCAATGCACAGGCACAGGGTCTTGTCCTTCTTCTCCACCAAGAAGAACCGTGTGCTGGCGGGAGAGGAAGAGGGTTGGATAAATCCAGCAGCTAGGGAGTCCCCAATGTAGGTATCAATAGCCTTGGTCTCCGGTCCCGACAGAGAGTACAGACGTCCTTGGGGCGTCTAGGGAGAAGGTAAATCCCGTAGTCATAGGATCGGTGCTGTGGAAGCGATGTAGCCCGGGTCTTGCTGAACACCTCCCAGAGGTCCTGGTACTCCACGGGAATGGCGGAGAGGTCCGGGTACCGTCCGAGCCCCCAGGGAGACGTCCCGGGGCAGGTTGTGCTGACTTCAGGCAATGGGTGTGGCAGAACGGGCTCCAGCTCATGATGGCATCAGTAGACCAGTTAATGAGGGCATTGTGTCGTTGGCGCCAGGAGAATCCCAATACCATGGGAATCAGAGGGGACTTGATGAGTAGGAATTGGAAAGCCTCGCTGTGGTTTCCCGACACTCGTAGGTTGATGGGAGTGGTGTTGTGGGTGACTCGGCCTATAGAGCCCGTCCAGCGCTCTAACATCCATTGTAATGGAGAGGGGCTGAGTGTTCAGCTCTGAAAAAGCTCTCATCGGCCCCAGAGTGAGAACCCAGAGAGATTTGGACTGGTCTCCCTACAGCAGAATGGCATGAAAATGGGTGCAAGCAGCGAAAGCAGGAACGTTCTCCATATGGCCCACCTGAGTACTTGCTCCTACCGGTGAGCCTGGTTTCTTTAACCTCGACTGGGGTAGGTGGGACGCTTGCGTCCCACATAGCCAATAGCCAGGGAAAATGTGGGCGCCAAATTCAAGTACATTTCTATAAAAATCAAACTTTCATTAAATTACACATGCAAGAGAGCAAATTAAAGCTACAACGAGTGATTCCAAAAAGGCTTTTCGGCGAAAGCATAAGATGCTATTATCTGATGATAGCACAACAGTAAACAATGAGAGAGTAGCATATTTCAACTCTGCAGGCGCGACACAAAATGCAGAAATAAAATATAAATCAGGCATTACCTTTGACGAGCTTCTTTTGTTGGCACTCCTATATGTCCCATAAACATCACAAATGGTCCTTTTGTTCGATTAATTCTGTCGATATATATCCAAAATGTCAATTTATCTGGCACGTTTGATCCAGAAAAACACAGCTTCCAACTTATGCAACGTCGCTACAAAATATCTCAAAAGTTACCTATAAACTTTGACAAAACATTTCAAACTACTTTTGTAATACAACGTTAGTTATTTCTAAACGTATATAATCGATCAAATTGAAGACGGGATGATCTGTATTCAATACAGGAGCAAAACAATCTGACTCTAATTTTCTGGTTAAAAGGTACACATGAAGTGACGTTCATTCTGAGCTATGGTACTTCTTCATTACACAAAGGAAAAACCTCAACCAATTTCTACAAACTGGTGACATCCAGTGGAAGCGGTAGGAACTGCCGGAAAGTCGATTAGAATTCTGGATTCCCCATGAAACCATATTAAAAAGACAGTGACTTAAAAAAAAAAAAGTAATCTGAATGGTTTGTCCTCGGGGTTTCGCCTGCTAAATAAGTTCTGTTATACTCACAGACATGATTCAAACAGTTTTAGAAACTTCAGAGTGTTTTCTATCCAATACTAATAATAATATGCATATATTAGGACCTGGGACAGAGTAGGAGGCAGTTCAGTTTGGGCACGCTATTTATCCAAAAGTGAAAATGCTGCCCCCTACCCCAAACAGGTTAAAGGACAAGAGGACACGAAATTACCAAGAGTCCCGCAATACAGACAACTCTTCGTGTCAATCCTATATTGCCATTCCATTGGAGACAGCCCAGCTCTGCCTATTGGCATAGGCTCAGGAAGCGGTGACTCGGTCATCTTCGGCAGCCCTCGGGTTCTATCGGCAACGAGACCGTCGGGAGCTTCCGGAATGAATCGAACGCAGGGTAGGATCCCTGGGCATGCGAGCGAAATCCAAATTCCTCTCCCTCTGTCATTCCCGTAATCGGCCATCGATACGGATGGTCAAAGCGATGAGGGTATCAAGCTCCGTAGGTGACTCCCGGGCTGCAAGCTCGTCCTTGACCCCCTGGCGAGACGCCATGCAGGAACATATGGACAGTGCATCTTGATTCCAAGCACTCTCTGCTGCCAACGTGTGGAAATCCACCGCATAATCAGCTACACTACGAAAGTCCTGCCGAAGCCGGTTTAGCTTCCGAACGGCCTCTCGCCCGGGGAACGTGGCATCAAAGACCTTCCTCACTTCTCCCACGAACCACTCCAGACCAACGCATATGACCGGCTGTTGTTCCCACACTGCAGTAGCCCAGGTGAGAGCCCTCCCGGACATCAGTGTGATGAGGTAGGCTATCTTGGAGGGTTCCGAGGGGAAGAAGGAGGGATGAAGCTCGAAGACAGGGGCACACTGAGCTAGGAACTTCCGTCAGGTGCTCAACCTTCCATTGAAGCGTTCCGGAAGAGGTAAGCGGGGCTCCCGAGATGGTGGAGTGACCGATGAGACAGCACTACTAGCAGCTGAGGAGCGGAGGAGCTGAGGAGCTGTGGGGTTACCACCATGGTAGGCAACCTCCCAGACAACCCTTGGAATTGCTTCAGCAAACTGTCCAATGCCCGGTCATGGCATTCAGCCAATGTTTGGACCCCCTCCACAAGGCCACAGCAATTCCTCATGCAGACCGATGGTGGCTCCCTGGGTGGAGATGGTGTTGCGCAGCTGGCCCAGGTCTGCTGGCCAGTTCGTACTATCAGGTATCAAGGTAAGACCCAGATGCAGACTGTGTCAAAGTAACAATGTTTATTACAGAAACAGGGGCAAAGGTACAGGCAGGCTCGGGGTCAGGTCAGACAGAGGTCGGTAATCCAGAGGTGGGGCAAAGGAACAGGATGGCAGGCATGCTCAGGGTCAGGGGCAGGCAGAGTGGTCAGGCGGGTGGGTACAGAGTCAGGACAGGCAAGGATCAAAAACCAGGAGGACGAGAAAAGAGAGACTGGGGAAAAGCAGGAGCTGACACAAAAACACTGGTTGGCTTGACAAACAAGAAGAACTGGAAATAGACAAACAGAGAACACAGGTTAAAATACACAAGGGATAATGGGGAAGATGGGCGACACCTGGAAGGGGTGGAGACAATCACAAAGACAGTGGAAACAGATCAGGGTGTGACAGTGATAACAATAATGAGTGATATCCCTTTTCGCCGTAGTCTACACCACACCTGTCATCCGTAAATCCAAGCGTTTATTCAAGTTGGATAATCTTTGGATCCCGACAGCAGTCATACCATTGGAAGACATCATCATAGCACTGAGACTGCACTTGTGAAGGTGGTAAATTACCTTTTAATGGCATCAGACCGAGGCTCTGCATCTGTCCTTGTGCTCCTAGACCTTAGTGCTGCTTTTGATACCATCGATCACCACATTCTTTTGGAGAGATTGGAAACCCAAATTGGACTACACGGACAAGTTCTGGCCTGGTTTAGATCTTATCTGTCGGAAAGATATCAGTTTGTCTCTGTGAATGGTTTGTCCTCTGACAAATCAACTGTAAATTTCGGTGTTCCTCAAGGTGCCGTTTTAGGACCACTATTGTTTTCACTATATATTTTACCTCTTGGGGATGTCATTCGAAAACATAATGTTAACTTTCACTGCTATGCGGATGACACACAGCTTCTACATTTCAATGAAACATGGTGAAGCCCCAAAATTGCCCTCACTAGAAGCATGTGTTTCAGACATAAGGAAGTGGATGGCTGCAAACGTTCTACTTTTAAACTCAGACAAAGCAGAGATGCTTGTTCTAGGTCCCAAGAAACAAAGAGATCTTCTGTTGAATCTGATAATTAATCTTAATGGTTGTACAGTCGTCTCAAATAAAACTGTGAAGGACCTCAGCGTTACTCTGGACCCTGATCTCTACTTTTGAAGAACATATCAAGACCATTTCAGCTTTGGACAGCTTTGTTCCATCTACGTAACATTGCAAAAATCAGAAACTTTCTGTCCAAAAATGATGCAGAAAAATGTATCCATGCTTTTGTCACTTCTAGGTTAGACTACTGCAATGCTCTACTTTCCGGCTACCCGGATAAAGCACTAAATAAACTTCAGTTAGTGCTAAATACGGCTGCTAGAATCCTGACTAGAACCAAAAAATTTGATCATAATACTCCAGTGCTAGCCTCCCTACACTGGCTTCCTGTCAAGGCAAGGGCTGATTTCAAGGTTTTACTGCTAACCTACAAAGCATTACATGGGCTTGCTCCTACCTATCTCTCTGATTTGGTCCTGCTGTACATACGTACGTACGTACGCTACGGTCACAAGACGCATGCCTCCTAATTGTCCCTAGAATTTCTAAGCAAACAGCTGGAGGCAGGCCTTTCTCCTATAGAGCTCCATTTTTATGGAATGGTCTGCCTACCCATGTAAGAGACGCAAACTCGGTCTCAACCTTTAAGTCTTTACTGAAGACTCATCTCTTCAGTGGGTCATATGATTGAGTGTAGTCTGGCCCAGGAGTGGGAAGGTGAACGGAAAGGCTCTGGAGCAACGAACCGCCCTTGCTGTCTCTGCCTGGCCGGTTCCCCTCTTTCCACTGGGATTCTCTGCCTCTAACCCTATTACAGGGGCTGAGTCATTGGTTTACTGGGGCTCTTTCATACTGTCCCTAGGAGGGGTGCGTCACTTGAGTGGGTTGAGTCACTGATGTGATCTTCCTGTCTGGGTTGGCGTCCCCCCTTGGGTTGTGCCGTGGCGGAGATCTTTGTGGGCTATACTCGGCCTTGTCTCAGGATGGTAAGTTGGTGGTTGAAGATATCCCTCTAGTGGTGTGGGGGCTGTGCTTTGGCAAAGTGGGTGGAGTTATATCCTTCCTGTTTGGCCCTGTCCGGGGGTGTCCTCAGTTGGGGCTACAGTGTCTCCTGACCCCTCCTGTCTCAGCCTCCAGTATTTATGCTGCAGTAGTTTATGTGTCGGGGGGCTAGGGTCAGTTTGTTATATCTGGAGTACTTCTCCTGTCCTATTCTGTGTGCCTTGTGAATTTAAGTGTGTTCTCTCTAATTCTCTCTTTCTCTCTTTCTTTCTCTCTCTCAGAGGACCTGAGCCCTAGGACCATGCCTCAGGACTACCTGACATGATGACTCCTTGCTGTCCCCAGTCCACCTGGCCGTGCTGCTGCTCCAGTTTCAACTGTTCTGCCTTATTATTATTGGACCATGCTGGTCATTTATGAACATTTGAACATCTTGGCCATGTTCTGTTATAATCTCCACCCGGCACAGCCAGAAGAGGACTGGCCACCCCACATAGCCTGGTTCCTCTCTAGGTTTCTTCCTAGGTTTTGTCCTTTCTAGGGAGTTTTTCCTAGCCACCATGCTTCTACACCTGCATTGCTTGCTGTTTGGGATTTTAGGCTGGGTTTCTGTACAGCACTTTGAGATATCAGCTGATGTACGAAGGGCTATATAAATAAATTTGATTTGATTTGATTTGAAGACATACCTTGGACTGTAGCCTACAAAACCCGATTGCTCCTCTTTTCCCACGATCCATCAAACCCATTTGGTGTGTAATCATAGTGGTCTCTGACTTGTAATCAGACTCGCTCAGGTGGAACAAACTTAAACTTGCACCTTTTTTTCAATGCTGATTTAAATGACATTGAGAAAATAGAGAAGAGTCAAATATTTATTTTCGCAAACCTCCATTCTGAATTTAAAAGTAATCCTTGAAGTAATCATCTACATTACACTTACCTGTTTTTTGGAATCCCTTACATGTAACCCGTTCCTCCTCAACCCTTCTTGATACACACGGGAAAGTGATGCGTGTGAAAAGCCAAGCAACATTGCAGTTCTTGACACACTCAAACTGACACGCCTGGTACCTACAACCATACCCCGTTCAAAGGCACTTAAATCTTTTGTCTTGCCCGTTCACTCTCTGAATGACACACACATACAATCCATGTCTCAATTGACTCTAGGCTTAAAACTCCTTATTTAACCTGTCTCCTTCCCTTCATCTACACTGATTGAAGTGGATTTAACACTTTCACCTTCGATTCACCTGGTCAGCCTATCTCATTGAAATAGTAGGTGTTCCTAATGTTTTGTACACTGTGTGTAAAGAAATGATTGGGGGAGACGAATCAACCTGTCCCTACATTCACCGTGGCAATGTCACCTACAGTATAATATACTATAAGATATCTATTAGTGACAGGATAAACGTTCTCAATGCTAATTGGGTAACTACGGTGCCCCTAAGGGGCAAAGTAGGAAAACCACTCACAGCAGGTGTTCCAGCTCTCCCCATAGGTTGTATCCATTAGGGAACCACGGAGCAAAATGAAAATAAGGTGTTCCTGGTGAACAAATCCATGTAGTCCCTCCCCACTTTCTTCTGTTTTGTGCCTAATGAATAAGACCCTGGTTTCCTGGTGGTTCTCATCTTCTCTCTTGTTGTAGGCTGCCATAGTACACCTCTTCCTGGACGTCACTTTGTTTCTACTCTGACACTCTTCAGCCTCTTTGTTAAAGCATGATTCATAAAGGTAGCATTACCAGTCTATTCCTATTGCACATCCTCTACTTCGCTCAATCATCCTGGCTCTTGCCAATGACCACACTGAACCTTCCAAATCCATTGAGACATTTTGACTGATTTATTATGGGGCTTGACATGAAATCCACATATTCAGTTTACACAAACATACAAACAAATAAAATAAAATAAGATTGTGTGTGTGTGTGTGTGTGTGTGTGTGTGTGTGTGTGTGTGTGTGTGTGTGTGTGTGTGTGTGTGTGTGTGTGTGTGTGTGTGTGTGTGTGTGTGTGTGTGTGTGTGTGTGTGTGTAGTGTAGTGTATGTTAATATTTGTGGGTTTTGTGTGAGAGTGTCAGTGTAGTGTGTGAGTGAGTGTGTATATAGTGTAGACACGCACCCTGAGGCCAAACTCATCTGACTAAAGTCCAACATAAATTATATTTACATGTTTACTCTCCTGTTGTAGTTTGTAGTGGCCTTGACACAACATTAGTGTGTTATTCATCACACCTTAGCCTGTGGCGCTAGCTGCTCCAGCACTGAGTGAGCTTGGATTAAGTAAACTTTAGTCCTCTTTGCTCAGCCCAATCTGTTAAGTGGGGTTTAACCTGAGTCCTGACAGATAGCTTGGCTGTCCGACTCCTGAACCTCACATCCCAGTGGCTCCACTCCACCAGTGCAACAGAAACCTGCTTCAAAACACGTTCTGTTCACTGAGGCCTCAAATTCCAAAACAATTTATCAGAAGATTGAATATCCAACAGAAAGAGAGGGACTTGTCCATGGGCTGTAATTCAATGCAGCAGCAACATAGTCAAGTGGCAGTCTGACCTGAGAGAACCATTACTCCTATGTGACAAGTGGAGCCCACAGGCGACTCCAGACAGCCTCTTGTGTCCTGGAATAGTATCTTCGTAGTAAAACGGTTACCTGCAAGTATTTAAAGTCATTATCTCACATTATTTACAAAACATCGCATAAGAAGAGCTTGACAGTTGACCAGCTATTTTGCTGATTGTGTACAATGGAGACGTCATCGTTTTTAAAAGCTTCTCTGGAATGTGTGCCAACTTTCGTTGAGTTTGGGTTATCATAGCACTCAAAAGAGCTGAAGAGGAGCTTTACTCACAGGGAAAGGGCAAGAGAGTATTCACTTCCAAATTCCTCACTCAGAAATGAGGTAGAAGTGCCGCTTTTATTGACACGATAAATTAGGTACCTCATTACGGAAAACATGGACTCATCTCTTGAAAAGAGGAAAGCGGTAGCTAGGCCTAGTCAATAATCACCTTGTCATTTGCAATAGAAGATACATGGTAGGATTGTTTCAACAGTAAATAGAGTGCAAGAAAGATGCAACGTCATACATGTTCACTAGGGAAAGTAGTCACACATGTTCACTAGTAAAAGTAGTCACACATGTTCACTAGTAAAAGTAGTCATGCTTGTTCACTAGTAAAAGTAGTCACACATGTTCACTAGTAAAAGTAGTCATGCATGTTCACTATTAAAAGTAGTCACACATGTTCACTAGTAAAAGTAGTCATACATGTTCACTAGTGAAAGTAGTCATACATGTTCACTAGTAAAAGTAGTCATACATGTTCACTAGTAAAAGTAGTCATACATGTTCACTCGTAAAAGTAGTCATACATGTTCACTAGTAAAAGTAGTCATACATGTTCACTAGTAAAAGTAGTCATACATGTTCACTAGCTAAAGTAATCATACATGTTCACTAGTAAAAGTAGTCATACATGTTCACTAGTGAAAGTAGTCATACATGTTCACTAGTAAAAAATAGTCATACATGTTCACTAGTAAAAGTAGTCATACATGTTCACTAGTAAAAGTAGTCATACATGTTCACTAGTGAAAGTAGTCATACATGTTCACTAGTAAAAGTAGTCATACATGTTCACTAGTGAAAGTAGTCATACATGTTCACTAGTGAAAGTAGTCATACATGTTCACTAGTAAAAGTAGTCATACATGTTCACTAGTAAAAGTAGTCCTACATGTTCACTAGTGAAAGTAGTCATACATGTTCACTAGTAAAAGTAGTCATACATGTTCACTAGTAAAAGTAGTCATACATGTTCACTAGTAAAAGTAGTCATACATGTTCACTAGTAAAAGTAGTCATACATGTTCACTAGTAAAAGTAGTCATACATGTTCACTAGTAAAAGTAGTCATACATGTTCACTAGTGAAAGTAGTCATACATGTTCACTAGTGAAAGCTCATTTGAGTCTCATCAATGTATTTGATACATTTACACAGAATTGTGTTTTAATTTAAAAAGGGGTCAAATATCAAGGCAATTAACTTTGCAATAAACAGTTAATAATACAGGAAGTCTATGTTATGTATGTGTCACGACTTCCTCCGAAGTCGGTCCCTCTCCTTGTTCGGGCGACGTTCGGTGGTCGACGTCACCGGCTTTCTAGCCACCGCCGATCCACTTTTCATTTTCCATTTGTTCTGTCTTTGTCTTATCACACCTGGCTTCACTCAACCTATTACTTGTTTATTATTTAACCCTCTGTTCCCCATGTTGTATTTGTGAGTGATTGTTATCTGTTACGTGGATATTTGTCAGGCGCTGCAGTGTTGTTTTAGACCGTGTTTTGGCACTAGTATGTGTTATGTGCTGTCATTTGTTAACCGGTATTAAAGTGTGCCTGTTTATTACACTCAGCTCTCCTGCGCTTGACTTCGCCTCCCATATATGCCTTACAGTATGTTATTATTCAGAATCATCGGCTTGGCTCCTTTGCCAACGTGTTGAACAGTGCAACGCATAAAACCCAAGTTCAAAAAGCAACTGATGTATATAGAATTACCAAAGTAGAAAGTTGAAGGCTAAGTTGACACTTAGAATATCAGGTCCTATTCAATAAACACAAACAAAGGCTTTGAATGTGTAAAAGGAAATGTCTACAAGGTGAAACTTGAGAAGGTCTGCAGGTCCAAAAACATATTCCCTGTTATTCTCTCTCTTAGATCTGAACAGCAAATCTCTGCACTGCAACACGTGGATACATTTTTTTTTTGAAAAAGGAAACAGAAAAAATGCCAGTAACATGATGTTTCATTCAGGTCTCGATGTAATCGTCAGCCAAATGTACAGAGCAACACTGCCAGAAAATACTTGTCTCCAGATGATGGGACTGCTTTTTCTGCAGGTGAGGGCTGTTGTGTTACTTTAAGGAGGAAAGTCTCCTTATGAATGGAAAGCTTTGTTAAGACCACAGCTAAATATCTGAATGACCAAGGGAAATGTGTGGCTCACAAAGTCAAATCTTTTATTCTATTTTTGTCACTAAAGCACAATGCCGTTGACAGTTCTTTGAATATAAAACCAAAATAAAGAATGATGCATCTGTGATTTTTATACCGTTATATAACTGTTTATAACTGTTTAATAGCTGTAAAATAAAGCTTGTAAAACAGGAAATTTCGAAGAATACTGTGTTAGTAGATTTTTCTTAACAGTCCATAAAATTCATATTTTGCTTTGAGCCCAACCTCTTTGAAAAACACACAAACACACACCGTTTATGTGACGCCTCTCTCAGTGTATCCTGGGAAAAGCCGTGGTTGTGACACAATAAATAAACATCTGATTCCCTTACCATAGCCAGGGCCCAGGGACGACGGGGCGTGCTCTGTTGTCACCCCCCTAAAAGGGTGATTTGCCTCCTTGCTCTCTGATGAAAACTCTCTTTGACTTAGGCCCAACAATGCAAATTATACAGGAAAAGCAAACAAATGAAAAAAGAGAGAGCAGCCTTTGTCTTTTGTGGGGAAATCGTTGTTTGGGTTTATCCAGGGATGTGATCACATACACAGTGAGGCACAGTCGACGCACCTGTTATTCACCAGAATATTTTATCAAGTTCAACTGCAGCAACAAAACTGGCTCAAAGGAAGACAACACCACCCATTATTTTGTCCCTGAATTGTGTTCCTTTGCTAAGGCTAGATAAATACTATTAGCACCTTGGGTGTAATTATATCCCTTCAGGTGACATATAATACCACAAGTCAACCTATTTTCAAGTCTTTCTCTCATATTTGTATGGACTGAACTTCCATCTGGATAACACCATGTTTTAAACAAAGGGGTGAATCAGTAAACTTGGAGGCAAAAAAGCTGACATGTTTTCTACTGGAGTTCCAAGGTTGCATTTTGATCTGTCTCTCTGGCTGGCATGGAGAGTGCACACGGATGGAGAGAAGAGAACCTGATCCCAAGCCTTGTTGTACTCTTTGTTACTCCCGCTATGACAAAGAGCTGTGTTTCACCTGCATTGAGAAGATGTAAACAAGTGATTGATGGCTTCTAATAATGAATGTAAAGAACCATTGTTCTGTGTGGAGTCCTTGCCTCATGTAAAGATTTAGTGTCAGGCCCCAGGGTAGCTACCTAATGCTAGTCTCACCTTTCATCATAAACATCAAAGAAAACCTGTGCTCAAAAGTCAAAATAAAGCCCAAAGGTAGCCTCTGAGTTTGCACATTGCTCATTCACCAGACACCCACCCACGAGATATCTGCCGGTGGGCAGACATTTCAGACTGCTTGAAATAGTGCTTGGAACATGACTTTAGACACCCGGGTCCTTAGCTTATCATGACACCTGAAGCCAATTACACAGGAGGAATGCTAAAGAAGATGATTGGTTGATTGATTTACCTCTTACTTTCTTTTTTTCATCAATAGCGAATCATCATTTGGATTGTAAGCGAAACTGCAAGACCTGTGTTTTCTCTTGTGAGTCCACTTTAAAGAGTGATTCCACCCCTTTTTAAACTAATTTTCATTATCTCCAGCACAAAAGCAGTGTCTACATTTGTGAAAATGCAGCATTTCTGCATTTTGTAGAAACAAATATAAAGTTGGAAAAAGTTAAACCCGATGACAACATCAAAAATGATCAAACACTATGAGATTGTGTTTGTGATGTGGGAAGGAAGAAAATGTCCTCCCTCTGGCTAGAAACTCGTTGCAGGTTTTAAAAATCACTGTTTTTCTTACTTTTAATCCTACCCTGTGATGTCACAGAGAAGCATTTTTTAGGCCCTTTCTTCTTATCTTTTTAACCACAGATCATAGAAACGTACAGTTTTCACATGTGTAGTCACTGGTATGGTGCTGGAGATAAAGAATATGTGGTTGAAAAGTGTCAGACTTGCCCTTTAAACACAAAGACCAGAGTGGGAAAGATTTCAGATTTCCAGATTTGTCAGAGGCTAGATAGAGTTCACCTCACACCTGTAGCACAGAGGCTATTGGCAGTATAGGTCCACCAGTAACCTTGGTAACCAATCATAAGGATCATTAGTGGGGTCACTGCTTGCTATGGCAATGTGTGAAGTTGTCTGCAAAGCGAGGAACAATTGATGAGAGGCTATACAGTTAGGTAGAGAATATTATTCTGTGAACAAACCATGCAAAAGGTCATATGACAGGGATGTAACTCGTGGTTGAGAGGGGAGGAAAAGTGTATCAGGTTGGATTTTGCACCTTAGTCAGACAGAGAGCAGTACATTGGATACTGAGCTAAGTAGGCCTCAACAGGAAGGAACACACATAATACAGGCGATTGACGGGTTGGACTTGTCCAGGCATGAAAATGAGTTTCTCAGAGTCAGACTGGGGGAAAGGTGGAGGAAAGCCAGCTAGAGCAACTCTCATGGACTAGATACCTCTGACAGTCTTCTTCCGCAGACAGGTTGGGAAAATATACCTTATATAACCCCTGAGAACTCACCACAAATTATTTTTCTGACTGAAAATGTACAAAATGTTTCAATTTCTCTTTGAGATGGCTTTCAAAATACTGCAGCAAACAGGTACGCACCTTATAGCTTGTGATCACAAAAAAACACATGTTCCAATGGAGGTACGGCTGAGATTATATACAGTATGTTATCAAAATCCCTAAAGCCTAGCAACACAATCCTAATAGTCATGATAGGCTACATAGCAGACTCTATATGTTGTATTCCTAACGACATGCTAAGTAGACTTCTTTATTCACACTGTACCTTCACCTCTGACCTTAGCCAATATACATAATAACATGAAGGAAGAGGGGGAAAGGAAATTGAAGAGGATGGCACACAGACAAAAGTTGTATTTATTTAGTTATTTAGTTATTTTTATTTTTATATATAAGATGGTAATTGCTCTCTCATTAACACTTGGTTACAATACACTGCTGGCATGAGAGGAAACTTTTTCCATTGTTCTGTTACCAAGAAGGAAAATGTGAACATTCATCAAATATCTTTACTGACTTTGATGATTTTTTATTTACTTGTGTGTGTACCCATTTTGTGCTGCAAAATCTGTCCAATCATTGTTCATGTTGATTTGCCAAAGGAGAGCTAGCTGATCTCCTTATCAAGTACAATGAGTGAGTGCTGCAGTAAAGAAATGACAAAAACATGAATTGTTCAATTAGACTTTACAGTTCTCATACAGTAAACTCAATATACGTATGTTTTCTCTTTCAGTACAACAAAACAAGATAAATTCATACAAAGCATGACAACCTGTCTACAGCTCCGGTGCCCTTGGGGGCAGGGGGAAAGAATGAATCATAAGGGTTGAAATCATGTCTTCTTTATCCCCTGGGATAATGGCTGTTGTACCTTTTCAGGGGTGATTCTGGACAGATCTTGTTACACCCAGATCTCACTCTCTCCCTCTCTCCCTCTCTCCCTCTCTCCCACCCAGCCATTTGTAATGCCATAGATCATTAGCATCTTGGGTTACTTTCCCCTCCGCTACTTTTCCAAGACCCCATACTCACTTACTGACTGGCCACTTTGCAGTCTCTAAACAAATTAATAAACGTCCTCAGTGTGATGACATTCCACACCATCTCCAATGTTTATTTTCCTTAAATACTGGGGTTATATACTGGGGTTAGTCAGAAGCCTGGGTCAGGCTGGGGCTCACACACTCATGGGTGGGTTTAAGATTATCTTTATCAACTAGCTACCCTAAGTAATGACCTCTCAAAGTTTCACCTCAATACGAGAACGAATCGAAAGGGTTTCGCAGGAAACCTTTGTTTATTTAAAAGGGTAAAGCTTCTCACGAGAGGGACAAAGTTGAAGATCATCCGTTACCAGTTTTTAATTTTTTCACCTTTATTTAACCAGGTAGGCTAGTTGAGAACAAGTTCTCATTTGCAACTGCGACCTGGCCAAGATAAAGCATAACAATTTGACACATACAACAACACAGAGTTACACATGGAATTAACAAACATACAGTCAATAATGCAGTACAAAAGAAGAAAACAAAAAGTCTATATACAGTGAGTGAAAATGAGGTAAGATAAGGGAGTTACGGTAATAAATAGGCCATGGTGGCAAAGTCATTACAATATAGCAATTAAACACTGGAATGCTAGATGTGCAGAAGATGAATGTGCAAGTAGAGATACTGGGGTGCAAAGGAGCAAGATAAATAAATAAATACAGTATGGGCTATGTACAGGTTAGCTGTAGCCTAACTGTTTTATTGAGAAGCAACTCGCTTTGGGAATTAGTAATTGGCTATATGAATGTTTGAGACAAATCATATGAATGGACAGACACGTCTCCAAGTGAAATATCACTTATGTCCCCTCCATGTAGTGCAAAAATGTGTGCTCTATCTAACTGTGCAGACATACTGTCACGCCTTGGTCTTAGTATTTTGTGTTTTCTTTAATCATTTGGTCAGGCCAGGGTGTGACATGGGTTATTGTGGTGTGTTTTTGTCTTAGGGGTTTTGTGGGGTGTCTACGTAGTCTATGGCTGCCTGAGGCGGTTCTCAATCAGAGTCAGGTGATTATCGTTGTCTCTGATTGGGAACCATATTTAGGCAGCCATATTCTGTGAGTGTTTTCGTGGGTGATTGTTCCTGTCTTTGTGTTTGCACCAGATAGGGCTGTTTCGGTTTTCATTATTTCATTTCGTTAGTTTTGTAGTTTCTGTATGTATAGGTTTTCCTTCATTAAAATATATCATGAATCATCATCACGCTGCATTTTGGTCCGATCCTTGTTCTACCTCTTCGTCAGAGGAGGAGATAGAAGAGAGCCGTTACACATACAGTGCCTTCGGAAAGTATTAAGACCACTTGACTTTTCCAACATTTTGTTACGTGACAGCATTAATCTAAAATAGACTAAAAAATGTGCCTCATCAATCTACGCACAATGCCCCATAATGAGAAAGTGAAAATTGTTCTTCAGAAAGTTTTGCTAATGTATTAAATATAAAAACAGAAATACCTTATTTACATAAGTATTCAGACCCTTAGCTATGAGACTCAAAATTGAGCTCAGTTGCATCCTGTTTCCATTGATTATCCTTGAGATGTTTCTACAACTTGATTGGAGTCCACCTGTGATAAAAGTAATTGATTGGACATGATTTGGAAAGGCACATCTGTCTATATAAGGTCCTACAGTTGACAGTGCATATCAGAGCAAAAGCCAAAACATGAGGTCGAAGGAATTGTCCGTAGAGTTCCGATACAGGATTGTGTCGAGGCACAGGTCTGGGGAAGGATACCAAAAAAGATTATTCTTAAATGGAAGAAGTTTGAAACCACCAAGACTCTTCCTAGAGCTGTCCGCCCATCCAAACTGAGCAATCGGGGAGAAAGAGCCTTGGTCAGGGAGGTGACTAAGAACCCGATGTTCACTCTGACAAGAGCCCTAGAGTTCCTCTGTGGAGATGGGAGAACCTTCCAGAAGGACAACCATCTCTGCAGCACTCCACCAATCAGGCCTTTATGGTAGGGTGGCCAGACGGATGCGACTTCTCAGTAAAAGGCACATGACAGCCCACTTGGAGTTTGCCAAAATTAACCTAAAGGACTCTCAGACCATGAGAAACAAGATTCTCTGGTCAGATGAAACCAAGATTGAACTCTTTGGCCTGAATGCCAAGCGTCACGTCTGGAGGAAACCTGGCTCCATCCCTACGGTGAATCATGGTGGTGGTAACATCATGCTGTTGGGATGTTTTTCAGCGCCTGGGACTGGGAGACTAGTCAGGTTCGAGGGAAAGATGAACGGAGTACAGAGAGAGATCTTAGATGAAATCCTGCTCCAGAGCGCTTAGGACCTCAGAATGGGGCAAAGGTTCACCTTCCAACAGGACAACAACCCTAAGCCCACAGCCAAAACAACGCAGGAGTGGCTTCGAAACAAGTCTCAATTTCCTTGAGTGGCCCAGCCAGAGCCCGGACTCTCTGGAGAGACCTGAAAATAGCTGTGCAGTGACGCTCCCCATCCCGCCTGACAGAGCTTGAGAGGATTGCAGTGCCAAGCTTGTAGCGTCATACCCAAGAAGACTCGAGGCTGTAATTGCTGGCAAAGGTGCTTCAATAAAGTACTGAGTAAAGGGTCTGAATACTTATGTAAATGATATATTTTCTGTATTTTCTTTCAAATAAATGAACAAAAATGACTAAAAACCTGTTTTTGCTTCATCATTGTGGGGTGTTGTGTGTAGATTGATGAGGGAAAACAACTTAGAATAAGGCTGTAATGTAACGAAATGTGGAAAAAGTCAAGGGGTCAGAATACTTTCCGAATGCACTTTACTATCTTCGATTTTGCTTCTACAAAATGAATATATACTCTCAATTGACTGTCTCACAACGTGTGTCTATAGAAATAACCATATGCAGGTAGTGAAGACCTCCTTTACCAAATCCCTGAGGTCAAACAGGTGTTACGGAGAATGCTGACAACACAGGTGCTGAAGATTAGTGTCGCCAAAGTCCCTGTACCTTGAAGAGCACATGCTTTACTGGCAAACAGAAGACAGACTCAGAAAACACAAACACCTGAGAACAAGTCAAATAATCTGATGGCACCACCGCTAAAGTTTCTGTAGTCCGTCGCCCACACAGATGATGATGGAGAGATGTTATGGCCATAGGAAAAGACAGTGCTCAATCTGTCCAGAGGTGCAGCAAAGATATATTATGGCTTAGGATATGAGATACTGGCATCCTTTTAGAGGCAATCTAATATAGAGCATAACTAACAGCCGTTTGCAGCGATCCTAATAGACACCTCTTTTAGCATAGTGATGGGTAATTAATGGTAGTTAGTGGTTGTCAGGAATATGTAGCTAGCTGCCTGCCAGCCACCTCTGTCAAAGATCAAACATTCGACACCCCCACCCACCTAACCCACTACCTGTACTCATAGAGCACAACCCATCTACATATCAGTATCTCTTACACCAGCCACTGTACACAGACCGTTTGTGTGTGTGTGTGTGTGCATCTGCGTGTGTGTGTCACGTTCGTCATAATGATCGGACCAAGGTGCAGCGCGGTATGCGGACATTCTTTATTTAAGAATGAACACTGTACAAATGAACAAAATAACAAAACGAACCGTGAAGCTAATATGAGTAGTGCAGACAGGCAACTAAACATAGAACAAGAACCCACAAACACAAAAGGGAAAATGGCCACCTAAATATAATCCCCAATCAGAGACAACGATAAACAGATGTCTCTGATTGGGAACCATTTCAGGCCACCATAGACATATAAATACCTATACATACAAAAACCCTAGACAATACAGAAACTAACATACCCACCCTCGTCACACCCTGATCTAACCAAAATATAAAGAAAACAGAGATATTAAAGGTCAGAGAGTGACAGTACCCCCCCAAAGTTGCGGACTCCCGGCCGCAAACCTGAACCTATAGTGGAGGGTCCGGGTGGGCATCTACCCTCAGTGGCGGCTCCGGTTCTGGACGCAGCCACCCCTCCTTACTCTGGACCCTCCGCCTTTGTAAAACCGGACCCTGAATCATCGCCGGAAGCTCCGGACTGCAGATCATCACCGGAGACCCCGGACTGGGGACCTTCTCTGGAGGCTCCGGACTGGGGATCGTCGCTGGAGGATCCGGACTGTGGCCCGTCGCTTGAGGCTCCGGACTGTGGCCCGCCGCTGGAGATTCCGGACTGTGGCCCGTCGTTGGGGTTCCGGACTGTGGCCCATCGTTGGAGGTTCCGTACTGGGAGGCGCACTGGAGGTCTGGTGCGTGGTGCCGGCACTGGTGGTACCGGGCTGGTGACACTCACCTCAGGGCGAGTGCGGAGAGCAGGCACAGGATGTACTGGACTGTGGAGGTGCACTGGAGGCCTGATGCGTGGTGCCGGCACTGGTAGTACCAGGCTGGTGACCAGCACCTCAGGGCGAGTGCGGAGAGGAGGCACAGGACTTACTGGACTCTGGATGCGCACTGGAGCACGCACTGAAGACACGCACCTCAGGGCGAGTACGGGGAGGAAGCACAGGACGTACTGGACAGTGGAGGCGCACTGGAGGTCTGGTGTGTGGTGCCGGCACTTGTGGTACCGGGCTGGTGACACTCACCTCAGGGCGAGTGCGGAGAGCAGGCATAGGACGTACTGGACTGTGGAGGCGCACTGGAGATCCGGAGCGTAGTGCTGGCACAATGCGTCCTGGATGGATGCTCACTTGAGCCCGGTAAGTGTGGGGTGCTAGCACAGGATGCACTGGGCTGTGCAGACGCACCGGAGACACAGTACGCAGAGCCAGCGCAGGATATCCTGGTCGACGGAGGTGTACTGGAGCCCAGGAGCGCTGAGCCAGCACCATCCATCCTGGCTGGATGCCCATTCTAGCCCGGCAAATGCGAGGAGTTGGAATAGAGCGCACTGGGCTATGAATGCGAATTGGATGGTGCATAACACGATGCCTGACCAGTCACACGCTCCCCACAGTAAGCACGAGGAGTTGGCTCCTTGTCTCCAACCTGACTCAGCCAATCTCCATGTGTGCCACCCCCAAAAAAATATTGCGGCTGCCTCTCGTGCTTGCCTCGTTTGTATTTCTCCTCGTAATATCGCCATTCCACTTTCGCTGCTTCTATTTCTTCCTTCGGAAGGCGAAACTCCCCCGCCTGCGTCCAGGGTCCTGCTCCATCCAGAATATCTTCCCAGGTCCATTCCTCCTGAACCCACTGCTTGGTCCTTTTGTGGTGGGTTCTTCTGTCACGTTCGTCATAATGATCGGACCAAGGTGCAGCGTATGCGGACATTCTTCTTTATTTAAGAATGAACACTGAACAAACGAACAAAATAACAAAATGATCCGTGAAGCTAATATGAGTAGTGCAGACAGGCAACTAAACATAGAACAAGAACCCACAAACACAAAAGGGAAAATGGCCACCTAAATATAATCCACAATCAGAGACAATGATAAACAGCTGCCTCTGATTGGGAACCATATCAGGCCACCGTAGACAAAAAATACCTAGACCTACAAAACCCCTAGACATACAAAACCCCTAGACAATACAAAAACTAGCATACCCACCCTCGTCACACCCTGAAAACAGAGATATTAAAGGTCAGAGCGTGACAGTGTGTGCATGCGCGTGTGTGTGTGACAGGCAGGCTAACACAAAACCATCATAAAGCAGCAGGTTACGTATCAGTTGATGTCCGAGGCTGCATTGTGTATCCTTACAGAACCTAAAGCTGTGATTAGCTGTGATTTGGCCTGATGGAACCCAGATTTGACGAAACATTCAGTGTCTTCAGTGTCTTAACCCCAACTGTACCAGAGGAAGACAATGCACATGACATGAAAGTGGTTGTGTCAACTCACCTTTCAATAAATCCTATGACAGATTCTTGTAAACTGAACCCCTTCTCAATATTTAAACAATAGAGATGGGAGGCATAACATAACGGACATGTTGGGAATGGTATGCCTTAGAGCGCTGACCATTAAGGATTATAAGCAATTACACATCCAAAAAGAGTGTAGTTGATTTACTGTAGATTTACTGTAGGCACCTATATCCAACACACCAATACTGAACACATGACATGAAAAAAGAATAGATGTGTATGGTGATAAACTGAGATGCCAAATGTACCACGAGTTCAATTAGTAAGGATCCAACTGTGCACTACCAACACATTAACTTATCAAACATCACTTTACATGACATATACAGTACTATACACAATTGTCAAAGTTGGAAAGACAGATGTTTTTATGTAAATTGTGGGTTTGCGGTTCAGTTACGGATATAATTAGCCTTGATAGAAATGTGTCATTTCACGGGTCAGCCACAACAGTTTTCCGCTTCAAAACATCTTCCTCAGTATCTAACAATACTGACCAAAACATTTGACCATTTCTCATAATAGACTGTAAAACAAGGTAAGGACCTCCATATCTCGCTATTTCTCTTGTTTATTTCTCTTTCTCTTTCTCTCACTCTCCTTTTTCCTATTTTTAATCCCCCTCTCTTTCTCTCTCTGTTTGCTGTCTTCCATTGAGACCAGCTCACTCTCCCATTCCAGGAAGAGAGAGGGGGAAGTGAGTGGGGACTTACGGGCATGTTTCTACTAATGAGCAAGAGCAGGGAGTAAATCAAAGAAAGGCATCGCAGACAGGGCCGTTGCCCTCAGGCCATTTCACCACACTCCCCTGGAGGAAGCGCGCTTTCATTTGAATGGATCCATCCTCAGGTCACACTATCTTTTCATCCTTACTGGGGTGAGGAGGGAGGAAAGGCTCAAGCTATGGATGCTCTGTGCCCCAAACGGATAGAATCCCCTCTCCCCTCTCCCCACCCCCCTGCCCCCAAACAAAGCAGACAAAGCTACCGGCTGCACTTCCCACCCCTCTCTGACCCAGACAATGCAGGTAGAAGAAACGTCACACATTCACAGTCCCAACCTTTACCACTTTCAGGTCAAGCTCTCCTAAACCATTCATTCCCCTAAAGTTAACAGCAATTACCTAGTAATGAACAGATTTATCAACAAAACCAATTAATCGCATTGGAAATGCCCTAACAGAGCATGAAAGGCCAGCAGTTTAGCTCACTCAATCAACAGCCATCCCTGGCTTTGCACAGAGAAAAGAATACTGGAGCTGTGGAAGAGTGTAAATTAGTTCTCTTCTTCTTTCTCCTGCTTTTCTCAAAAAGCTGATAAAAACACCTTTCTTGTACACGCTATTGATAATGAGCTAGTTTATACAAGGCTCTCAATCATGGAATAAACAGGCTTGTTTTTAATGCCGTACTACTCGTAAAACCAGCATCATGTAAATGTAAAATAATTGGGGGTTTTAAACATGAGTTTCCTCAAACAATAGAAAATATTGAAGGCATAAACAATTAGCTCTTCTGTTTCCGAGACTTTAACATGTCAACAGTTTGCATGAATAGAGAAATGAAATTATGACAAGAAAGAAATAGTCGTAAATATATAATCAAAATGTTGATGCCGGATAGTAAACAGTGTTGAAAAAGCCTCTGTGTAAAAAAAACTGAAGTAATCAAGGCACTCTCACGTGGAAAAATGTAAAAGCCTTCATGTTAACAATGAACACTTTTTAATTTTCCCACTAAATGAGTGCCTGCACAATGCTGTTTTGGCATTGTTTACAATCCAGAATCAACCTATTTTTGTTCAATAGTGTTTCATCCCATGATCAAAGAGCACCTCATGCTATAGAGCTAGAACCAAAGAAGTGCCCCTCTCCTGTGTCTCTATATCATCAAAATGATTGATACATTTAAAATAAACCATGTTGAACAACAGTGTAGGACTGTAGCTAACATGAACTGTTTGGATCATTGTCGACATGCTGTCAATCCTCGTTCATGATGCAGATATTGATTTTAATAACACTAAACTAACTATACTATTCTGCTAACATGTTCCTTAATGTGGACTGATAGGGCCAATATGATAATCGGGACAAGAATAGTACAGTCAGACAAAGGAATACATCTATTGTGACAAGCCTATGACATTGATCCAAGCTCTGAAGTCTTAAGTCTTAACAGTGGCAACATGCACCACCTTGTAAAAATAAACACAATATATTTTTCATGTCTCAAATCAAATTGATTTCAGCAGCAGCTGAAACCTGGTCCCCACTGAGTCCAAATGCTCCTTGGCCACAAATTGAGTTTCGAAGCTCCGGCTTGCAATGTATTCTGGTGTGAGATGTTGTCAAAACACCTAGCTAGAGTTCAGGTCGAACAAGTTAGTCAAGTGACTTATTGATGTAGTGTGGGTAAGTGACCTGAAAGATAGCATGTGTTTGAGTCACTGCAAGCCAAGGTAAGAGCTTTCTCTGATCTTCGGAGAAACTGTGTTGTTATGGCTAATCTCAATAAGCACTCCAGTGTGTGTAGTCATGCAGTACAGTACAATGTGTCTGTCCATATAGTGAAGCTAATGATGGTATCAACAAAACATCTGCAACAGAATATTAGGAACCTTGTTGGTACGCAGTCGTTTTGTAGGAGGATGAGGGGCTCAGTGGTGCCATGACATGCTGAGAATATGCAGCCTGGCTGATCCTCAGTCATCGCACAACAGAGAGAGAGACAGAGGGTGTGAGGGAAAGAGAGAGAGAGAGAGAGAGAGAGAGAGAGAGAGAGAGAGAGAGAGAGAGAGACACCGACAGAGACAGAGAGTGTGAGGGAAAGAGAGAGAGAGAGAGAGAGAGAGAGACACCGACAGAGACAGAGAGTGTGAGGGAAAGAGAGAGAGAGAGAGAGAGAGAGAGAGAGAGAGAGAGAGAGAGAGAGAGAGAGAGAGAGAGACACCGACAGAGACAGAGAGAGTGTGTCAGAGAGTGTCAGAGAGAGGGAGAAGGGGGTGAAGCACAGGGGATTGTTATTTTCTGTGTGAAAATATAAAAAAATTGAAGTAGCACACACTCATATCCTCAGCTCACATGGGGAAGGGTGACATTGGACTCTGTTCACCACAGTGTCAATTTCTTCAGATGTTGCTTCTGTTGCCTCAATTCATTAAGGAGACAGGTGTTGCAGAAATATAGTGAGAAAATAACAGGAATGCATTGAGAAAACTTGCATCCACTTTAACCCAAACAATCAACTAAAAACCAGTCAACAGGAAAGAATTCTACAATGTGGTGAATGCTCCTTTGTTGCAGCTACAATCAAATTCCACAGGCAGTATCAGATTGTGATAAAACAGGAAACAGTTTTCCAGTTGAAGGAACTGGATAACACTTTACACTAAGGTTAATTTGTAAACGGTTTATAAAGGTGTTATTATGACATTATTCATGTTATTTATTATTTGTAAATGCATTATAAACCATTAATAAACCGTTATATTGCATTGGTCAAAAGAGTGCAATTACTGGTTAGTGTTTGCAAAATAGTGAGCCAATATTTACCCCCAGTTATTAATCATTTACAAATGCTTATAAGATGAACCCGTGTGTATCATCATTCAACCCTCTTTTCTAGGGTTGCACAGTTAAACAATAGTTATTTTCTCACTTTTGGGTGCGATGCATTGTTGTCTCAGGAACAGAAGAGTTTGGTTTTCATGGTGTGTCTTGACTGACCATTGAAACCCTTATGTCCTGGACAAATTTACATTCAGAACATTATTCAATCATTATTACCCATTACCAGATTATATCAACACACACGTACTACTTCTCTGTGATATTCCAAGTATGGTGAACGCTCTGGTGTGAAATGGTAACCGTAATATCTTTGGTTGGTGAAACAGTGGAGGAGGTATTCTCACAATGTTGAATGTTTTAGTCTTCATACCCACCATTCATCGAATGAACATGTGTTGAAGTGTTGAATCTTCTCTCATGTATGTAGTGATGAGTACCCAATACTGCCTATAAGTACGTTTAAGCTCTGAGTGAACTCTCAAATCATCTATAAATGATTTACCCACATGTATAACTGCTAAAAGTATACCTTATTTTAAAGTGACAGACATGTGAACATTTAGAACTGAGTTATCAATATTTATAACTGCTAAAATTATACCTTATTAAAAGTGGCAACCCACTGATAATTAACAAATGAGTTACCAACATTTTGGCTAACTTTTTGGACAGCTGTTTTTGGATATTGATGTGTGGAGTTTTTAGTTCAGATGATTTGTTTGTAATATGTGATCTATAGGCTAAGAGAGCTTCATAAACTGTTTATTAATTGTAGGGTATGAACAGTTTGAGAAGATAACATATTTGGTGAGAATCACAACATAGGGTACAACATACAGTACCAGTCAAAAGTTTGGACACACCTACTCATTCAAGGACTTTTCTTTATTTTTACTATTTTCTACTTGTAGAATAATACTGAAGACATCAACACTATTAAATAACACATATGGAATCATGTAGTAACCAAAAAAGTGGTTTATATTCTTCAAAGTAACCAACCTTTGCCTTGATGACAGCTTTAAACACTCTTGGCATTCTCTTAACCAGCTTCATAAGGAATGTTTGGTAAATAGCCCGTACACAACCTGGAGGTGTGTTTTGGGTCATTGTCCTGTTGAAAAACAAATGATTGTCCGACTGAGCACAAACCAAATAAGATGGCATATCGCTGCAGAATGCTGTGTTAGCCATGCTGGTTAAGAGTGCCTTGAATTCTAAATAAATCACTGACAGTGTCACCAGCAAAGCATCCCCACACCATCACATCTCCTCCTCCATGCTTCATGGTGGGAACCACACATGCAGAGATCATCTGTTCACCTACTCTGCATCTCACAAAACACAGCGGTTGGAACCAAAAATCTCAAATTTGTACTCATCAGACCAAAGGACAGATTTCTACCAGTCTAATATCCATTGCTTGTGTTTCTTGGCCCAATCAAGTCTCTTCTTCTTATTGGTGTCCTTCAGTAGTGGTTTCTTTGCAGCAATTTGACCATGAAAGCCTGATTTACACAGTCTCCTCTGAACAGTTGATGTTGAGATGTGTCTGTTACTTGAACTCAGTGAAGCATTTATTTGGGCTTCAATCTGAGGTGCAGTTAACTCTAATTCACTTATCCTCTGCAGCAAAGGTAACTCTGGGTCTTCCTTTCCTGTGGTGGTCCTCATTAGAGCCAGTTTCATCATAGCGCTTGATGGTTTCTTTAAAAGTTCTTGAAATTTTCAGCATTGACTAACCTTCATGCCTTAAAGTAATGATGGAATGTAGTTTTTCTTTGCTTATTTGAGTTGTTCTTGCCATAATATGGACTTGGTCATTTACCAAATAGGGCTATCTTCTGTATACAAACCCTACTTTGTCACAACACAACTGACTGGCTCCAATGGATTAAGATAGAAAGACATTCCACAAATTTACTTTTAACAAGACACACCTGTTAATTAAATGCATTCCAGGTGACTACCTTATGAAGCTGGTTGAGAGAATGCCAAGAGTGTGCAAAGCTGTCATCAAGGCAAAGGGTGGCTACTTTGTAGAATCTCAAATATAAGATATATTTTGATTTGTTTAACACTTGCTTGGTTACTACATGACTCCACATGTGTTATTTCATAGTTTTGATGTCTTCACTAATATTCTACAATGTAGAAAAGAGTAAAAATAAAGAAAAACCCTCAAATAAGTAGGTGTGTCCAAACTTTTAACTGGTACTGTAGCTGTCTGATAACGCATTCTGACTGAATGGCTTGTCTCGCACTTTGTAAAAACCCAGAGTGCATGATGGAACAAGATCTTGGTTCCTTTCTAAACATAGGAATGTTAATGCAAAGAAGACTCAGTCCACAAAATAGTTGAAGTGAACTGGCAAAAGAGTTTGATCTTCATTCAAAGACAAGGGCATTGCGAATACAAAGAGAACTGAGATCGTTTGCTTTTTTTAACCCTGAGTTCCCTTTAAAAAGGACTGAGATCAGTTTTTTGAAAGAGGACTATGTGTGACTTGATTCAGTCTTATGTAGAAAAATTAGAAATTGTGTGTTTTACATTGGATAAAAGTAGAGACTCAGAGCTACAAAATGGTATATCATACACTGCATTTGAGGAACAATGGGGAAGGAATTATGCTTTGGAAGTTGATAAACTCGTAACCACACTTTTTGAGAAAATGGCCCTTGAATATATTGGCACCTACTGGAGAGATCTTTTGTCTACACCCATTTAGCATTGTTCCCACCCTCTTATGCCTTAGCCCCACCCATCTCCTTAAGGATTCACATGTGAGGTTGTGCTAAAGGTCATGTAGTGGGGTAAAGATTAAGGCAAAAAATATAAATATAAAAATATACATTTGTCTAGCTGTGTCCAGTCCAGTTGGTGCTTGTACAGGCAGACCATCGATGAGAGGAAGGATGTCAGCATTGCGCAGCAGCTGAAACCTGGTCCCGACTGAGTCCAAATGCTCCTTGAGCATCGAAGTTGTAAAACTGGAAATAACAAAAATAATTAAGAAGACATTACAACCTTGCATAACATCAATTCACCTCCCAAGTTTAGATAAGAAGAATAGCCTCATACAATGCAATGAAAATGATATTCACCTGAAGTGCTGGTACTGTTTGATCTGTGACAGCGGCCTGAAGTACAGAGTCAGGTGTTGTTGCCAGCCATAGCTTTCCAGCAGCACCATACCGTCCTCCAGTCCAACCAGCTGTGGGATGTTGACCCCTGTCACAGTGCAACACCAGCAATCTCAGACAAAGTGTTCACTCTGGTCTTTCTGAAGCGCTGCTTGATGAGGCCAAAGCAAACTTGGTGTGGCCTGTGATCAGGAAGTGAAGGTCCAGACTGTGATGGAGCTTGTGCATGGTCACAATACCAATACCACAATACCAATACCACAATACCAGAGCACAAACTTGTTCTTGTTTTGGCGACTGAAGTTATCACAATTCAGGTCCACACATGTTTCCCAAACTCCGTAGTTGGTGAAGAAATGGTGCTTCTAGTTGATGACTGCGCTGCTGCCTTTGCTGGATGACATGCCTTCATCATTCAAGTAGTTGACTTGTTGTGGTATACCTTCACAGTGGACACCAAACAAGCCACACTTGCGAGGAGTTCAAAAGTAGATGGGACCTGGCTGCATAGGGTCAGAGGGATAGTGCACCTGCAAACAACAAAAAAACATGAAAGATAAAATGAATTGTCTCACCTCCGTCAGTCTATCTTCACACAGCTCACTGAAAGGCATTTTCCTGCTTCATATATATATATATTTTGCTTTGTTTTGTGTGTATAGCTATCTATCTATCTATCTATCTATCTATCTATCTATCTATCTATCTATCTATCTATCTATCTCCTTCATACAATCATTATAAAAGAGGAAATGTTGCTTACTTGTTGAGCAAAATCAAAGCTGTTAATGCATCCTGATGTCTTTGCTTGCTGGTTCAATAGGGGCCCCTAGAGACAACTGCAGGTCTTGACAGGTGGTCTTGCAGTCAGCAACCATCTTCTGGTAGACAGACCGCTCACTCTGAACAAGCAGGAGATGCTGCTCTTGGTTGATTTAACAGTTTAACAGATTTAACAGTTTATGGCAGATCGGCAGATCTGAAAACATGAAAGTTGTTCCTCTGGCACTGCTAGCACAGGTCTGTCTGGGGCTTCGTGCTTGAGATGTGGGGTAGAAATTTTCTACACAGATTCCTGAAGGAAGACAGCCAGACTACACATACCTCTGTAAAATACTGAAATAATGTGAGATAAATAAAAGTAGTGCCAATCATGTTGGAGGTAAATTAAATAATCAAAACGTGTTGTTTATGCTTTACATACCAAGTGTTGTTATCGATTCCTTGTAGAGACGCCACACCGCTGCTTTTGTCCCATGAGATGTGTCCTGGGACGCATCCTGCTAATACTCTTGCATTATCCTCTACATAGTTATTGATGAAGTCCACAACTCTATCTCACAACTATTGTAAGTCCTCATGCTTCAGGTGTAACCTGTTCTTGCTTGGGCCAGCTCTCGTTTAAATGGGAGGCATTAGACCATTATCCTTGTATGACTGGTGGAGGAGAGTCAGGTGTGTTCTACTGATGCCGAAAGACAAATTCCAGACACAAATATTTTAGCATTGTTATACAATAGATAGCTGTAATCACTATCAGACACACCTGGCTAACTTGATGGGGAATGTAATCATCTGGTGAAGTGGAGTCTTTTGTTTAGACATGTAGATAATCCCAGTCCATAGAGTAATAGAAATACAAACCAATTATCATAGCTAGCTGAAGTTAACCCAATAGTTTCAATGTTATCTAGTTAGCTAGCGAACATTATGCTATAACTAGCAATGCAAATGACTTGCTGAGATAATATTACTACACAGGTCATACTGTTATCTAGCGAGCCAGCATTCTAACGTCAGCTAGCTAGCTAACAGAACGCTTTAACTTGGGGTCTTTTGTTTAGACATGTAGCTAGCTAGCTAGCTAGCTAAACAATGAACCATAATCCCAATCCATAGAGTACTCACAATACAAACTGATTGTCCTAGCTAGCTACAGTTAACCAAATAGGTTCTATGTTAGTTAGTTAGCTAGCTAACATTAGGTTATAATTAACAATGTAAATAGCTTTCTGAGACAATATTACTACACGGATCATACACTTCATGTTAGCGAGCTAGCTAGCTCACAGTAAACCTGCAATGAAAACAACTTTCTGACTAAATTAGAAACTTATAATATCCAAAACTGTAGCTAGACTCTTACATGGATGAACGCTTCACGGCAGACTGCAACCCCTTTCATTAAATAAGACGTCCTGTGTCGTTTCCGTTTTGTTTGTACAGCTTGCTTGGCCCGTTGTGTCAAGTCACTCTGGTTCACACTGACTGTGTGCAATGCCATGAGAGTCATCAGATATTTTTCTCTCTTTGTCACGAATGCCATGGTTGCCCTTAGTTTGAAGATGTAATCCGGAGACAGGTGTTTTACACAATAGCCTTCTGTGTTCTCTTTTCGACTCTGCCTCTATTTGCAATCAAATGCTAGAATTGTATTCATCTCCTTAACCTTCTCTGCTTCTACCCTTAACCTTCTCTGCTTCTACCAGATATTCCACTGACTTCAAAACTCGGTCAACTTCTTCCGTGACACCAACACTGTTGATCACCGTTTCTTCCCCATCACCGTAATCAGAAGTCTCTACAATGTCTTTTTCAATGATAATTATTTTACCTAAATCAGGGAATTCCTCATTCTCTGATTCATTTTCAGAGTCATATAGAGTCAGCATGGTACGATTGTCCTTCTGAAAGTAGTTCCACTGACCTTTGTCAATAGCGCCTGATAAATTCAGGGCAGCAATGTTATTGAGAACATTAGCTACACATTTGCAGTTCTTCATGGCTAACGTTACATCTTTCGAAAAAACTGCAGTAGAAAGGATTATCTACACATAATGAGCAGCTCATTTTATAGACTGGTCTGCCATGTAGCATCTAAAACTCATCTCTCGGCATGTCCAGGTTCCTGTCTTTTTCTGTGGCTAAACCAACTAGGCTCTTAATTTGACTTTATTTGTATTTACAGATGGCACACAAGTTTGTTATTAAAGTACATGAAAGTTCAAATGTTCCAATGCATTTTGATAAAAATAAACGTTCAAATGACTCTCCTGTGAAGACGTGACTTGCGACATATGCCTATTTTCCTGAAACGAGTCACATATGTGAAAACACCCTGAGACCTTATGGGAAAGAAGAGGGGGGAAGAAGTGTGTGGAAATGAAGAGGAATGTATGATAATTTAGCATAGACACTAGCTACATTACTCTAATATCATTATCATGATTTCTACCATTTATACGATATTGAAAAATACATTTTAGATTTTACCTAATGTTTCCAAGCTAGCTAGGTAGGACAGAGCTGCTAGCAAAAGTTAGCTAGCTAGCTAGCTACTTAGCTAGCTGAGCAGCGTGCTAAATCATCCAGCAAAACGTTTGTATTCAAAAGATAAACAAATTGCTTAGAGAATTTGCACACTTCTCATAGCCACGCCCATCATGATTCTTCAGGACTCACTGTCACATGATGTCAGAGTCAACACAACATTCTGGGCACGTTCCAGGTTGTCTTTATTTCAAGCGTATTTCACAGATGGGCAGATCTCACAAAGTCTGGGAAGTTTTCAGAAACCAGTGAACCACACCAATAATATGTCTTGAGATCTTGAGATGAAGCCTTCATTCCTGAAATAAGTGAACCACAATGCATCATCAGGATTTCAAATGTAGGCAAGACGCATCAAGGGAGTTGACCATTGGTCTGAAAACCAACCATTTCTGTTCCTGGAAAAGAGCAACAGTACATCATGGGAATTGACCATTGGTCTGAAAATGAACCATTTCTGTTCCTGGGACAGAGCAACAATGCAACACACCCAAAAGTGAGAAGTACAGTAATATCTAACAAGTAATATCTAACAAATTACAAAACACATACCCAATGCACACAAATAGAAGTAGGAAAGAATTAAGACTATATAAGCATGGACGAGCGATGTCAGAGAGGAACTGACTAAGATACAGTAGAATAGTATAGGAAATAGTATATACACATGAGATGAGTAATGTCAGATAAGAAAACATTAAGTGACTAAGATACCGTAGAATAGTATGTGTGCGCTTTCCACCTTCTCCACTGTGGTCTCATCAATGTAGATAGGGGGGTGCACCCTCTGCTGTTTCCTGAAGTCCACAAACATTTATTTGTTTTGTTGACATTTCTTTGTTTTGGTGCCTGGTTGTTTTCCAGGCACCACACTCCCAGAGCCCTCACCTCCAACCTATAGGCTGTCTTGTCATCGTTGGTAATCAAGCCTACTACTGTTGTGTCGTCTGTTAACTTGATGATTGAGTTGGAGGCGTGCTAGGCTACGCAGTCATGGGTGATCAGGGAATACAGGAGGGGGCTGAACACGCACCCTTGTGGGGCCCCAGTGTTAAGGAACAGCGGAGTGGAGGTGATGTTTCCTACCTTCACTACCTGGGGCGGCCCGTCAGGAAATCCAGGACCCAGTTCCACAGTGACTGGTTTTCCTTTTGTAGTCCATGATTGTCCATGGTCCCTGCCACATACGTCTTGTGTCTGAGCCGTTGAATTGCGACTCCACTTTAAATCAAATCAAAGTCTATTTGTCAAGTGCGCTGAATACAACAGTACAGTGAAATGCTTACTTACAGGCCCTAACCAACAGTGCCATTTTTAAGAAAAAATAGGTATTAGGTGAACATTATATAAGGAAATAAAAAACAACAGTAAAAAGACAGTGAATAATAATAGCAGTGGGGCTATAACAGTAGCGAGGCTATATACAGGCACCGGTTAGTCGGGCTAATTGAGGTAGTATGTACATGAATGTATAGGTAAAGTGACTATGCATATCTGATAAACAGAGAGCAGCAGCAGCGTAAAAGAGGGTTTGGGGAGGGGAACACAATGCAAATAGTCTGGTTAGCCATTATATAACCTGTTCAGGAGTCCTATGGCTTGGGGGTAAAAGCTGTTGAAAGCCGCTTGCCATGCGGTAGTAGGGAGAACAGTCTATGACTGGGGTGGGTCTTTGACAATATTTTTATTTATCCGTTATTTTACCAGGTAAGTTGACTGAGAACACATTCTCATTTGCAGCAACGACCTGGGGAATAGTTACAGGGGAGAGGAAGGGGATGAATGAGCCAATTGTAAACTGGGGATTATTAGGTGACGGTGATGGTTTGAGGGCCAGATTGGGAATTTAGCCAGGACACCGGGGTTAACAGCCCTACTCTTAAGGTAAGTGCCAAGGGATATTTAATGACCTCAGAGAGTCAGGACACCCGTTTAACATCACATCCGAAAGACAGCACCCTACACAGGGCATTGCCCTGGGTCAATGGGATATTTTTTTAGACCAGAGGAAAGAGTGCCTCCTACTGGCTCTCCAAAACCACTTCCAGCAGCATCTGGTCTCCCATCCAGGAACTGACCAGGACAAACCCTGCTTAGCTTCAGATGCAAGCCAGCAGTGGTATGCATGGTGGTATGCTGCTGATATTTAGGGCCTTCCTCTGACACCGCCTGGTGTAGATGTCCTGGATGGCAGGCAACTTAGGTCCAGTGATGTACTGGGCCGTACGCAATACCCTCTGTAGTGCCTTGCGGTCAGAGGCCGAGCAGTTGCCGTACTAGGCAGTGATGCATCCATGCTTTCGATGTTGCAGCTGTAGAAACTTTTGAGGATCAGAGGACCCATGCCAAATCTTTTTAGTTTCCTGAGGGGGAATAGGCTTTGTCAGGACACCTACACCACCCGATGTCACAGGAAGGCCATAAAGATCATCAAGGACAACAACCAACCGAGCCACTGCCTGTTCACCACGCTATCATCCAGAAGGCGAGGTCAGTACAGATGCATCAAAGCAGGGACCGAGAGACTGAAAAACAGCTTCTATCTCAAGGCCATCAGACTGTTAAACAGCCACCACTAACATTGAGTGGCTGCTGCCAGCATACTGACTCAACTCCAGCCACTTTAATAATGGGAATTGATGGAAATTGATGGAAAATACCTGTATATCACTATCCACTTTAAACAATGCTACTTAATATAATGTTTACATACCCTACATTACTCATCTCATATGTATATACTGTACTCTATATCATCTACTGCATCTTTATGTAATACATGTATCACTAGCCACTTTAAACTATGCCACTTTGTTTACATACCCTACATTACTCATCTCATTACTCATCTCATAACATGGGGCGGCAGGGTAGCCTAGTGGTTACAGCGTTGGACTACTAACCAAAAGGTTGCAAGTTCAAATTCCCCAGCTGACAAGGTACAAATCTGTTGTTCTACCCCTGAACAGGCAGTTAACCCACTGTTCCTAGGCTGTCATTGAAAATAAGAAGTTGTTCTTAACTGACCTTGATATGAGATAAAGGTTCATTTAAAAAAATATATGTATATACTGTACTCGATACCATCTACTGCCTATGCTGTTCTGTACCATCACTCATTCATATATCTTTATGTACATATTCTTTATCCCTTTACACTTGTAGTCGTTTTGGAATTGTTAGGTTAGATTACTCATTGGTTACTCACTGCATTGTCGGTACTAGAAGCACAAGCATTTCGCTACACTCGCATTAACATCTGCTAACCATGTGTATGTGACAAATAAATTAGATTTTATTTTATTTGTCATGCCCTCTTACGACTGTCTTGGTGTATTTGGACCATTCTAGTTTGTTGGTGATGTGGACACCAAGGAACTTGAAGTTCTCAACCTGCTCCACTACAGCCACGTCGATGAGAATGGGGGCGTGGTCGGTCCTCCTTTTCCTGTAGTCCACAATCATCTCCTTTGTCTTGGTTACATTGAGGGATAGGTTGTCATTCTGGCACCACTCGGCCAGGTCTCTGACCTCCTCCCTATAGACTGTCTGATCATTGTTGGTGATCAGGCCTAGCACTGTTGTGTCATCTGCAAACTTAATGATGGTGTTGGAGTCGTACCTGGCCACGCAGTCGTGGGTGAACAGGGAGTAAAGGAGGGGACTGGGCACGCACCTCTGAGGGGCTCCAGTGTTGAGGATCAGCATGGCAGATGTGTTGCTACCAACCTTCACCACCTGGGGGAGGCACGTCAGGAAGTCCAGGATCCAGTTGCAGAGGGAGGTGTTTAGTCCCAGGATCCTTAGCTTTGTGATGAGCTTTGAGGGCACTATGGTGTTGAACGCTGAGCTGTAGTCAATGAATAGTATTCTCACGTAGGTGTTCCTTTTGTCCAGGTGGAAAAGGGCAATTTGGAGTGCAATAGAGATTGAATCATCTGTGGATCTGTTTGGGCGGTATGCAAATTGGAGTGGGTCTAGGGTTTCTGGGATAATGCTGTTGATGTGAGCCATTACCCGCCTTTCATGGCTATGGACGTGAGTGCTACGGGTCTGTAGTCATTTAGGTAGGTTGCCTTAGTGTTCTTGGGCACAGGGACTATGGTGGTCTGCTTGAAACATGTTGGTATTACAAACTCAATCAGGGACATGTTGAAAATGTCAATGAAGACACCTGCCAGTTGGTCAGCACATGCTCGGAGTACACATCCTGTTCATCCGTCTAGCCCCGTGGTCTTATGAATGTTGATCTGGTAAAAAGGTATTTCTTATGTCGGCTACGGAGAGCGTGATCACACAGCCATCTGGAATAGCTGATGCACTCATGCATACATCAGTGTTGCTTGTCTCGAAGCGAGCATAGAAGTGATTTAGCTTGACTGGTAGGCTTGTGTCACTGGGCAGCTCGTGGCTGTGCTTCCCTTTGTAATCTGTAATAGTTTGCAAGCCCTGCCACATAAAATGAGCATCGGAGCCTGTGTAGTACGATTCAATGTTAGCCCTGTATTGGCCATTTGCCTGTTTGATGGTTCTTCGGAGGGCATAGAAGGATTTCTTATAAACTTCCGGATTAGAGCCCCGCCCCTTGAAAGCGGCAGCTCTACACTTTAGCTCAGTGCGAATGTTGCCTGTAATCCATGGCTTCTGGTTGGGGTATGTACATACAGTCACTGTGGGGACGACGTCCTCGATGCACTTATTGATAAAGCCAGTGACTGATGTGGTGTACTCCTCAATACAATCGGAAGAATCCAGGAACATGTTCCAGTCTGTGATAGCAAAAGAGTCCTGTAGTTTAGCATCTGCTTCATCTGACCACTTTTTTATAGACCGAGTCACGGGTGCTTCCTGCTTTAATTTTTGCATGTAAGCAGGAATCTGGAGGAAAGATTTGTGGTCAGATTTACCAAATGGAGGGTGAGTGAGAGCTTTGTACACTTCTCTGTGTGTGGAGTACAGGTGATCTAGTTTTTTTTCCCTCTGGTTGCACATTTACTATGTTGATAGAAATTAGGTAAAACTGATATAAGTTTCCCTGCATTAAAGTCTCCAGCCACTAGAAGCGTGGGAGCGATTTCCTGTTTGCTTATTTCCTTATACAGCTGACTGAGAGCGGTCTTCGTGCCAGCGTCCGTCTGTGGTGGTAAATTAACAGCCATGAAAGTATAGATGAAAACTCTCTTGGCAAATAGTATGATCTGCAGTTTATCATTAGATACTCTACTTCCGTTAGCAAAATCTCAAATCAAATCAAATGTATTTGTCACATACACATGGTTAGCAGATGTTAATGCGAGTGTAGCGAAATGCTTGTGCTTCTAGTTCCGACAATGCAGTAATAACCAACGAGTAATCTAACTAACAATTCCAAAACTACTACCTTATCCACACAAGTGTAAAGGGATAAAGATATGTACATAAAGATATATGAATGAGTGATTGTACAGAGCGGCATAGGCAAGATGCAGTAGATGGTATCGAGTAGAGTATATACATATGAGATGAGTAATGTAGGGTATGTAAGCATTATATTAAGTAGCATTGTTTAAAGTGTCTAGTGATATATTTTACATCAATTCCCATCAATTCCCATTATTAAAGTGGCTGGAGTTGAGTCAGTGTGTTGGCAGCAGCCACTCAATGTTAGTGGTGGCTGTTTAACAGTCTGATGGCCTTGAGATAGAAGCTGTTTTTCAGTCTTTCGGTCCCAGCTTTGATGCACCTGTACTGACCTCGCCTTCTGAATGATAGCGGGGTGAACAGGCAGTGGCTCGGGTGGTTGATGTCCTTGATGATCTTTATGGCCATCCTGTGACATCGGGTGGTGTAGGTGTCCTGGAGGGCAGGTAGTTTGCCCCCGGTGATGCGTTGTGCAGACCTCACTACCCTCTGGAGAGCCTTACGGTTGTGGGCGGAGCAGTTGCCGTACCAGGCGGTGATACAGCCCGACATGATGCTCTCGATTGTGCATCTGTAGAAGTTTGTGAGTGCTTTTGGTGACCAGACGAATTTCTTCAGCCTCCTGATGTTGAAGAGGCGCTGCTGCGCCTTCTTCAGACGCTGTCTGTGTGGGTGGACCAATTCAGTTTGTCTGTGATGTGTACGCCGAGGAACTTAAAACTTACTACCCTCTCCACGACTATCCCATCGATGTGGATAGGGGGGTGTTCCCTCTGCTGTTTCCTGAAGTCCACAATCATCTCCTTAGTTTTGTTGACGTTGAGTGTGAGGTTATTTTCCTGACACCACACTCCGAGGGCCCTCCCCTCCTCCCTGTAGGCCATCTCGTCGTTGTTGGTAATCAAGCCTACCACTGTAGTGTCGTCCGCAAACTTGATGATTGAGTTGGAGGCGTGCGTGGCCACGCAGTCGTGGGTGAACAGGAAGTACAGGAGAGGGCTCAGAACGCACCCTTGTGGGGCCCCAGTGTTGAGGATCAGCGGGGTGGAGATGTTGTTACCTACCCTCACCACCTGGGGGCGGCCCGTCAGGAAGTCCAGTACCCAGTTGCACAGGGCGGGGTCGAGACCCAGGGTCTCGAGCTTGATGATGAGTTTGGAGGGTACTATGGTGTTAAATGCTGAGCTGTAGTCGATGAACAGCATTCTCACATAGGTATTCCTCTTGTCCAGATGGGTTAGGGCAGTGTGCAGTGTGGTTGAGATTGCATCGTCTGTGGACCTATTTGGGCGGTAAGCAAATTGGAGTTGGTCTAGGGTGTCAGGTAAGGTGGAGGTGATATGGTCCTTGACTAGTCTCTCAAAGCACTTCATGATGACGGAAGTGAGTGCTACGGGGCGGTAGTCGTTTAGCTCAGTTACCTTAGCTTTCTTGGGAACAGGAACAATGGTGGCCCTCTTGAAGCATGGGGGAACAGCAGACTGGGATAAGGATTGATTGAATATGTCCGTAAACACACCAGCCAGCTGGTCTGCGCATGCTCTGAGGGCGCGGCTGGGGATGCCGTCTGGGCCTGCAGCCTTGCGAGGGTTAACACGTTTAAATGTTTTACTCACCTCGGCTGCAGTGAAGGAGAGTCCGCATGTTTTGGTTGTGGGCCGTGTCAGTGGCACTGTATTGTCCTCAAAGCGGGCAAAAAAGTTATTTAGTCTACCTGGGAGCAAGACATCCTGGTCCATGACTGGGCTGGTTTTCTTTTTGTAATCCGTGATTGACTGTAGACCCTGCCACATACCTCTTGTGTCTGAGCCGTTGAATTGCGATTCTACTTTGTCTCTATACTGACGCTTAGCTTGTTTGATTGCCTTGCGGAGGGAATAGCTACACTGTTTGTATTCATGTTTCCGGTCACCTTGCCCTGATTAAAAGCAGTGGTTCGCGCTTGCAGTTTCACGCGAATGCTGCCATCAATCCATGTTTTCTGGTTTGGGAATGTTTTAATCGTTGCTGGTTTGGGAATGTTTTAATCGTTGCTATGGGAACGACATCTTCAACGCACGTTCTAATGAACTCGCTCACCGAATCAGCGTATTCGTCAATGTTGTTGTTTGACGCAATACGAAACATATCCCAGTCCACGTGATGGAAGCAGTCTTGGAGCGTGGAATCAGATTGGTCGGACCAGCGTTGAACAGACCTCAGCGCGGGAGCTTCTTGTTTTAGCTTCTGTCTGTAGGCAGGGAGCAACAAAATGGAGTCGTGGTCAGCTTTTCCGAAAGGAGGGCAGGGGAGGGCCTTATATGCGTCGCGGAAGTTAGAATAGCAATGATCCAAGGTTTTACCAGCCCTGGTTGCGCAATCGATATGCTGATACAATTTAGGGAGTCTTGTTTTCAGATTAGCCTTGTTAAAATCCCCAGCTACAATGAATGCAGCCTCAGAATATGTGGTTTCCAGTTTGCAAAGAGTCAAATAAAGTTAGTTCAGAGCCATCGATGTGTCTGCTTGGGGGGAATATATACGGCTGTGATTATAATCGAAGAGAATTCCCTTGGTAGATAATGCGGTCGACATTTGATTGTGAGGAATTCTAAATCAGGTGAACAGAAGGACTTGAGTTCCTGTATGTTGTTTTGACCACACCACGTCTCGTTAACCATAAAGCATACGCCCCCGCCCCTCTTCTTACCAGAAAGATGTTTGTTTCTGTCGGCACGATGCGTGGAGAAACCAGCTGGCTGCACCGACTCCGATAGCGTCTCTCGAGTGAGCCATGTTTCCGTGAAGCAAAGAACGTTACAGTCTCTGATGTCCCTCTGGAATGCTACCCTTGCTCGGATTTCATCAACCTTGTTGTCAAGAGACTGGACATTGGCGAGAAGTATGCTAGGGAGTGGTGCGCGATGTGCCCGTCTCCGGAGTCTGACCAGAAGACAGCTTCGTTTCCCTCTTTTACGAAGTCGTTGTTTTGGGTTGCCAGCTGGGATCCATTCCGTTGTCCAGGGTGAATGGCAGAACACAGAATCCGCTTCGGGAAAGTCATATTCTTGGTCGTACTGATGGTGAGTTGATGCTGCTCTTATATTCAGTAGTTCTTCTCGACTGTATGTAAATGAAACCTAAGATGACCTGGGGTACCAATGTAAGAAATAACACGTAAGAAAACAAATCTAGAATCTTCCTTAGATTTCGTGCACCAGCTGTTGTTTACAAATATGCACAGTCCCACTCCCCCCCTCATCTTACTGGAGTGTGCTGTTCTATCTAGCCGGTGCAGCGTATATCCTGCTAGTTGAATATCCATGTCATCATTCAGCCACAATTCCATGAAACATAAGATGTTACAGTTTGTTAGGACATTCGTGATTGTACCTAATCTAATTTATTGTCCAATGATTGTATGTTGGCGAGTAATATTGACGGTAATGGCAGCTTTCCCACTCGCCTCGACTCCATCACTTCCCATATTACCTTCCCTATATATGTCACTCTCTTTGGTTCCTTTCCCAGGCATTACTGTTTCTGTTCCATTGTTAAGTCTGTGCTTCTTGTTTTGTTTTATGTTATGTTGCGTTTATTTATTAAAACACTCACTCCCTGAACTTGCTTCCCTGACTCTCAAGGTTACCCAAGGTTTCTTGTTAGGGTAGGTTGTAATAGTCACCGTGGGTACTACATCTCCTATACACTTCCTTATGAACTCAGTCACCGTATCCGTGTATGCGTCTAGATTATTTCCGTACGCTACCCAGAACATATCCCAGTTCACGTGATCAAAACAATCCTGAAGCGTGGATTCCGATTGGTCAGACCAGCGTTGAATAGTGCGAAGCACGAGCACTTCCTGTTTGAGTTTCTGTCTACAGGATGGGAGGAGCCAGACGGAGTCGTGGTCAGATTTCCCAAAAGGAGGGCAGGGGAGGGCCTTGTAAGCATCCCAGAAGTTTGAATAGCAATATTCGAGAGTCTTAGTAGCATGAGTAGGACAGTCGATTGTTGATAGAATTTTGGCAGCCTAGTCGTCAGATTTGCATCGTTAAAATCCCAAGCTACAATAAATGCAGCCTCAGGATATGTGGTTTCCAGTTTGCATAAAGTCCAAATATTTTTTTTTAGAACTGTTGAGGTTTCGGCTTGAGGTGGGATGTAAACGGCCGTAGTGATGATGGAGGAGAATTCTCTTGGTCGATAATATGGTCGGCATTTAATCCCTTCAGATTCCCGAAGAGATATTTATTCCTGTCTGCGCAATGTACTGAGAATCCTACTGGCTTTACTGGCTCCGACAGAGTATCGGAGCCATGTTTCCGTGAAACAAAGTAAGTTACAGGCAATATTATACACATTTGTATGTGCATTTATAAATGGTTAATAGCTGGAGGTAAGTAGTGACTCACTTTTTGGCAAGCACTGACTGGCTATCGCACTATTTTGACCAATTTGTTATTCCCATTTATTAATGGTTTATAATACATTTACAAAATTATTAAATAATGGGAAATAACATAATTACAACCTGTATATAAATGCTTTACAAATGGAACCTTCATTTAAAGTGTTACCGGAAATTATTTATATGTATACTCATGATGTAATCATTAAAGTTAAGTTTACTGGTTGGGGTTCAATTGTGAACTAGCTGTGAAGAATATTATCAACCACTGAAAGTAGATGTGGATCAGACCAGCAGGTAGTGATCATACAGTACAGATGTAGGTTCTTAATTTGAGCCAGTTTGCGACAGCAGGAAAATAATTCTGCAGCAACAGGAAATATTAATTATAAATCAAGTCTCACATTTCAAAATGGAAATAACAGACTAGAATAATTTTTAAACCTCAAACACACTGCACGTTTTACATTTCCTGCATTACCCAAAATGCTGATAGTAATCAAAAACAGTCTGGTGTCAGTAGTGGTGCAGATGTTTTGTCATTCATAGCTCTAATTTCAACTTGGTTAATGAAGCTGATTGAAAACACTATGATTCTGTAGATAGATTCTGGGTGATATGTGAGGTGAAATGTAATATGAAATCTGATGTGAAATATGTATAACTGTAAATTGTTCTCTGGGGACACAGTTAGAAAGAGGCCTGCGGGAAGATAACACAAAGGTTGATGAGAACAGGTGCTAAATATATACAGTATGTAGTACGTCCTCATACACCAGTCTCATCCTAACGTTCTACAGCAGTGTTACTGTTTTGCAGGAACTTTATGTCCTGATTACATTTCTTTGATGATCTCCATTTTGCACATTCCAGTTATGTGGACTGTTTGGAATCAATGAAATAGATGGTATGTTCGACTACTCATAGTATTTTCATATCAAGTTAATGGCTGGCTGCATACAGATTGTGTTATGAATGACCAACTTGTTACATTAAACTGAAATAACATCTTAAAAAATGTTATCTTCCTGGAGAACAGACCATGACATTGACTCCTCTCCTGCTGTGGTGAACGTTACTCCTATCGTTACCTAATCTCTCATGTACCAATGTTTTGTATCACCCTTCACCCAGTGCAAGATTCCCTCACCATGTCCCTGAAATATCCTCCTGCTGGGATCTCTCCCATTGGTCTCTTTCTTAACACACATATCTTACCAGCATTCTGTTCCCTTCTTTCAACAGCCACTTGCTCATTGCACCCTAGCCTCCTACATCTCTCTCAACACCAGTACTGCCAAATCAGGTTGCACACAACACGCATGCACACACACACACACACACACACACAGAAACTCCGGCTTGGCCCCAGATGTGTCCTGTAGCTCGTATCCAACTGTGTTTACATGAAAAGTTAATGTTGAGGAGTCTGTAGTTGTTGGAGTTGTGCATTTGGTTGATGTTGAGGAATCTAAAGCTGTTGGAGCTAGGGGTTAGGTTGATGTTGAAGAGTCTGTAGTTGTTGGAGCTAGGGGTTAGGGAGCTGGGGGTTAGGTTGATGTTGAGGAGTCTGTAGTTGTTGGAGCTGGGGGTTAGGGAGCTCGGGGTTAGGTTGATGTTGAAGAGTCTGTAGTTGTTGGAGCTGGGGGTTAGGGAGCTGGGGGTTAGGTTGATGTTGAGGAGTCTGTAGTTGATGGAGCTGGGTTTATTGTTTTTATGGAATAGTTTTCATTAAATCCTTTTTAATCATAAATAAAAGTTTGTATTGCTACGGATTTGGCGACGCTGGAACCGCATGTGTCACGTTCATCGTAACGATGAGACCAAGGAACAGCGTGATTTGAATACATTCTTCTTTATTACGAAGATCACTGAACAAACTAACAAAAGACCGTGACGCTAATAATAATGAGTGCTGACATGCAACTACACATAGACAATAACCCACAAAACCAAAATGGAAATGGCTACCTAAATAGGATCCCAAATCAGAGACAACAATAAACAGCTGCCTCTGATTGGGAACCAATTCAGGCCACCATAGACCTACATTACCTAGACATACAAAAACCCATAGATACACAAAAACCCTAGACAGGACAAAACACAGCGGCAGGGTAGCCTAGTGGTTAGAGCGTTGGACTAGTAACCGGAAGGGTGTAAGTTCAAATCCCAGAGCTGACAAGGTACAAATCTGTCGTTCTACCCCTGAACAGGCAGTTAACCCACTGTTCCTAGGCTGTCATTGAAAATAAGAATTTGTTCTTAACTGACTTGCCTAGTTAAATAAAGGTAAAGAAATAAATGTAAAAAATTTAAAAACATATACCCTGACCTGGTCACACCCTGACCTGACCAAAATAATACATAAATGTATCTCTGACCCTCCCATGTTACTGAAGGGTTTTGGAACATTTCAGCTGACTCTTTGCCCTGAACGAGTACCTGAAGAAACTTTGCAACTGATGGACAGAGTCGGGAGTGCTCCAGTTCTCCCTGTCAGAATAAGCAACAGAGGACCTGGAAACCACTCCTATAGAAATGGCACTGTGGTTATTGTGAGTAACCTAATTTATGTTCTTTTAACTCTGCCTTCTAGTGAGTTTATAAAAACTGTCATCTCCTACCATTATGATAGATTGGAGACTGTCAGAAAACGTGGTTGTAACATTAATAATTTGATTGCTATTCCATTGATTACCTCGGGCAGATGCCCCAGGGGCAGAGTGGCCACACTCTTTGAATATCCGGGGGTGTCCTCGGATGGGTCCACAGTGTCTCCTGACCCCTCCTGTCTCAGCCTCCAGTATTTATGCTGCAGTAGTTTATGTGTCGGGGGGCTAGGGTCAGTTTGTTATATCTGGAGTACTTCTCCTGTCCTATTCGGTGTCCTGTGTGAATCTAAGTGTGCGTTCTCTAATTCTCTCCTTCTCTCTTTCTTTCTCTCTCTCGGAGGACCTGAGCCCTAGGACCATGCCCCAGGACTACCTGACATGATGACTCCTTGCTGTCCCCAGTCCACCTGGCCATGCTGCTGTTCCAGTTTCAACTGACCTGAGCCCTAGGACCATGCCCCAGGACTACCTGACATGATGACTCCTTGCTGTCCCCAGTCCACCTGGCCATGCTGCTGCTCCAGTTTCAACTTCCACCTGACTGTGCTGCTGCTCCAGTTTCAACTGTTCTGCCTTATTATTATTCGACCATGCTGGTCATTTATGAACATTTGAACATCTTGGCAATGTTCTGTTATAATCTCCACCCGGCACAGCCAGAAGAGGACTGGCCACCCCACATAGCCTGGTTCCTCTCTAGGTTTCTTCCTAGGTATTGGCCTTTCTAGGGAGTTTTTCCTAGCCACCGTGCTTCTACACCTGCATTGCTTGCTGTTTGAGGTTTTAGGCTGGGTTTCTGTACAGCACTTTGAGATATCAGCTGATGTACGAAGGGCTATATAAATACATTTGATTTGATTTGATTTGATTTGATTTGACTGGCCACCCCACATATGCTCTCTCTAATTCTCTCTTTTTTTCTCTCTCTCGGAGGACCTGAGCCCTAGGACCATGCCCCAGGACTACCTGACATGATGACTCCTTGCTGTCCCCAGTCCATCTGACCGTGCTGCTGCTCCAGTTTCAACTGTTCTGCCTTATTATTATACGACCATGCTGGTCATTTATGAACATTTGAACATCTTGGCCATGTTCTGTTATAATCTCCACCCGGCACAGCCAGAAGAGGACTGGCCACCCCACATAGCCTGGTTCCTCTCTAGGTTTCTTCCTAGGTTTTGGCCTTTCTATGGAGTTTTTCCTAGCCACCGTGCTTCTACACCTGCATTGCTTGCTGTTTGAGGTTTTAGGCTGGGTTTCTGTACAGCACTTTGAGATATCAGCTGATGTACGAAGGGCTATATAAATAAATTTGATTTGATTTGATTTGAATATGACGCTTTTAAATGTTAGAGAAATCACAAGTAAAACCTTTCTCATCAATGACCTCATTACTGAGCGCAAAGATGATTTCATGTTTCTCATTGACACATGGCTGTCAACAGACTGTAATGCCACTCTTATGGAAGCCTACCCCCCGGACTACAGCTTTTCATACTCTATCAGAAAAGGGAAAATGGGTGGGAGGACATTTTGTTTGGCAACTTTGGGTGTATTTTTTTATTTAGTATTTTTTCCCACTGTCTCCAATTTTGTGGTATCCAATTGGTAGTTACAGTCTTGTCTCATTGCTGCAACTCCCATATGGACACAGGAGAGGCAAAGGTCGAGAGTCATGCGTCCTCTGAAACACAACCCAACCAAGCCGCACTGCTTCTTGACACAATACCCACTTAAACCAGCCGCACCAATGTGTCAGAGGAAACGCTGTACACCTGGAGACCGTGTCAGCGTGCACTGTGCACAGCCAGCCACAGGAGTCACTAGTGCGAGATGGGACAAGGTCATCCATGCCAGCCACACCCTCCCCTAACCCAGACGACGCTGGGCCAATTGTGCACCGCCCCATGGGTCTCCCGATCGCGGCCGACTGCAACAGAGCCTGGACTCGAACCCAGAATCTCTAGTGGAACAGCTAGCACTGCGATGCAGTGCCTTAGACCACTGAGCCACTCAAGAGGCCAACTTTGGGTCTTTTGAACATCATGCTATACTGTAAATGTCAGCCAAGGGTGCTGGTCATAACCCTGCAAAAGCCACCAAAGCACTGCCCCACTTTCTTCACTGATTTATCTGAACTATTGCCTATTGTCCTTGAGAACTATGATAAAATTATTATGTTGGGCAATTTTAATATTCATGTTGACAAAGGCTCCAAGGCCATTGAATTTATTAATCTCTTTGGACTTTATCCAATATGTTACTGGGCCCACCCATAACCGCGGCCACACTCTGGACCTGGTTATTACCAAGGGGCTTTCTATTGACATATCATCTATTGTTGATGTTGTTTTATCTGATCACCACTGTGTATTTTTTACTACCTTGTTGTCCATAGCACAGGGTAATACTGAACACATCATTAAGAAATGCTATCTTACCTCTGAAGCTGCAACAGATTTGATTGAGTGTATGAACAATACTCCACCACCTATTCTGCCTTCCTCTTGTGATGATTTAGTTGATAACTTTCATAGAAAATTAAGGGCAAGTTGGCATATACAGTGCCAGTCAGAAGTTTGGACACACCTACACATTCCAGGGTTTTTCTTTTCTTTTTACTATTTTCTACATCTTGGCATTCTCTCAATCAGCTTCACCTGGAATGCTTTTCCACCAGTCTTGAAGGAGTTGCCACATATGCTGAGCACTTGTTGGCTACTTTCCCTTCACTCTGCGGGCCAACTCATCCCAAGCCATCTCAATTGGTTGTCCCTTGCTCATTTTTCTTGGCCCAAGCAAGTCTCTTCTTCTTACTGGTGTCCTTTTTTTTGTCCTCCTGTTTGGCCCTGTCCGGGGGTGTCCTCGGATGGGGCCACAGTGTCTCCTGACCCCTCCTGTCTCAGCCTCCAGTATTTATGCTGCAGTAGTTTATGTGTCGGGGGGCTGGGGTCAGTTTGTTATATCTGGAGTACTTCTCCTGTCCTATTCGGTGTCCTGTGTGAATCTAAGTGTGCGTTCTCTAATTCTCTCCTTCTCTCTTTCTTTCTCTCTCTCGGAGGACCTGAGCCCTAGGACCATGCCCCAGGACTACCTGACATGATGACTCCTTGCTGTCCCCAGTCCACCTGGCCATGCTGCTGTTCCAGTTTCAACTGACCTGAGCCCTAGGACCATGCCCCAGGACTACCTGACATGATGACTCCTTGCTGTCCCCAGTCTACCTGGCCATGCTGCTGCTCCAGTTTCAACTTCCACCTGACTGTGCTGCTGCTCTAGTTTCAACTGTTCTGCCTTATTATTATTCGACCATGCTGGTCATTTATGAACATTGAACATCTTGACCATGTTCTGTTATAATCTCCACCCGGCACAGCCAGAAGAGGACTGGCCACCCCACATAGCCTGGTTCCTCTCTAGGTTTCTTCCTAGGTATTGGCCTTTCTAGGGAGTTTTTCCTAGCCACCGTGCTTCTACACCTGCATTGCTTGCTGTTTGGGGTTTTAGGCTGGGTTTCTGTACAGCACTTTGAGATATCAGCTGATGTACGAAGGGCTATATAAATAAATTTGATTTGATTTGATTTGACTTTAGTAGTGGTTTCTTTGCAGCAATTCGAACATGAAGGCCCGATTCACGCTGTCTCCTCTGAACAGTTGATGTTGAGATGAGTCTGTTATTTGAACTCTGTGAAAAATTTATTTGGGCTGCAATTTCTAAGGCTGGAAACTCTAATGAACTTATCCTCTAATGCAGCGGTAATTCTGGGTCTTCCTTTCCTGTGGTGGTCCTCATGAGAGCCAGTTTCATCATAGCGCTTGATGGTTTTTGCGACTGCACTTGAAGAAACTTTCAAAGGTCTTAAAATGTTCCGGATTGACTGATCTTCATGTATTAAAGTAATGATGGACTGTCATTTCTCTTTGCTCATTTGAACTGCTCTTGATATAATATGGACTTGGTCTTTTACCAAATAGGGCTATCTTCTGTATACCAACCCCACCTTATCACAACACAACTTATTGGCTCAAATGCAGGAGGAAAGGAAAGAAATTCCACAAATTACCTTTTAACAAGGCACACCTGTGAATTGAAATGCATTCCAGGTGACTACCTCATGAAGCTTGTTGAGAGAATCCCAAGAGTGTGCAACACTGTCATCAAGGAAAAGGGTGGCTACTTTGAAGAATATAAAATATATTTTGATTTGTTTAACACTTTTTTGGTTACTACAAGCAGTCTGCTTTCCAATTTATCCCGAAGGTGTTCGATGGGGTTGAGGTCAGGGCTCTGTGCAGGCCAATTAAGTTCTTTCACACTGCTCTGGGCCAACCATTTCTGTATGAACCTTGCTTTGTGCACAGGGGCATTGTCATGCTGAAACAGGAAAGGGCCTTCTCCAAACGGTTGCCACAAAGTTGGAAGCACAGAATGTCTAGAACAGGGGTTAGCAATTCCAGTCCTCAGGGGCCTGATTGATGTCACAGTTTTTCCCCAGCCCTAGCTAACACACCTGACTCCAATAATCACCTAATCATGATCTTCACTTTAGAATACAATTTGATTAATCAGCTGTGTTTGCTTGAGATGAGAAAAAGTGACACCAATCAGGCCCCCGAGGACTGGAGTTGCTCGCCCCTGGTCTAGAATGTCATTGTATGTTCTAGCGTTAAGATTTCTCTTCACTGGATCTAGGGTGCCTAGCCTGAACCATAAAAGGCAGCCCCAGACCATTATTCCTCCTCCGCCAAACTTTAAAGTTGGCACTTTGGGGCAGGGAACGCGTTTCCACTGCTCCAGGGTCCAACGACAGTGAGCTTTACAACATTCCAGCCAATGCTTTCCATTGCACATGGTGATCTTAGGCTTGTGTGTGGCTGCTCGGCCATGGAAACCCATTTCATAAAAGTCCCGACGAACAGTTATTGTGCTTACATTGCTTCCAGAGGCAGTTTGGAACTCAGTAGTGAGTGTTGCAACCGAGGACAGACTATTTTTTATGCGCTAAATGCTTCAGCACTCATCGGTCCTGTTCTGTGAGCTTGTGTGGCCTACCACTTTGCGGCTGAGCTGTTGTTGCTCCTAGACATGTCTACTTTACAATAACAGCACTTCCAGTTGACCGGGGAAGCTCTAGCAGGGCAGAAATTTGATTAACTGACTTGTGGGAAAGGTGGCATCCAATGACGCTGCCACGTTGAAAGTTACTGAGGTCTACTGTAAACCCATTCTACTGCCAATATTTGTCTAAAGAGATTGCATGGCTGTGTGCTCAATGTTATGCACCTGTCAGCAATGGGTGTAGCTGAAATAGCCAAATCCACTAATTTGAAGGGGTGTCCACAAACATTTGTATATATATATAGTGTATCACATGTGGCGTTCCACAAGTTTCGATTTTGGGTCCGGTACTGTTCAGTTGATATATGTTACCCCTTGGCAGCTTTATCAGAAAGCACAGCTTTGATTTTCACTGCCAATCAGACAAAACTTTACATTTCTTTGTCACCAGAGGATTTTAGCTCCACGGATAAATTATTTGACCGTATTATGGATTTAAATACTTGGATGGCTCACAAATTCCTCTAACTAAATCAAGACAAGACCGAGATAGAATCTGATGTGTGGTAAATATTTCCGCTTTAATTTTCTTTGTCTTTAATTATTATTTCCTTGTCAAGCACATTGCGTTGCATTCCATGTCTGAAATGTGCTGTATAAATAAAGATTTGACTTAGGTTGATGTTGAGGAGCCTGTAGTTGTTGATGGGGATGGAATTGACCCCAACCCTGAAATGGAATTGACCCCAACCCTGATGCGCACCAGTGTTTGAAGCCAGGAAAACACAATTTCAAGCCCCAATGAAAAAGATGCTGGTGTGGCTTGACTTCTGATCTCTCAGTCAAAACCTCCAGCTGACCTCTTCACCTCTACTATGACTAAGCCTCAGGATGCACCCTGGCCAAATCCTCTTCAGTGGACCACGGGAGCTCACACAAACACCTTTAAATCAACGAGACAGGGACATCTCTCACTCGAGGTAAAGGAAATGAGACAAAGTAGGCAGAAATGAATGAAACATACAGTCTGTCTGTACTAGCTACATCAATCTGAAAGGAGATCTGCTTGGCTCATGAAAGCTATCTAGGGGTGCAGGTCCAGCTGGGTTCTGTCTTCTACCTCTATTAGTTCCCTTGACTTCCACTCTCTGCACTTCACAATCAAATAACTCCAAACTGCTTCATTCTACATCCTCGTCCATTCATCATTTAGTTTGCTAACGGTTTGTGGTAGATGGTTGTCCAATCAGCGCATATTCTGTTCTGCAGCTAACTAACTTCCAGGAACCTGGTTGTGATGTGTCCATGTTTAAAGGAGGGAGGGTTAGGCCCTATAGACTTCAAATCAGAACGAACACCAGCTGGTTAACTGCTTTTCAACACTTCACAAGGAGGCTCAAGGTTCTTAGCATACAGTTACAAACTGCAAATCAACAGTTATCAACCCCAAACTACAACGTTTAAACCAATCCGATTCCTTTCGGGAAAGACGGTGGATAAAATATTTTTGGGATGTTTGTGTCAGGTTCAAAGTTTCCTCAGCTCATAACCTTTCACCTACAGGTATTTCCATTGTGGAAAGAGCCCTCGTGATTGGTGCCGACTCTGGAAGAGAGATGGATTTTTGAGAGGAGGAGGAGTGGAGATGGAGTCATTCAAAGGTCAATCTTCCAGCCTCCAAAGCCTCTTAGTAAAGTAAAGCCCTTTACCTGTGAGGTATAGTAACCGGATCACTGGGAGTGTGGGAAAGCGTGTGAATGCAGCATGAGAAAATTAACACACATGCTACACGATTGAAATTAACTTTCACTTACAACTAGAATATTGTCGAGTTGCATACATGAAATTCCACTTGGAACCTGAATATTTTCGAATTCCATAGTTCCACAGAGGGACTATATTTGCATTTTAAACATGTCAGCTCTTAAGCATTTTGATGTGCTCAAATATTGGCTACCACGGGAGGAAATGTACCCTTCAACTGGTTATAAACAATCCCATAGTACTTTAAAGAAGCAGGAGGAAAGAATCTACTGAACATCCCTTACAAATTGCCCAGTTGTTCTGGAATTGCTATTGTCCTAATACTTACAAGCCCATTTTTGCACCCAGTTAACAATTTCACAAGATAGATAACTCCTGAAACACGATGAAATTACAGCTTTTCAACAATGGCATGTAAGACATTTTTCTGCAGCAATTTCATGACAGCTTAAAGCCTAAAACGATGATAATGTGTGCTCTTCTCTGCCCTCTTCACTCAAACAGGGATGTATAAAATGGAGCATAACAATATAAAATGGCTTCTCTAATGGGGTTCTGAAATTGCACAACATATTTATCTTACAAAATATATTCTGTCAGAGATATTCCGCTTTGTTCAATCTCCATAGATGTCAAAGCCTTCAGAATGACATCAGCATTTTCCTAATGGGTTGCCTACTACCGGAGTGAAGTGAGTTTTCAAGAAATACATACTGTACGTACAGTAACATCCAAACCCCCCCTCCCCCAAGTGCATTAAACACTAAATGGAATGTATTCTTGTGATGAAATCACATTCTGCACATGATCAGTCATATAGTTTGTGGAGATGTATGTCTGTTTGTTACTCTGCTACAGAAGAAACCATGAAGACAAAAAGGTTCTTTGACATATTCTTTATTTGTCATCTGTCAGGAACACTACCTGTGCAAGTGACCTTTTGATAGGGGTCATACAAAGTATTTTTTATCTCAGCTGTCGAGAACACAACAAGCGGGTACTGCACTACACGGCACCTTTTGATAGGGGTCATACAAAGTCTAAAACACATATCATAGTCATGAGGAAGGACAATGGTACTGTGCATGTTTTCAGTTCTCTGCAGCTAGCGGCTGGAACGAGCTACAACAAACACTCAAACTGGACAGTTTTCTCTCAATCTCTTCATTCAAAGACTCAATCATGGACACGCTTACTGACAGGTGTGGCTGCTTTGCATGATGTATTGTTGTCTTTACCTTCTTGCACTTTGTGCTGTTGTCTGTGCCCAATAATGTTTGTACCCTGTTTTGTGCTGCTACCATGTTGTGCTGCTGCCATGTTGTGTTGCTACCATGTTGTGGTCATGTTGTGTTGCTACCATGCTGTGTTGTCATGTGTTGCTGCCTCGCTATGTTGTTGTCCTCTGTCTTTCTTGATGCAATGTTGTGTTGTCTCTCTTGTCCTGATGTGTGTTTTGTCCTATATTTTTATTGAATGTATTTGTATTTTTAATCCCAGCCCCCGTCCCCGCAGGAGGCCTGTTACCTTTTGTTAGGCTGTCATTGTAAATAATAATTTGTTCTCAACGGACTTGCCTAGTTAAATAAAGGTTCAATTAAATGTTCAAAATAAATTCCAGACTAGTTATGTTCCAGACTGATTATGTTCCAGACAGGTTAAGTTCCATCCGTGTACAGGTTTTAGAATGACAGAGCACATTGGGTCCTCACTCAATTCTCAACAATTAAACTGAAGTCAAACATTTAATGAAGAAAATAATCTTACATATCATACAGTCATACACAAGTGAATATCATTCAAAATCTTGGATACATCCCAAATGGCAACCTATTCCCTGTATAGTTCACTACAATTGACCAAGGCCCATAGGGAAAAGGGTGCCTTTTGGGACGCATTGTCTATCTGTTGAGAACATGTGTAGTGGTCTTCTCTACTGTACGCACTGACTTTTCCATAACCTCAAAGGTAGACAATGTTGAGTTTCCCTTTAAACACCGATTAGTCTGAAAACACACACATGACTGGAGCTGTATATCTAATCACATCTGGTTCAGATAAAGATCCTTCCTGTTCTCTTCCCCACTCCTCTCCTTTTCACCTCCTAGCTGTGTGAACCACTGGGAAGCTTTACCCCCAGTCAGCTATCTCTATCTCTCTCATTTTTGCACAACACCCTGAGGTATTGGTTGCTGGGGCTGAGTGTTGAAGTGATAGCTCAATGCAGCCTGCAGGTTGACATATGAGAACATTCCAGGTTGCGCTGCACTGAAAGTGGAAGGAACAGATTAGGATACTTAGATGACTATGGTGTGACTTTGTGTGTTGCAAGTGCCTCATGTTTTGAGGGGGGGTGAATAATTGTACCACGAAAAAAAAACTGATGTATTACAATATTACAATATGAAACCTTTTGTTTCTTTATCTTATATTGTGACAGATAGGGCAAGGTGTGTAGTTGTCAAATTAAATAAAGGCCTTAGTGTTGATATAAGGGTGAAGTTTTGACAGTGCTTGCTTGTGGTGGCCTATCACTGTAGCAGTGAGCTGAAGAGAGACATACTTTCATCACAGCATTGTGTTACAGCACAGCATGAACACACACACATGCATGCATGTACATACGCCCGCACGTATGCACACACACACGCATTAAGGCACACACACACGCATTAATGCACACACACACGCATTAATGCACACACACGCGCACACACAGGTCTACAAATAGACCAAAGAAATGCATGCTCTTCCTCTCCTTGCTGTATGGGATCTGAAATCAAAGCACTATGGTGTTTGCCAGGGCTATTTGTATTCCAGATGAGCCAAGACAAATCATTGGGGTACTGAGTTGCCATGCGTGTTGCAGAGGCCTGTTTTCACCTCTATTTTCCCTCTTTTTTCATGAGTCGCCAATCATAGAAGCAGCACAACTCTGCAAGTGTGGAGCTGCCAGCTGCCACCACGGGTAAGAGCAGGTTGCCATGGCAGCCACAATTGGAGGAGCGCTGTAGATTGGCAGAAAAAAAACGTGTCAACAATTGCCCTGTTGCAGAGAGAGAGAGAGAGAGAACCCTCTTCCTCGCTTAGCGCTCCATGAAGCCTGAGCCTCGTCGTCTGAGGCGCCCCATGCTGTTTAATAATATCCATTTACTGCTCACAGATTGATCTGGAGATGTGGCGTAGAAAAAACAACATTCTACAAACATTCTCCTCTCTCTTTCTCCAAACTTCTCACAACAAATGTAACAGCTGCAATTTATGCACAAAAGCAGCCTCGTCTGGGAACCGGCATCAAAGGCACTTAAAGTGTTGGTGGGAGGGGTCTGTAAACTGGAGAAACTTTGCAGTGTTGAGTGTGAAAACAAGCGGAGCATCATCAAAGTGAACATCTTACCCTTATGTTGGAGGCAAATTTAGATAGAATGAATGAGAAGTATTTGAGCCCTCTACCATCTATGCTGTAAAATATGGGCTTCCTAATCTGGGCACTGTACAAAATGGCTGTGAAAAATCTAAGTCGACTATTCAATGCCAATAGGTCCAGAGAGAGTGAATTAAATGAAGATTTGTATGTGAGTTTAATGAATGATTCAAAAGTAATTAACATTAAAATGTCTTAACAACAATGCACACTTGGTCATGGCTCATTCAATATCACCATAATCAATATGCATCAACACATTGTCTATCCATCACATTATCCCAGCCTTTTGCTAAGAGATCTATCATCATTTGTGCTTTAGGCTATTTATGAAAATCACTTTTTGGGGTGAAAATGTGTATGTCAGACTATTCAGGTAATAATGATAGCAGCATCATTGTGTGACACCAGTGCATGGTGCTCAGTTAGATCAGCATTTCTGCCAAGACATGAAAATCAGATCAGTGCTGAAATGGTTGAGCTAAAATAATGGAAATGTGCCTATCGGAGAATAACATCTGAAATGTCCCTATTCCCCAGCAGTCTTTCCAGATCTTTACACCTGATAAACAAAGCAGGGTGGATTTTCTTTGTGTGCAGACAAGTAGAGCTTATTTGCTGTACACCTCGCCTATGTCTGGACACTCCCGCCTCGAACTGTGAATGTGCTGTCATCAGTCTAATCAGGATGCCATTGATTTTACTCTGCTGTGGCTGACTAATAGCTAGCTGTCTGTGCTGCTTCCTGCTGAAATTGACAATTGTCACTGTCAGCCTACACCCATGCTCTGCCTCTGCTGATGCACATAATCTCTATCTCGCAAACAATAATAATAATAAACTAACAGTAATTTATTCGAGCAGCAATACAAACCACAGTTTGTGGTAGGTGATAAAAACAGTGATACATCTGTAAATAAATAGATTTCCCAGTTCCTTCGTCCTTTATGATGATGATGATACAGAGGTGATCAATGAATGAAAGGTGGTTCTGGGTTGGTGTGGAGCCCGTGCGACCAGGGCAGGTGAATGAGCAAGGTGAATCATGGCGGGGGCTGGCACTGGCTCTTGTGATGAGGAATTGATCTGGTGTAAAAGCCCTGTGAGAGACTCGGAGGTCACCCACCAGCCAGAGACCTGCCAGCACTCAGTAGCGCTGCTGTTTGTTTGTTTAACTCCAAGTAGATAATTGGTCTGTAAAATTGGTGGCAGAGGAGGGTCTACATCTCTTTTCTTTCACACATTTCAAAAACCTTCACAGCGAGACCACTAACCCTAAAAAAAAGTGTCTTTCTGTTCTTGCGTTTTCAGGTTGCAGTGCCTGGGGAGCAGGGGAGATGGGGACATGTAAGGGACTCCATAAAATCTCATTATTGACAGGGAGTTAGTTACATTGGGAGCTCTACTGGAGGACTGGCAGACATGACAACAGTGACAAGGTTTAATGTGTTGCATAGGGTATTGGGGAAAACAGCAAATGTCATCCCATGTGAATTTGATAACCCTCTACACACCATGTTCACCACTTTCACAATCAGTTATTAGTTGCAGTGAGCTGCAGCTGGGGTTTTAATCCTTATAACACCTGGCCTCATGGTATTCTGCCACTGCATTAATTATCTGATGTAGTAGTGATGTGCAATGTTTAACATAAAACGTTTAATGGGCAATGTTTATCAAATGTTCAGACAATTTTCAATACAGTTGAAATAATCCCCAATGCCAATAAATACTGAAATAAACATGACAACATAAAACAGACACGTATATTTATTGACTGTATACATGGGAAGTTAAACACAGGTTTGACAATACAAGCTAACATCATTGAATAACATCAAAAAGTGTGTTTTGTTTCTCCCACTGCAACCAAAAAATAAATAAACTGAAATAAATATTAATATATTAAATATTTTTCAGCAAGTACATTTTTTTTTAAATGTCAAGTGTAATTTGCACCATTCAAAATGAGACAGTGGTGTCAAAAAGCACCAAGCAAACCAGATGCACCAACACGTTTTATTTGTAGAATGTCAAAATGTCAAGGGGATTTTTTTACCCTAAAACAACACTTAGACAGATCCATGTGGAACAAAGAGCATGAACCTGAATCTGCATAAGCTTCAACTTTAACAGACCCACCAAGACCTGAGGGAAAAAATATTATAATAACAATTTACTACACTAGCAAGCAACAACATGCATAATCAAGTGTTTGTCCATGTTTATTCCATTTAGTGCTATGATAGGTCTCTGACAGTTCAGACCCCTCTTTGAGAAATCCCATGGGCTGAGAGCTGTTTAATACACAGAAAAGCCTGTTTAGAGCCGCAGTCTCCTTTCTGTCAGCAAACTTCAGGAAATGTTGGGGAAACACAGATAGTAACCCAGGAGCTCCATGCAAAGTCTCAGAGTGGTTACATCCTCATCGAAACACAATATAGTGGTGTCACATATGTTTGAAGCTGTGTATGCGACATGGTATTATTAGAAAACGTAAACATGCTGACGTCTAGGCATGATACTTCTGTCACCAGCCGGTGTATTGGTGTTGATGTGTAATTATTTATATAAGGCTGATGTATAATGTTTACAAAAAGTAAAGAATAGCTCGCTTCTTGAAAAACATCGAAACGGAATCGAGTAAAGTTAAATCTAAGTCACATTAAACAATCATGCATTTCATTATGTATCCATAATGTTCTTCTAAATAGGAATAGAAATGGTAAGTATGAAAATACAAGTGCGAGCTCTCCCATTTGCTGAATGTTAAATCGGCTTCTCTTCGGAAGCGAGAAATCATTTTATTTTCAAACATAACCTCTCCATTTTGTAGATAGCTTATTTTGTTTTCATTTTTGCAGACAGCCATTTAATCAAACTGTGACTTCATGCCCCACTATTTGCAAATTATATAGCACCTCTAAAACATAAAGGCAAAACATTTCACAAACAAGTTACATGGACCTTGATTACAACAGTAAACATTCTCAGCATGGGTGAGCAACACATCATGGGGCGGATGCAGTCTACTGTTGCTCCCACTGCTAGAGAGGCTGGGACTGGGAGGAAGACAATAACACATCTAACGAGTTGTATTGGCTCTGCTCTAAAGACTATTGTCGAAACAATAACACATCATTTGATTGTTGTGGAAGGGGAGAGCCAAATAGAATCAGAGGATGATGATGTTGACGTGATTTTCAATTGCAGTGTTTGGTGCAGTACAGTAGCACATCCAGTAGTACAATGTAATTCAAAATGACAAGAAATGATTTCATCAATTAGGTGAAAGTTTTCTTTAATATCAACAACAAAAGGAGATGGTTTATCTTTAGAGATGGTTCTCTTTATTTTGTGGGAATCATGACATGATGCATACCTACCAAGAAAACAATGTGACAATTTTTTGGTCATTTGATCCACCCCATCACAAATTTGCTAGGAGTTGAGGCTGGCTGGACAGACCCATTGAACTCATATTCTAATTATATTCCAATTGTATTACTCTAATACTATGACTATCATACTTCTATAAGGCTGCATGCAGCTCTCTACCTTACCTCATTCACGTCAACTTCAATCAATTTAAATCTATCTAAACCTAGCTGATACTCTCCCTCTGCTTTTATTGTTGTCAAGGTAACATTAGTGTATATCTAGGATACCCTCAGGAACCTCATGTAAAGTTGACAAAAGTAACACAACCTGCACATCTGTGGGATTGGTGTAGTTTTCCCAACAGCGCAGATCTAGCCTGATTGACAGGGGGAGAAGGTGACATTTTAACAAGTCTCAGGGGGATTCCATTGTTAGAGCACAGGGCAACTATTCTGTTGGCATAGAAGAAGAACATACTATCCATGCAAGGCATGTAGGCTAACATTCTAACAGCATACTGATGCTATACAAACCTACTTTTCATTTGAAGAGAATGTTTTAATGTTATTAACAAACATACATGTATGGCTAGCAGCATTGGCTAAACTATTGGCAAAACATGTCTCGCCAGATTGGACTGTCGGAGAGATGCAGTGGATGCCAACATATTCTTCTGATTCCCAAGACAACAGATAAGGCAGACGACCAACTAGGCATACAGACCCTCAATAGGACAGGAGCTCTACAATTGGGGATCAAATCAAATCAAATGTTATTAGTCACATGTGCCAAATACAACAGGTGTAAACCTTACAGTGAAATGTTTACTTACACGCCCAAACCAACAATGCAGTTTTAAGAAAAAAACTTTTAAAAATCAAATTAAAATTTAAAAGTAACAAATAATTGAAGAGCAGCAGTAAAATAACAATAGCGAGGCTATATACAGAGTCAATGTTCGGGGCACTGGTTAGTTGAGGTAATTGAGGTATTATGTACATGTAGTTAGAGTTATTAAAGTGACTAATAACAGAGAGAATCAGCAGCGTAAAGGGGGGGGGGGGGGGCAGTGCAAATAGTCTCGGTAGCCATTTGATTAGATGTTCAGGAGTCTTATGGCTTGGGGGAAGAAGCTGTTTAGACGCCTCTTAGACCTAGACTTGACCTAGACTTGGCGCTCCAGTACCGCTTGCCGTGCAGTAGCAGAGAGAACAGTCTGACGATGGTGGCTGGAGTCTTTGACCATTTTTAGGCCTTCTTCTGACACAGGCTGGTATAGAGGTCCTGGATGGTAGGAAGCTTGGCCCCAGTGATGTACTGGTCAGTAAACACTACCCTCTGTAGTGCCTTGCGGTCGGAGGCCAAGCAGTTGCCATACCAGGCAGTGATGCAACCCGGATTTAGTGTATATGGCTGTATATATAATACAACTGAACCTGCTTCATGTGTTTGTGCTATAAGCTCCCTAAGGCATTGTTGATTAGTATTATCATCATAACAGGGTTACAACAACAAGCTGCTTAATGTTTGTGCATACATACAAATACAATTCCTATTAAAATGAACAACTAAATGCTGAGTGAATGGACTTGTTTTGATTAAACACCTTAAATGTATGCACGTACACACAGACACAGGCAAGCACACACCAAAGCACATACACACACACACACACACACACACACACTGGCAGGCAGGCAGACAGGCAGGGATGAGTAGTGAAAACTATTCAGAGAGTCACAGGCTCATGATCAGACTATTAGAGGGCCAGGGGCTAAAGTCAGCAAGAGGGCACCCCAAACACAACTGTTTCCACATAACAAAACCCATGATCACAGAACATCAGCCCTTACACACACACAGACACACACACACACAGACACACACACTATAACTCTACTTATAGTGAACACTTCTTTATGAGATACAGCCATCACAACACTGCAAACGGTCTATTGATGAGAAGATGAATTAGAGTTCAAAAACTGCTACAAAATCATAATTTAGTATGTTTGGTGGAGAGGGTTTTACCTCATTCTAAGGTTAGATGTATTACCCTCATCTTTAGCACTAATAGGCTACATGAGATAGCCACTTTACGGATCTATTCTGTTGGCTTATAGGTCACCAGAGCACTCAAAGCCCAAACCTGTTAACACAGTAGCTAAATAAATTAGTTAGCCAGCTATTACTCCGGAGTGTGAGAGCAAAATGTCAACAGGATATGTTAGGTCTGCGTAATACACGGATTAATTCAACCTATCATGCAAATAGGGCCGACAAAGTTTGTCATAAGCAGGTTGAAGATGTGTTGCCAAAAGTAAAGTAAGTTAAGAACACATTTTTATTTACAATGAGAGCCCAGGAACAGTGGGTTAACTGCCTTGATCAGGGGCAGAACGACAGATTTTTAACTTGTCGGCTTGCGGATTCGATCAAGCAACCCTTCGATTACTACTGGCCCAGCGCTCTAACAACTAGACTACCTGCCGCCGCTGTGTGGCGTGTCCCTGACTGTTGTACTTAAAATTATGATTTATTTACAAAGGATATTCAGAACAACAACACCACAACACATAACACAACACAACAGAAAATACTGTAATATTATCATTGTTCAAACCGAGTGCTGGCTATGAATGGAGGGATCTGCAAGCATCTGCGCGCCCCTATTAGGCCCGAATAGGTAGGACTTTACAAGCCAAAGAAACGAATATTGATATGTTTATCAAATAGCTCAAGAAGAAGTTTGATAAATAGTAAACTACATTTTAGTGGATCCTATTTATAAAGCCTTAACTGGGGCCATAATGGAGTAGTTAGTTGTATCTCACGTTGGATGTTATTGGACACTGGTCGGCTGAATGAATAAGCCTATTTTTATGCCTGGCCTGATTCGAAATACAACGAAGAGTCATTTTCTGTTTCGAAGTATGAGCGGGTGAGGCGGGAGGGAGAGGAGTGGTCTTGACTTTCAACCACCGGAGCTCCACGGGAGATGGGGATGTCCAGGTACAACATGGTGTTTATGTACTCTCAAAAGTGTATCAAAGCTCAGATCCATGGAAATAAAAGAAAAGTGAAACAAAACAAGCATTCGACCGCATAAAATAAAGTATGAACAAGGCAAACAGGTGAGTCTTTGTTAAGGTGCTTGAGGTAGATCGATATCTCGGCTTGCAAGTCCGGATTCTTGCCCGTTTTCCTCCAGCACTTTCCATATCAGTTTACGGTTTGTAGACAGACTGTCGCCACACCTCACTGACAGACAACCTGCCTCACAACCCAAAAGACGGAATAAAAAATACGTCTCCATTCTTTTTCAGGGGTGAAAAGAAAAGTGGATGAGGAGCTGAGAACTGAGTCCAATATCTGAAAAACATTTTAGAATTGAATTACAGCAGCAATCTAATGATGTTTGTTTGTTGTTTTCGGCTTTACCCCACTACAGCAGACTGTTTCCTCAGGGGAGAATAATCCATTCCATTATCTCTCTACACGCAACAAGTGAAGAAATTAGGCAGCGCTGCACATGTGGAACCGGTATATGAATAATTGTATGCAATCTCATTTCCAACTAATTATCACAAGCGAGCTGAACAAAAAAAAGTGCGAATGCAAGGGCCTAAAATGTAATCCTATATAATCGTATGACACGTTGTTTAAATGTCCAACAAATCATGGGAGTGTTTAACAGATTACATCTATTTGAACACACATAGGCCACAGGAGTAGTAGTATTTATTGATTTTGCTTGCATATCGATGATGGGAGAGCAAAAATCTAATTTTTCATCATTTCTAGGGAGTCTTTCCTAGTCACGGTGCTTCTAAACCTGCTGTTTGGGATTTTAGGCTGGGTTTCTGTACAGCACTTTGAGATATCTGCTGATGTACGAAGGGCTATATAAATACATTTGATTTGATTTGATGTCCTCTCTTGATATCAAAATTCTCATTTTCATTGCGAATGTAATCTCCCGTGGGCAGATTCTGCGTGTAGCAGTTGACCAAATTACGCGAGGTTTTACTTCTGGTTTATAGAGATTTTGGAGAATGCATCAAAGCATCACTCACTCTCTAGGCACAGGTTTAAAGTTGAAAGTGTCTCAATTATTTGCTCTTTAAAGTAATTTGTTTAATAGATCTGACATAATCCCGGCACTATCAACAAGCCACAGTTGATGACCAGGGAAATGATATAGGCCTATTGACAACTCGGCTTAATGATGGGCCATTCATTGGCAATATGACACTATAAAATGCCTATAGTCTATTACACCTACTTTAACTATTGCGACTGGCCCATCACTGCGACTAGGCTAGCTGATCAAGATTATTCATGATTTTAGTTGTTCAGCATATGAGACCGACACCGCTACCCCATTAAAGATGCAGTCGGTAGGCTATGCTTTTCACATACCAAATACCTATGTGGTGATACAAACAGTATATATTTATAACACCATTTGAAGGTTAAAAAAATGTAATATTTGTTCAAAGTAGGCCTATGCCTGTTGCAGACTTACCCTCCGGCAGCATATTGACTTATTGGAACTCTTGTTCTCAGTGAGAAGGTTAAGACAATAGTTTTTGTGTTGCGTAAAGGTGTGGTTGTACTGAGCATTTATAAGAATGCATAGACGTAAATGACCGTAAATTGTAGGCAGGCCTGTCTGGCGGTTGGGGTAGCATATAAACCGGTTTAGTTGCTATTCTTTTCCAAATATCATCTTACAGCGCATGATGATCTAACACCAGACAACGTGCTAGAGAGCACTTCATCGACAACAACTGCTACTATCAAGCTGCGGCAAAACTATACCAGTAACACAAGTACTGCCACACCATACTACTAGCCAACTACTACAGATGTAGGATCTTAATTTGACCCAGTTTGCTACAGCAGGAAAATAATCCTACAGCAAGAGGAAATGTGAATTATTATGCGGACATTTTTTTGTAGGGGTTGATACATTTTTCGTTAGGGCAAATCAGGTCTGATATTTAAAAAATTAAATGACAAACTTTAGTAGCCTTTTTAAACATTGAATGCAGTACAACAGGATGATCAAATTAAGCTACTGCATCATCATCATCATCATCGACATAATTCACATTGTTGTTATATTATTAGATTTCACTAATACAATCAAATGTTCATGTTAAAAGTCACCAGAAAATAACATTGCAACAAAAAAAAGCAAATCATGCTCTATCTCACACGCGTTGACAAACCAAAATTATAAAATAGATACTGAAATTAAAACTACACATTGAATGACTTTAGCTAATATCGCAATGCCTATGTCTTCAATAAACCGACAATATTCTTTAGCCTATGTTTTTCTGTAGCTGACTATATACCCAGGTGTCTGATGGGTAGGCTATATACCCAGATGTCTGATGGGTAGACTATATACCCAGGTGTATGATGGGTAGGCTATATACCCAGATGTCTGATGGGTAGGCTATATACCCAGGTGTATGATGGGTAGGCTATATACCCAGATGTCTGATGGGTAGACTATATACCCAGGTGTCTGATGGGTAGGACTATTACTATTATATTTAGTAGTGGAGTAATAATAATACACAATCCTATTGGACGATAGCCGAATAGTAAATACATTAAAATACATTTGGTAATTATTATTGTTCATTACAAAAATGTTTTATTTTTTATTTTTTTAGTATTAATATACACAATCATCAGCTATAGAAAATAGATTTGGGTTGTCTTCACCCAGGTGGTGTCCCCTTCTGTGATCACCTCCAACAGACAAACGTTGGACAAACGTTGGTTTAAACCATGCCGTCTCTAGAAAGAAAACTCTCTGAAATAGGCTTTGGGCCTCTATTGAATGAATACAACTCTGCGGGGTTATGTCAACGGGCCTGGCCATGTATAGCCCTATGCGTCAAGCGTTGGTAAATTGTAGAATAGTTCTCCAAAATAGCTCTCACGCTTCATGGGCTTAATTGTTCTTCAAGTTTGTCCATCATTTTATTCGCAGTCAGTTGGGGAGTTCTAGGCGCAGTTTGGGATTTTTAAAAGATTATGGTTATAATTTGGTCGTACTGCTAAATGTTTTAGATTTAGGTAGCCTAGATATGGGACAGCGTTATAAACAACAGCAACAGTGAACGTTAGTGCAGCTTAGTATATAAAAAGTTGCTATGATGCACGTACTACATCAAATTTGAGCAAACAATAAACGTTGAGCACCAGCACCATGAGGTTGTGCGTGACAAGTTGTCTCAGGTGAGCGCGCAGCTTGATCAATCAAATTACATGAATAACGTCTCAATATCAAAACTCACTGACAAGCAGCCTCCAACAGTCCTCAACAATGCATCAACTTGGAGTAAATTCGTCTATGGGCCTAAACGAACCATAAAATCAGCCATTTTGGTACTTTATGAATATGTAAATTAGGCCCTATAGGCTAAGTGTCAAGCTTGATTTAGGATACATATACACTGTTTCAACCTAATATTACTAAGGGACGAAGCAGGATTTTTTTATTTGTGATTTATTAGAAGCTCTTATGCAGAAAGACTTACAGTAGAGCATACATTTTCATACTTGTCCTCCGAATTGGACCTAAAAACCCTGGCGTTGTAAGAGCCATACTCTACCAACTGAGCCACACTGGACCTGGTGTGCCATGAACCAAGAGGTTGTCAGTTCAAATCCCAGGTGAGGACACGTTGAATAATAATTACTCTATAAATGAACATTCACAATGTAATCATGTATGTCAACGTGTGTCAAAAATGTAAGTGGAAAACATTATATGTTAAAAGTACTGTGTAATCAACTTGAGCAAACACATTTTAAATTGACTGAAGTTTTCTCAAATTGGAGCTAAGTTTGGGCCAACAATTATTTTGTTTTGTTCAGGTAACACTTGGACCGAAAAGTATATCGATCCAGTTACTTAATATATGTTTATTTTAGTTTAATGTTGACATGTTTTTTTTACAGTAATAGCCAAAAGACGGATCCTCCCATTGTTCTAATTTCCTCAAGACAGAAGTAAAACAATACTTCCGTGTTTGTGGATGAATCTTCTTGTTGACCAACTCATCAAACGGTGTTGTACGCAACCGCATTATTTCCCCAATGGGCATACCCATACAGGCGATTACTCAAACATACAAACATATTGGTCACAGGATACTAACCTGCCGGCGGCGAACATCACACACACACACACACACACACACACACACACACACACACACACACACACACACACACACACACACACAGTGTTGAGGTTTTCTGTCACAGTCGCCTATCAACAGGCCTATCCTTAATACTTTTGTTGTGCATTATTTTAAGCATCTGAAATTATAATAGTTAATTCCGAAATATTTGCTCAGTGACGATAAAAAGACACGGCTATAATAGCACTATAGGCTATTATGCACTATAGGCTATATGTAGATAATTACTTTACAACAACCAAAACCGCACACACACACGATCATTTATTTTGTCAGCTTTACACTGACGTTTGTTTATTCCACGTGTAACTCTGTGTTGTTGTTTTAGTCGCCCTGCTCTGCTTTATCTTGGCCAGGTCGCAGTTGTAAATGAGAACTTGTTCTCAACTGGCCTACCTGGTTAAATAAAGGTGAAATACATATGAAATCATTCATTACCAAAGCAACGGCCCATTATTTTAAAGATCCAGCGCCATTTATGTATTTTGACATAGCATATAACTAACTAAAGGACTGGGGGAGAAAATGAAATCATTCATTACCAAAGCAACGGCCCATTATTTAGTTACTATGTAACAATTCATCCTCTTATCAACAAAAAAAAGTTAATCCAAAAAATATTTTTAAAACATAACTATATTTTTAGGGAGAGATGCACTCTCACAGAACATAAGAATAATGGTGATTAAATGCATTATCAAAACAAATAGACCCAGTAGCCCTTCGTCTACACCGGCTAGCCTACTCCTTTCTGTAATCTATAAATTATTGAAAGAAAGCGCTCGAGCATGAGGCTAGAAATAACCCAAAATAGAGCACACTCGGCTTAAGAAAATATTGATATGTCATATGATTGGGAGGATTGGGCCCCTGTGTATTTGATCTGTAGTTTCACGGGAAGTAGAAGTAAATTGAAATGACACGACTTTGCACTTAAACAATCGGATTTCGTCAGGGTATGGGTTGTTTGTTTAACCCGACAGCTCGGTGGAACAAGTCGCACGCTTTACACACTCATTAAAACGATTATTCACGATCTGTCGAATGTTTTCTAGTTCGTTCACACGAACCTCTAGCAAAGTAATACAGTCAGAGACTGCAACAAAAATGTTATTATTGCGTGTACGGGCTAGATGTTGGATAGCCTGTTGCGTCTCACAAACTAGGGACAGGTTTGACAGACTACCGCAAAATAAGTATTGTTTAACCAGCATTCGAGACATATTTAATCGCTGTTGGTGTGGTGTGGTGTGGCCTGGACATGACATACTTGAATAAAATAGTGACACCTAACACACACACAACCGCACGCGCTCGTACACACACACACCCACACGCGCACACACACGCTTGTATAATTTTACACTTACACGTTTAATTGTTTATTATTATTGTTTATTTGTATTATCATTATCAGGCCTGTTATTATTATTACAATGAATTACTTTATCTATGTGTAAATATGTAATACACATAACGGACAGATTTTTACTTCAAATTTAGACTTTTTACATCAACGCCTCTGACCAGTGACCATCACCTACATTGTTTATTACTGGGACTGACTAATAAATAACTGAAAATATCTCTGCCTGCACTTTGACAAACCTTACGCTGCCATATCATAATCCTAACGCTAATCCCCACATCTCTGCACGCATGTTCAATGTTAGCCATGAAGGGTTAAGGTGGTTATCATGATATTACGTAGCCTTCTAAAAGATTCTAGCGCCCTCAATCTGCGAGGCGTAGACCTACAAGATAATGGCCGATGCAAGCTTTTTGTACACACACAGGCAAGGAATGAAAAAAAATACAAGTATTTTGATTAATACTTCCACCTTTTGGGTCATAAATGAATAAAGGATATTACCATTTTTTTAAGTACATGACTACTAATCGGACTATGCAATCGTATAGTTATCATTCGCTCCTTTTTTATTAGGCTATTCGTAGTAGTAGTAATACTAGTAGTAGTATTAGAGTAGCAGTAGTAGAAATATTCTTATTCGTATTCATAATATTATTCATATTTTTAGTATTATTCAAATCCGTGCCTTTTGATTTGGTCCCAAGAAAAGTTTGGTTTCACCTAATTTTAACATTCTGTCATAAAGAGCAAATCTTCAACTTCATAAAATAAATTATTTTTCCCATCTCAAGAGGTAAAAAAATATATACTATAGTAAGTGTGCCAAATAAAGTAACAGGGTTGACCCTAACAGGGTTGACGATTTAATCTTAAATCAGCCATGAATCCCATGTGACAGGGGGAATAGAAGCTGTAACAGGGAGTGACAATTGAATGCAAGCCCCACAAAAAAAAATGGTAGAACCAGCGCACCTGATTCTACATTAATTTGACTATTAGATGTTCAATGTTTCTTTAGAAAATATTTTTTTTTTTATAGGAATAGTTTCACCATATTAAAACGAGAGTTCCGTTCGGTAAGAGGGTTGACCTTAAAATGAGGGAAGGGGTTTCTTTTACCTTAAAATGAATCACTAATCACATTAAATAAATAACCCAATAACCTTCACAAATGACTTTGTCAAAGGAACAGAATAACTAAGTCTTTACAATAATGGTGCCATCTTGGAGAAATGTTGGGGTTAAGTGGGTTAAAATCATCCTAGAAGTCACAGAGGATGCATAGAGGGGCATGTGAAAATACTGCATTTTGGCACCTTAGCAAGTCTTTAATCATATTAACAAATCAGATCTATAGAAATGTTAATGCGGTCTATATTAAAGGGCGCTTAATTGACTATAGCAGGCATTTAATATTCAGTAGGCCTATTTGTGCACAATTTTTACTTCAAATATCAAAGGGATAAGGTAAGCAAATGTATTTATTTTCGTGGATTGACCCAGGCCTATTATTGCTGAGGCATCAGCACCAATTGTTGTTAGCTGCTGTTGTTGTTCTTGTTGATGATGTTTGTGGTCAGATATTTGTGTGTTTAGACCCATGCGAGCTGAGCCTCAGGATTGTTGCTATGCTATACGTTTATACTGAAGCCCCTGCACGTGCCCTACCATACAGCTGTTATGCTAGTTCTGTGCAGAAAGCAGGATTTGGTGCACAGGCCTACTCATTGGACACCAAATACATAGGATATCCCCACTATTCCCATCCGTGTGTAAACGTGCATAAAGGTCCGTTGTTATCCTATGTGTCTGCGTCGACATACATTCGTGTCGACATACATTCATACACATGTCTGTTAGTCAATTACCTTAATCGGCTGGTTTCTCTTGGGGTCTATGTCATTTCCTACTACATCGAGTATGGTGCTATTCTAAAATTGGTGTTTTCATTCATTGATAGATTTGCATTTGTCGATTGGGAATACGTCTATGTTTAACTTCAAAATATAGATGTAACACTGATAGTCTACAGGTCTAGATTTTGGTCTAAATGTGTCATAGATTTTTCACTTCCGGTTGGCGAGTCCAGTCTCTTGAGTAGCTGGTGTCTGGATTGAGTTTTAGGCTGGACTGGAGGATGTCCTCAAATCGCTCTGCTGTCGCTTTGAGGTACAACCACGCCCTTACCCAATCCATATTTAAAATGGCATACACAGATTGTAGTCTTCATGACACATGAGACACCGAAAATACGAGAACTTGAAATTCCTCACTTATAGCTTTAAAAATATCTATTATCGTGCTGTCAGACAGTAGCGGTTACATCACCCATGCAGTATAGGGTAAAGCAACCCAGTTGTAAAGACCAACGCTTGGCACGCAATCCTTTAGTTAATGCTTTCCTCTCTGTGGTTCAGGCATATTAATTGATAATTGTTGTGGCTAAAAGTGCAAGCACATTGCCATATTGTTAGGCCTTTTATTTGATTCTTCGTATTCTGTATACGCCTATTGGCGTAGCCTAAATTTTAAATAGCCTAACAATATGGTATGTCCACCGTTTATAATTTCTTTCATTTATTATCAAACTGTGAATAAATGTAAATATTATCTGATATTTTGTGTGGGAAACAACATTTCTGCTTCAAATGTATCATATTGTTTCTTGGAGCACGTACACTATATATATTTCCATAGTTTAAGAAGATATATTTATTCAAGATATAACCCGACCTCATTGCCTTTTGAGTGGTCACCCCATTTAACATTTGAACGATAACATCTAGCGAGGAGATATTGAGTTGCACTAGTCCATTGTGAAAAGCAGTAAGGTTATTGCATTACAGTTGCATACTCATTTAACACGAGGCCTCTTTAGGAAATGAACAAATTACTGACCGCACAGCGTTGAAAGGTAGGCTATGTACGCTTCTGTTGTGTTTATTTGTACTATGTATGCCCTACTACCACTTCGGATGAAGAGAAATACAATCAAATAAACAATTAAGTAAAACTTATTCTACAGGTTATAGCTGCACAGGCATTTAAATAGTCCTGAATTTCCTTATTATTCATTTAGCCTACCATTACATAGAAATGCTTTAGGAACGCATGTAGACCTATATGGCCTGGTCTGAGTTTGAACAATGTAATGCCCCCGAAGCGAATCAATCAATACTCATCATATAGAGGATATGAGGGAGATTAAGGACAAATACACAACCACACAAACACCAGCGGTTACTGTTAATAAGTGCTAAAGGGCTAAACCGAATCAAAAACAGCCTGCACGAGACCATGAATAGTCACGTGCATTCTGCCTACTACTAGATGTTTCATCTTATCCATCCCTTTGCCACACGATTGCTAATGTGTGATTGCAGTTTATTTAACATGGGTAGGCCTGGTTTGTCTTTAACAAACACATACTATGTACCAAGTGGTGAAAATAAGGGAGACAAAGAAAGCGTAAACATTTTTTTGTCAGTTGGTTCTCAAAGCCAAACGCGGAACCGAGGAGGCCTTTCACGGTCAAGGCCTAGGTCCTCCACGCACAGTGTTGCCTGCACAGTAGTCCAATAAACAACCACATGCAACATAAAAACCTACCGAAACGTACTAATATTCGGAATGACAAAAAAGACAAAACTTTTCATCAGATATGGACGTAACCTATTATTTTATTTTGTTCGATTGACAGTTTTAGCGACAAAACACGGGAATAAGACCACAATATCACAACCATGAAATTTAAAGACAACATAAACAATCACTCCATATTTGCATGAGGCGTTTGCTCAACACGGGTTACACGTTCGCAAAGTTAACCTATAATTACAATAGGTATTGACAGTTCACTAAGTACAAAAGGATGTGGTCTGGTGGTGACCACATTCAGTAAAATATGCACAACACAAGCTAAAGGCATTCATTCATTTTGTCCCCTTCTGAATCTGTTCTGGTGCTGAATACTGAAATTCTCAAGTATTTTTTCTAAACCCATTCTTTGGTCTATAAAGTATAACAGTATTGTGAAAATGTAATATATAAATGAATGTCATAAAGTACTAGCCTAATTTGTTCATTATGGGAGAGGACAAAATAACAAAGAGCCATGGGTTGGTATGGTTATTCTGCATTTTAAAAACACATTTATTTCAAAAGGAAAAATAATACAAATTAGTGTTATTTTTTGTTGTTGTTGCAAAAATCATATTCCACCAGTGCACTCATGATACGTGATAATACTGCAAACATGGAGACTGGTGGTTGATGTGATGGTATTAGATATTCTTAATATTAAAATTAGGCAAATCTGCAGACTATTTAAATACACATTCTAAGGTAATGCCTCTCAGTCCAAAACCTACATTTACTCTTATTTTTTTTGTTATCACATTGCACGTTGCTGACGGTGGAATAATAAACAACTCCCCGAAACATGACATATGCCTACGTACACAGAAATAAATGCAGAATATTACTAAAAAATACCTGGACTTCAGTTCTGGCTGCTTTCATTTTGTTTTTCTCTTTGTTTACTTTATCTTTTCTTTATGTTTTAGAATGTAAACGGGTGTAAAATGTTCACTTACAGTCTTGCTCCCGAGGGATGTTTTGTTAGTGTATAAGTGGATTTGAAGTTGACCCTTGATTATGATGTGTGAAGTAATCAGAAAGTCCTCCAGAAAGTCCTGAAGAGAAACTTGGTAGCGAAGACCTTAAAGACTCACAGGGAAGAGATGAGGGCGCCTGCGGGGAGGAGGAGGAGGATGCAACCCTGGCCGCCATCGAAGCGCTGCTCTGGGAGGTCATTGATGGATGCGGGACATGGGGGAAAAAGTAACTTGTCTGTCCTGCAAGGAGGTTTATGGACGAACATGGGTTTAAAGAGTATGTCCCGGAGCAGGGTACTGATAGACCACATGGCACAGAGGCCGCCAATGCGGCCGCCGTTAGGTGATGAGTGGCATAGGGAATGTCTCCATTCACAAGTCTGTCAACACTTAGGCCATTGGAAGAAGGGAAAGAATGGTTGTTCCCCAAACTGTTTTGAGTCAACATTGTACTGTAGGACATAGGATGACTAGGGTAAGCCGATGATGTCCCATTGTAGCTCAATGCGCTGCTGGCCCTCGGATGGTGAAGCGAAAGAAATGGTGACATTGGCCAATATAGAGAGCCGGCTCTATCCATAAAGGTCAACCCAGAGGAAGTAAGACGAGCACCCCGCTTGAAAGCCAACTTTGCCCTGGATGTGGTCGATCTCCGGCGAAGTTTGCCTGTTGTCCCACCGATAAACACATCGTCACTCGAGGGGTCAAGCATCCAGTAGTTCCCCTTACCCGGGTCATCATAGTGCCGCGGGACTTTAACAAAACATTTGTTTAGGCTAAGGTTATGCCTGATGGAATTCTGCCAACCCTGCTTGTTCTCCCGGTAATAGGGGAAATTCTTCATAATGAATTCGTAAATACCGTTCAGAGTTAGTCGTTTCTCCGGACTCTGCCGAATAGCCATCATAATTAAAGCATTATAGCTGAATGGTGGTTTCTCGTACTTGCCGTTTTTCTTTTCACCGTCTTTCCCACCGCTCTCTCCCTCTTTGCTATCCTTCTTCTCTTCCTGTTTTTCCTTTTCGTCCATGCAAGTGGTTTCATTGGACGAATTGTCACTTTTGGTGCAAATGTTCTCTGACTTTGCATCTTGCACTAGAGAAGGTAAAGGGATCTTCCCCTCTTCTTCTGACACGGTTCTGTGGTGGTTGTCACTTTGGACGGCTTCAGGCACCAGACTGTTTATACTGAAAGATGATTTAGGAATCATTTTCACTTCTTTCCGTTCTCCCATATCCAACATCACACGCAAGGTCAAATGGCAATAAGCAGCAGCACAGTTATATCTCAATATCTTACACCGGCAACTCTGCTAATAAAAACTATTTCATGTTCTTTACAACACATCGATAGGAGACAGATAGCTACAATTAATTATGGAGCCACAGACACTACGCTGTAAAAAAAAATTGGTTGAACCTTTACGGACTACAGCCAACCACAGCACCATAAGTATTAACGCGTCCTCCCTTCTTCCAGCCAATCACAGAGTCGTTCTTAGCAGTTGCTTAAGTGCGCAAGGATACACACGTTCACCAATGCAACGCAGAATGGGCTCATCCTTATCAACAAAGGATTTATTTCTCGGACCAAAATCATACCAAGAAAATGGATCACATAACCTTAATCCATTTCACTGCTCTTGAAATTTCCAGATTGCTGATTCAACATATCTCTCCGTCTTTAAAGTTTGTTTACATTTCGTTGGAAAAAAATACAAGAGGATCACAGAAATGTAGCGGCCGAAGAAAGGTACTACTTTATGTCTCAAGCATAAGTAGCCTTCTATTCAAATGTTGATATTAGACATCTTATGTTTGAAAAATGGACATGACTGTGACATGTTTATATGGAGGAAGATTTAGGTTACCTGTCTCCACCGTAGCAAAACGGCATGAAGCCTATGTTCATGGTCCTTATTAAATGTTCAGGCAGCATTCAAATATTATACTTAATTCATATTTAATTCTGTTTGTTTCCCCTCCATCTTTTTAGAGTTCAAATAAATCCAAGCCCCGGCCGTCAGCTACTTGGAGAGCGAGATCTCCATCTTGGGCTCGTGCGTAATGGTTTCGAGATATCGTTTCAAGAAGTACCCCTTATATTTTATTTATAGGATATGCGGCGTTGCAAACATCACAAACATATCATAATTATTAGTATTAGGCCTACCATTATCAGCCTAGTAGTAGGCTAGCCTATGATTAGTAGTAGGCCTAGTACAGTGGCCTAGTATATAAGTAGGCCTTGTATTAATAGTATTATTATTAAAGGCTACTACTTTAACCACATATCAAAACGTACAGTAGACCTTTAATAATAATTTTCGTCATACTACTAAATCCCTCTGACGGGTAACAAGGTTCACATGGAGGGGGGGGGGGGGGGGGGTAGTTGCCTGAGGACACACAGTTAATGTGTTGTGAAAAGTGTCATGAAATGTAATGTTTTGTCATATCTTTAATTGTATATAACTGCCTTAATGTTGCTGGAGCCCAGGAAGAACTGCTGCCTAATGGAGATCTTTAATAAATACAAATATAGTCATAACTCTACAAGAACAAAGGGTGCACCTTGGAGTCGAATAAAGCATCGTTTTCACCAATCTTCCATTGATTTAATCTGAAATCTGAAATTCAAACTCAAATGTATTACTTTAGTCAAGATGCGTAAAAGTATTGCGAGAACGAGTAGCCTAAATTTTGGACATGATATATGGTTCTCACAGTGCTCAGCTCAGACCAGTTCCAGGTCAAACCAGCTTAGAGAGCTTGTCTATTCGTGTATTTGTATTTGTATATTTAGGTAAACTCATATAGGACACACACACACACACACATGAACGAAGGTGCACGTACGCCGAGACAAATTCACCAAAAAGCGAGCGCAACAGAGCGAAAGAAGTGGTGGAAACTGAGAGCCTCGTGAATTCCCACAAGGTGACTTTTGTTGGCTAGACTTACTGTTGATGCACATTCATGTAAATATTAGTGGCATTCGTTACAAATGTCAAGCCAACATCATGTGTTTGAAGAAAACATGTAATAGAGATTACACAAAGATATCCAACAATAACGGAGTTGTCGGCCTATAACAGTTGTAGTTGTCCTATAATAACACAATTAAACAAATCATGTTCTTTTCGATATTTTGGTCCTGTCATGATGTTGGTATGATATCCAGTATGTTGTTTGGTGATTAGTCATTGATGATTTAAGATAGTGCTATGACGATTGGCTACCTCGGATTTTTCTTAATACTTTTGCCTGCTATTATTAACATCTAATCAAAACAATAAAGCCGATATAATAGCAATAACAACAACAATAATAATAATATGTTGTGCTATTATAGTAACGCACTTCATTTTAGTAACGCACAAGTTGTTTTTAGTAGGCCTATAGTCCAAATATGTTCGATAAGTTACATTTCAACAATACGTTTGGTATATCATTGCCAAGTGCAAATAGTTTAAAAAGTCGTGTAATTTCATTTCAGGTTTGCAAAAATTAAGAAAGGTAAACTGTGTAGCCCTATAAGCACCAGCAACGCAAATATCTAATCTATGCGCAATATGATGGGTGGCAGGTATCGGTTAATAGCGATGGACCAGTAACCGAAAGGTCTGTGGTTAGAATCCCCGAGCTGACTAGGTGAAAATCTGATTATGTGCCCTTGAGTAAGGCACTTAACCCTAATTGCTCATGTAAGTCGCTCTGGAAAAGTGTCTGCTAAATTGTACATGTACAACAACAACACATCTTGCATTCTCATGGTGGTGATGAGTCCAACTTTCCCGGAGACTATAGCTGTTGTACAGAGAATGTGATACTCCTGAGCAGCCATATCGCATCACTTAAGGAACGGACTGGTTGTCAACACTTTCTTTCAGCTCTGGAAACCAGCGGGAGTAAACAAACAAGGCCATGAGCACGTCCTTTCTAAAGTTTGTGGTATTATCTCTGCAACCTATATCGTCTATTTTGTTATAGCAAATTAGTTTGCAAACCACCAATACATAATTTAATATATTTAACGAATAAATGTCGGTTCTATGAGTAAAAAAAATACCAGCAATAACCAAAAATTAAAATAGGCTACATTTGAAAACTGCATGAAAGACAATTATGGCCTAGGCCTGTGTTGCGCCTGTGTCCGATTTCATCACAAATCACATTCATCTACTTGATACACCCTGCAAATGCTGTGCCGCATCGTTTGTTTTGTGACGGCTATGTTAATGCATGTGCTTGTTTTAAAAACACATATTTGGAGACGCTGCTACCTCAGCCACCGATTATGACATTATCTGAATCCTAAGGTGTCGGTATAAGGTAATTAACCAAGCCTACTACAAGAACTGATGCACAGGCCTGATGCACAGCACATCAATATTGAGGATTAATAGCGAAGAGTAGGAGATCAGTAGGTCTATTTGTTGCGATTATTGCATAACAAAGTAATTAGATTATTGTCTTATTTCCAAAAGTAAATGTCTACCTTATATAAAAAGTTATTTAAACTGCATGTTTCGTAAGGGAACCTAAAGTAAATTAATGGTAGCCTATAATGGTTTAGAACGAAGTTCCGGCCATAAACGTATAATTCTAAAAAATAAAATTCCAACTATGTTATGTTCCACACCTAAAACAAAGGCTTACAATTTAATCTCTCAGACTGACAAGCACAATTTAGTTGGGCTCCCGAGTGACGCAGCTGTCTAAGGCACTGCATCTCAGCGCAAGAGGCGTCACTACAGTCCCTGGTTCGAATTCAGGCCGTATCACATCCGGCCTTGATTGGGAATCCCACAGGGTGGCGCACAATTGGCCCAGCGTCGTCCGAGGTAGTCCATCATTGTAAATAAGAATTTGTTCTTAACTGACTTGCCTAGTAAAATAAAGGTAAAAAGACATATTGAAAGTATTAGCTTAATCCGTGTATAGGCATGGATTTGTTTTGATTACAATGTCAACAGGTAGGCCTACTGCAACATATTTATAAACACGCCGTTCATCTAAACAGTTATTATTCACTTTCGGGCACAAATAGTGTTATGTGGTCATGAGACGATAGGCAAGCACAGACAGCAAAACTCCGTTATTAAACTGAACGATACTGGCACACATATGAGAGCCGAGATCCCCCTAGCGGTATAGGACAGAAAGCCCTATAGGAAAGCCCTAAGGATTACAAAACTGATGTATTGCAGAGGGGAAATCTAAGTCTGTTGAATCAATCAATCAATCAAAAGTATTTATAAAGACCTTTTTATATCAGCTGATGTCATAAAATACTATACAGAAACCCAGCCTAAAACCCCAAACAGCAAGCAATGCAGAAACAAATGTTATTGTCACATGTGTCGAATATAACAAGTGTAGACCTTACAGTGAAATGCTTACTTACAAGCCCTTAACCAACAATAGAGTTAAGAAAAATAAGTAAAAAATCAATAAGTAAAAAAATAATTAAACAGCAGCAGTAAAATAACAATGGCGATGCTATATACGGGAGGTACCGGTACAGAGTCAATGTTCGGGGGCACCGGTTAGTCGAGGTAATATGTACATGTAGGTAGAGTTAAAGTGACTATACATAGATCAAGAGTAGAGTAGCAGCAGCGTAAAAGAGGGGATGGTGGTAACAATGCAAATAGTCTGGGTAGACAATTGATTCGCTGTTCAGGAGTCTTATGGCTTGGGGGTATTGGAGAAAATAATTTTGATTTAATTGATAAAATGAAAATACAATGTTTGCTCTGGAATTGAAATGAAACTATTCTATGCATGTGTTGTAATGGCTAACCGAAACACAAGTTATTACTTCAGTTTATAACACATTTTGCATAATATAGGTACAGAGATAAAGTATCTCTACAACTCTTATCACAGCAAACCGTTTATATTGATTTATAGACCTTGATAAATACTAATGAATAATTATTCGACGTAGGCCTAATTATTTGATCCTACATTTTGATTATAAAACTGGTCTGACCGTGGATAACCTTTTTGGGACCTAACCTAACGGCAAACTTTTTAATTGCGATTTTGTTTAGAGGTGCTGTATTACTGTATTGTAAATCTGTATTAATTTATAACAGACAAGCCTGCAGTATTTCGACCGGTATGTTCCGTAGTCGATAGCCATGTGTGGGATAGCTGCACAGTTGAAAACAGAGTGTTTGCATTTCGTCTTCCTCTAATGTGTGTAGCAGGCTATATTCATTTATTGGTCAACCATAAAGTGAGAGCTCAATTGAAGGTGTGTATGTTCTCCTGCAATAAATCGGAAAGATGCTACATTTCAAGCCAATGTTCATACACAACAGGAAGGTTTTTTTTCTCTTTTGTGGTTAGGTCAATTAAAGTAATAAATAAAAAATAAAAAATTGTGGAACAGAGATATTTGTCGCTATTGCAATCTCGTCATTTTGGGAAACATCCTATTTTTGGGAGTTTTATAATTTGTTTATCAAGAAAAATGTATTTACATTTTCTTAACTGATTTTACTGGCCGAGACCAACATTGTTAAATCTTTGAGCTGTGTGGTGATTGATTTAATCAGCTGCAGCAGCAGCTTTAGGAGGCGCGTGATCGGAATAACGAATAACCTATCGAATGAAGACAATTCTATAGGCTTGGGGCCACTGAGTGTTCAAAACAATAGGAACACCTGCTCTTTCCATGACATAGACTGACCATGGGAATCCAGGTGAAAGCTATGATACCTTATTGATGTCATTTGTTAAATCCACTTCAATAAGTGTAGATAAAGGGGAGGAGACAGGTTAAATAAGGATTTTTAAGCCATGAGACAATTGAGATATGGATTGTGTTTGTGCACCATTCAAAGTGCCTTTGAACGAGGTATGGCAGTAGGTGCCAGGCGCACGGGTTTGAATGTGTCAAGAACTGCAACACTGCTGGGTTTAACACGCTCAACAGTTTCCCGTGTGTATCAAGAATGGTCCACCCCCCAAAGGACATCCAGCCAACTTGACGCAGCTGTGGGAAGCATTGGAGTCAACATGGGCCAGCATCCCTGTAGAACGCTTTCGACACCTTGTAGAGTCCATTCCCTGAAGAATGGGGGCTGTTCTGAGGGCAAAGGGCGGTGGGGGTAGGTGCAACTCGATATTAGGTGTTCCTTAACTTTTTTACACTCAGTGTAGTTCACAATTAAATGTTTTACAAGCAAGCCGAATAATGGTGCGATTTTGTAAAACAAGAAAGACAGGCATATATATGAAATTAAACAGAATATGCAGAGCTATATCTGGTAATCTGACAAATAAGCCCTTTGCCAGCTTGTAGCAAGGCAGATGATGACATTTGCTCATGAATGATTTCTATAGAATCCGTGTAAACACTATAAAGCGTAAGGCTTCATATCTGGAACATTATAAAGGGTCATATCTGGAACATTATAAAGGGTCATATCTGGAACATTATAAAGGGTCATATCTGGAACATTATAAAGGGTCATATCTGGAACATTATAAAGGGTCATATCTGGAACATTATAAAGGGTCATATCTGGAACATTATAAAGGGTCATATCTGGAACATTATAAAGGGTCATATCTGGAACATTATAAAGGGTCATATCTGGAACATTATAAAGGGTCATATCTGGAACATGTTGTTCCGTTTAAAATGTATTATTATACAATTAGGATGTAGATTTTTATGTTGCTTTTCAATCACAATTCAAACACAACGTAATCGATGTTCAAAACCTGATGTCCTGTAATTACTAGAAAACCTCAAACTAATGCAAAAATGTCATAAATATAACTACTATAAATATTAACCAACACACAGAAATAGTGAAAAAGAAATGACCAAAAATAAACTAGATGGTTATTTTTCATGAAGAAAAAATTGTGGGACTTGCTTTAACTCTTTAAAAGTGGCGGAATAAGTTGAACATGTTTTAATTAAGCCAAGCAGTTAAAAATACTCATAGTTAAATTTAGCAAAATAATTGGTCTGATTATTTTGATAGACTACACTATCAACCTTATTACTTTGGATTGTGTGGCAGTTGGATCATCACAAATAAATACACTCAGACTAGCCTACTACACTTGTGCACAATCCTACTAGTATACCACAGCATAGAATACCACAGTATAGAATTCCAAAGTATATGACAACTGTAATAATAGAGTACAGAAGACAAGGAGGCGTTGCTGAAGTTTAAAATAAATAAATAAGTAAACTATTTTATATTGAAAATTTAACCCTGAGATTAATTTCTTAATGAAATGATAAAGCTGTTAAAAGAAAGTTATGACTGGATAGATAAATACATACAGTTGAAGTCGGAGGTTTACATACACTTAGGTTGGAGTCATTAAAACTCCCTTTTCATCCACTCCACAAATTTCTTGTTAACAAACTACAGTTTTGGCAAGTCAGTTAGGACATCTACTTTGTGCATGACACAAGTAATTTTTCCAACAATTGTTTACAGACAGATTATTTCACTTATAATGAACTATATCACAATTCCAGTGGGTCAGAAGTTTACATAAGCTAAGTTGACTGTGCCTTTAAACAGCTTGGAAAATTCCAGAAAATGATGTCATGGCTTTAGAAGGTTCTGATAGGCTAATTGACATAATTTGAGTCAATTGGAGGTGTACCTGTGGATGTATTTCAAGGCCTACCTTCAAACTCAGTGCCTCTTTGTTTGACATCATGGGAAAATCAAATGAAATCAGCCAAGACCTCAGAAAAAAATTGTAGACCTCCACAAGTCTGGTTCATCCTTGGGAGCAATTTCCAAATGCCTGAAGGTACCACGTTCATCTGTACAAACAATAGTGCGCAAGTATCAACACCATGGGACCATGCAGCCGTCATACCGCACAGGAAGGAGACGCGTTCTGTCTCCTAGAGATGAACGTACTTTGGTATGAAAGGTGCAGATCAATCCCAGAACATCAGCAAAGGACCTTGTGAAGATGCTGGAGGAAACAGGTACAAAAGTATCTATGTCCACAGTAAAACGAGTCCTATGTAGACATAACCTGAAAGGCCGCTCAGCAAGAAAGAAGCCGTGGTGGTTGGTAGTTGTGCTGTTCTGATTTCAGAATTGAATATCTGAGAAGTGGTCCAAGGTGTTTATTCAATGTCTCATGCTTAGAATGTGCTCTCACCCATTGTTATAATTTGAAAGTTCTGAAAAGTTAATTCAACAATGAGTTGATGTGGTTACTAAAACAGCTGTACCTTTTGATTGGCAGTAGATATTTATATTCTCATTTCCAGATTTGAATAGCAAAGAAATGTACCACAATGTCATAAAGTGTCTAAAGTGTAGGGAAAGTGGTCAAAACAGCAGTTGTTTGAAAACAGTTTGACAAAAAGTTGATGTGTATCATTAGATCGGTACAATATACTGTATTTCTGTTCAGATTCCAGATTTGACTAGCAAAGTTGACTGAGATGTTATACTGTCCAACTTTTTGTCTAACTTGTTAGGAAAGTGGTCAAAATGGCAGTTGTTTGTAAAAGTTCAGATGAAAAGTTGTTGACACAGTTACTTAAACAGCTATATCGTTGGATCAGTACAATCTATCTTCGATCTGATTGTATATTTGAATAGCAGAGAAATGGACAAATATGGCATTCACTAAGTTTTTATCTAAAGGGCTGGTAAAGTGGTCAAAACAGCAGTTGTTTCAAAAAGTTAAGAGGAAAAGTTGATGTGACTAAAAAAGATAAATCATTTCATCCGTAGAAGATAATTATCAAATCAAATCAAATCTATTTATATAGCCCTTCGTACATAAGCTGATATCTCAAAGTGCTGTACAGAAACCCAGCCTAAAACCCCAAACAGCAAGCAATGCAGGTGTAGAAGCACGGTGGCTAGGAAAAACTCCCTAGAAAGGCCAAAACCTAGGAAGAAACCTAGAGAGGAACCAGGCTATGTGGGGTGGCCAGTCCTCTTCTGGCTGTGCCGGGTGGAGATTATAACAGAACATGGCCAAGATGTTCAAATGTTCATAAATGACCAGCATGTTCGAATAATAAGAAGGCAGAACAGTTGAAACTGGAGCAGCAGCACGGCCAGGTGGACTGGGGACAGCAAGAAGTCATCATGTCAGGTAATCCTGGGGCATGGTCCTAGGGCTCAGGTCCTCCGAGAGAGAGAAGGAGAGAATTAGAGAACGCACACTTAGATTCACACAGGACACCGAATAGGACAGGAGAAGTACTCCAGATGTAACAAACTGACCCTAGCCCCCCGACACAAACTACTGCAGCATAAATACTAGAGGCTGAGACAGGAGGGGTCAGGAGACACTGTGGACCCATCCGAGGACACCCCCGGACAGGGCCAAACAGGAAGGATATAACCCCACCCACTTTGCCAAAGCACAGCCCCCACACCACTAGAGGGATATCTTCAACCACCAACTTACCATCCTGAGACAGGGCCGAGTATAGCCCACAAAGATCTCCGCCATGGCACAACCCAAGGGGGGGCGCCAACCCAGACAGGATGACCACATCAGTGAATCAACCCACTCAGGTGACGCACCCCTTCCAGGGACGGCATGAGAGAGCCCCAGTAAGCCAGTGACTCAGCCCCTGTAATAGGGTTAGAGGCAGAGAATCCCAGTGGAAAGAGGGGAACCGGCCAGGCAGAGACAGCAAGGGCGGTTCGTTGCTCCAGAGCCTTTCCGTTCACCTTCCCACTCCTGGGCCAGACTACACTCAATCATATGACCCACTGAAGAGATGAGTCTTCAGTAAAGACTTAAAGGTTGAGACCGAGTTTGCGTCTCTGACATGGGTAGGCAGACCGTTCCATAAAAATGGAGCTCTATAGGAGAAAGCCCTGCCTCCAGCTGTTTGCTTAGAAATTCTAGGGACAATTAGGAGGCCTGCGTCTTGTGACCATAGCGTACGTGTAGGTATGTACGGCAGGACCAAATCAGAGAGATAGGTAGGAGCAAGCCCATGTAATGCTTTGTAGGTTAGCAGTAAAACCTTGAAATCAGCCCTTGCTTTGACAGGAAACTAGTGTAGAGAGGCTAGCACTGGAGTAATATGATCACATTTTTTGGTTCTAGTCAGGATTCTAGCAGCCGTATTTAGCACCAACTGAAGTTCATTTAGTGCTTTATCCGGGTAGCCGGAAAGTAGAGTATTGCAGTAGTCTAACCTAGAAGTGACAAAAGCATGGATTAATTTTTCTGCATCATTTTTGGACAGAAAGTTTCTGATTTTTGCAATGTTACGTAGATGGAAAAAAGCTGTCCTTGAAATGGTCTTGATATGTTCTTCAAAAGAGAGATCAGGGTCCAGAGTAATGCCGAATTATGTTCTGATTCCAGATTTGAATAGCAGAGAAGCAGAGAAAACAACGAACAAACACTATATAATGACAGGTTATTCAATAGAGGCCAAGTCTTTGAAAGCTGCATCCTCTGAAGATGGAGGGGGTCAGTTCATGGCTTGAACATGGCTTGATGGAGGGGGTCAGTTCATGGTTCCTCGAAGGGAGGTGGACAGAGGATGGTAGATGATGGTGATGGAATCTTCTGATGATCATTTCTTTTATGGGCAAGTCTGGGAACCAGCCTGACTCTTATAGCCACTGGACTTCTCCGCATCCACTCTGAGTAACAGCCACTTGGACAAGGCCTCACCAGCTCTGGCAAATATTTAAATTCAGGACTTGTGCTTTGCAAGTCCACACTAATTATCTTGCTTGCTAATAGGTCTATATTCCAATCATTGTGTTTGCGGCAATAACCTGAGCCTACATAGAATCCCTTGATCCCTTTCTTCTACACTTTTTGGGATCCATCGCTTGCTTCATGTAAATGACCCTTTAAGGTTCCAAATAGAACCCTTGTATATGGTTCTTTGATCAGAACTCCAGGGGTTCCTCTTCACTGAACCAAATATATGAATCCTTGGATCCATATAGGGTTCTAAATTAAACCAATTCCGGTTATATATAGAACCTTAAGGGGTGCCATATATGAAGCAAGCATGGAACCATTTTTGGTTATTTCCAGAACCTATTTTTCTAAGAGTGTACATGCTTTTAACAATAAAAATGTTTGATGAAACGCATGACCTGAAATATCATGGTGCATTACCCAAAGTGTGTCAAATTCAACAACATGATTGTGCGGTATAAGCTATAGGCAGACCTAGACTTTTTGGGTCACATCATACGCATCATAAAGGAAATATGTGCACCAGCAATTATGAAGAAAAAAAATCACAAATTATTTCACAAATAGACACAGCTCAAGATGTTAAACCAATTGCAACATCTCGAATGCACTTTTGAACTACAAAAACAAGGAATAGACTTGAGGAATTGAATGGCATGTTGCTTTCATTGTCTCTGTCGCCACCGTGCGGGGGCAAATGTTGCTGATTCAAGGAGGCATAGTACGCTACTGTAGCCTACCAAAGGCCTAGGGTCGAAAACGTCGAAAGATCTATTATTTGTGGCATGTAATTTGCTGACGCTTCTTCTTCGACTGTATGTTGTGATATAATTCTCCACATATTTCTCAATTCCAGAGAAACTGAACATTTCCATCAAAAACATTTATTTTGACAGAATCTGCAACACAAACATGACCGTCCAATCAGATGATCAAAAGTGAGACAGTGCTAGCCTAAATGGGAAGGGGGGGGGGGGGGGGGGGGGGGGGGATGGGGATGGGGGGGGGGGTGGGGGGGGATCATAATAAATGTGGAATATTAGATGATAAATTGTCCCCTAATTTTATCTGAATGCAGGCTTCATTCGACTAACACATGCTCAATGTTAAATAAGTCCTTTCGTTTTTTCTTAATTGAAGTCTGTATCGAAAAGAATCGAAACCTGACTATTGCACCTTCTATTAAGTGAAAGTGGTAAAAGTGCATCCATCGTAATCACACTGTGATTAAATTAAATTAAATTATGGCATGAAAATGAATTTCGAAATGGATACTGTCTTTGGAAATGTCCACTCATTTAGTTGTACTGATTAAAATATGTTACGATACGAACAGTGTTCACACAATGTGATGTTCAAAATATGTTACGATACGAACAGTGTTCACACAATGTGATGTTCAAAATATGTTACGATACGAACAGTGTTCACACAATGTGATGTTCAAAATATGCTAAAGTTTTCATAACAAGATTGGAGGTCTTTAATCGATAAAATTACACACCAAAAATGTAGGCTTCTTAAAATGCACATGTATAATTTCAATATCGGCTATTTTGTCATTGGCATAATGAATCGTCTACGCAAAATTTCGTTTGAGCAAGTTAAGGATTATCTATTTGCTTCCACATCGGAGATATTGGGCATATTTCAATTAGCAAAAGTGGTGATTTGAAAATTATTGTGGATTGAACTGTTGTTCAAAATAAAATACGCCAACTGAAAGTGATTATTTCAATATAATAAATACATGAATCTTTTTTAATAGGCAGTGGCACGAGAAAAGATCACGAAGCAAAATCTTAAGTAGATCAACAAAAGTAGGAAATTAACATATCAGTTGTTGCTAACATATCATCAACAAATGCTCATGGTTTACAACAGAAGAACATTGTGGCATTTTGACAATTGTAAAGATGATATGAAGATATCCACTGTTAAGATTACAGACTCCACTCACAGGAAATATCCCAAATTACTTTAAAATCAAATCAAATTGTATTTGTCACATGCGCGAATACAACCTTACAGTGAAATGTTTACTTTACAAGCCCTTAAACAACAATGCAGTTTTAAGAAAAATACACAAAAAAAGAAGTAAAAGTAACAAATAATTAAAGAGCAGCAGTAAAATAACAATAGGGGCTATATACGGGGGTATGACGGTTAGTCGAGGTAGTTAAGGTAATATATACATGTGGGTAGAGTTATCAAAGTGACTTATGCATAGATATATAATAAGAGAGAGTAGCAGCAGCATAAATGAGAGGGGGGCAATGCAAATAATCTGGGTACCCATTTGATTAGATGTTCAGTTGTCTTATGGCTTGGGGGTAGAAATTGTTTAGAAGTCTCTTGGACCTAGACTTGGTGCTCCGGTACCGCTTGCTGTGCAGTATTAGAGAGAATAGTCTACGACTTGGGTGTCTGGAGTCTTTGAGAATTCTTAGGGCCTTCCTGTGATACCGCCTGGTATAGAGGTCCTGGATGGCAGGAAGCTTGGCCCCAGTGATGTACTGGGCCGTATGCACTACCCTCTGTAGTGCCTTGCGGTCGGAGTCCGAACAGTTGCCATACAAGGCAGTGATGCAACCAGTCAGGTTGTTCTCGATGGATCAGCTGTAGAACCTTTTGAGGATCTGAGGACCAATGCCAAATCTTTTCTGTCTCCTGAGGGGGAATAGGTTTTGTCGTGCCCTCTTCATGACTGTCTTGGTGTGCTTGGACCATGTCCATTTGGTGGTGATGTGGATACCAAGGAACTTGGAGTTCTCAACCTTTTCCACTACAGCCCCGTCGATGAGAATGGGGGTGTGCTCGGTCCTCCTTTTCCTGTAGTCCACAATGAAGATGTGAAGATGCTTCACAAGCATCTTCCGAAGATGTTATGTTATAACAGGCTTCAAAGTATCTCACAGTATTTAATAAGGAGTTATTGATGTACACTACCATTCAAACGTTTGGAAACACCTACTCATTCAAGGGTTTTTCTTTATTTTTACTGTTTTCTACCTTGTAGAATAATGGTGAAGACATCAAAACTATGAAATAACATATGAAATCATGTAGTAACCAAAACAGTGTTAAACAAAAATTGTTAAACAAAAAGTGTTAAACAAATCAAAATATATTTTATATTTGAGATTCTTCAAGTTGCACCCCTTTGCCTTCATGACAACTTTGCACACTCTTAGCATTTTCTCAACCAGCTTCATGAGGTAGTCACCCGGAATGCATTTCAATTAACAGGTGTGCCTTGTTCATTTGTTTAATTCCTTCTTAATGCGTTTTTGCCAATCAGTTTTGTTGTGACAAGGTAGGTTTGGTATTCAGAAGATAGCCCTATTTGGTAAAATACCAAGTCCATATTATGTCAGGAACAGCTCAAATAAGACACGAGAAATGACAGTCCATCATTACCTTAGGACATGAAGGTCAGTCAATACGGAACATTTCAAGAACTTTGAAAGTTTCTTCAAGTGCAGTCGCAAAAACCAAGTGCTACAGTATGCTGTTTATTATCTATCATAGTCATTTTGCAAATCACCTTAAATAACTTATACCCCTGCACACTGACTTGGTACCGGTACCCCCTGTATGCAGCCTCGTTATTGTTATGTACATTTATTGTGTTACTTTTTGATTGATTCGATTTTTTTACTTTTAATTTATTTAGTAAATATTTGATTAACTATTTATTGAACTGCATTGTTGGCTAAGGGCTTGTAAGTAAGCATTTCACAGTTAGGTCTACACTTGTTGTATTCGGCGCATATGACAAATACAATTGGATTTGATTTGATTTGAAACTGGCTCTCATGAGGACCGCCACAGGAAAGGAAGACCCAGAGTTACCTCTACTGCAGAGGATAAGTTCATTAGAGTTACCAGCCTCAGATTGCAGCCCAAATAAATGCTTCACAGAGTTCAACAGACTCATCTCAACATCAACTGTTCAGAGGAGACTGAGTGAATCAGGCCTTCATGGTCAAAATGCTGCAAAGAAACCACTACTATAAAGGACACCAATAATAAGAAGAGACTTGCTTGGGCCAAGAAACACGAGCAATGTACATTAGACCAGTGGAAATCTGTCTTTTGGTCTGATGAGTCCAAATTTGAGATTTTTGGTTCCAACCACCATGTCTTTGTGAGATGCAGAGTAGGTGAACAGATGATCTCCACATGTGTGGTTCCCACCGTGAAGCATGGAGGAGGAGGTGTGATGTGTGGGGGTGCTTTGCTGGTGACACTGTCAGTGATTTATTTAGAATTCAATGCACACTTAACCAGCATGGCTACCACAGAATTCTGCAGAGATAAGCCATCCCATCTGGTTTCCTCTTAGTGAGACTATCATTTGTTTTTCAACAGGGCAATGACCCAAAACACACATCCAGGCTGTTTAAGGGCTATTTGATCAAGGGGAGTGATGGAGTGCTGCATCAGATGACATGGCCTCCACAATCACCCAACCTCAATCGAATTGAGATGGTTTGGGATGAGTTGGACGGCAGAGTGAAGGAAAATCAGCCAACAAGTGCTCAGCATATGTGGGAACTCCTTCGAGATGTTTGGAAAAGCACTCCTCATAAAGCTGGTTGAGAGAATTCCAAGAGTGTGTGAAGCTGTCATCAAGCAAAGGGTGGCTACTTTGAAGAATATCATTTGTTTAACACTTTTTTGGTTACTACATGATTCCAATTGTGTTATTTCATAGTTTTGATGCCTTCACCATTATTCTACAATATAGAAAATAGTTTAAAAAAATAAACCCTTGAATGACTAGGTGTGTCCAAACTTTTGACTGGTACTTTATATCAAATAATATAATGTGAACATACCAAACAATTTGCTGAAGTATTTCATTTCTTTCAGTGCCTAAATAGTTTTTTGGAACCATTGTGTAATAGGTCAAATTGAGGCAAACAATTGTATAGTCTCACCTGGAATTTATTTAGTTGTCAATAGTTGTTTTTGTAATATTTCACATTCACATTTCAGTCATTTAGTAGACGCTCCCATGCAGAGCGAATTATAGGCGCAATTATGGTTAAGTGTTTTGCTCAAGGGCACATCGACAGCTTTATCGCCTAGTCGGCTCGGGGATTCAAACCAGCGACTTTTCAGTTACTGGCCCCAATGCACTTAACCGCTAGGCTACCTGCTGCCGAATTTAAGGCACTGGTAAAAAGATGTGTTATTCATTTATAATAACAAAGTGTTAAGGAATGGCCCATCTATTTGACAGTTGTCTTATCTAGAATCTTAAGAGTCTGAGGACTTTCTAGAATTTTCTGGAGGCAGGTACTGACTGCCATCATCCAGACTGAAGAACATTCACAGGCAGCAAAACAGACAGTCACAGACATTTTGTCAGAGGTGCATCAGTCTCTGCATACTTTATTACAATGTCCTCAAACTTCTAACATAGCATCAATGCTACAGTACTTAGATTGCCACTTTAAGCATAAATTATCTTTTAGTAATGTGAAGGACTCACATTAGTTTGAAGATATGGTAATTTCTCCTGTAATCTGGGTCATCCTTAAATATTATATTGATGGCGGTCATCAGGTAAACCTCCGCAAAAGTGCACCAACAAGTAACATACTGTACCTAATTGCTAAAAAGATAGCTAATACATTCACTTAAATTGTAAGATATCCCTGTAGCTGCATCCTTGTCTTTGAACAGCAACCCTGTCTTTGTGTCTCCCTCTCCAGTACTCCATAGACAGCATCCCAGTTGTCCAAACCCTGCAAACCAACACCGTTTTCTGCTTTTATTGCTTCAGCTAGTTGTAGATAATGAAGTATTTAATTATTTTTAAAAACTAGAGATGACTTAGCTTCAACAGCATCAACAATTGTTTCAGGTCAGAGTGTTTCAGTCCTCTACAATGATTAAAACAGGCTGAGGGTCTTACTTTGTTTTCGCCTTGTTTTTTACTTTCCCTCTCTGAGTGCTAGCCATGTCTTGGGTGATAGTTGGTCTCTCTGTGGGAGGCAACGCTTCTTCCTTAGCTGATAATTCATTGGAATCGTAGCGGCATGGCTACAGGTTTCTGTAGTGGGAGAGGATGGACAGGATAGAGGAGGGTTGACTTGAGTGGTGAAGTGTGGAGATCTAGAGGGGGGTAGCAGGGCCACAGAAGCTGTGCTCTGGGTGGTCAGGGTCTTACAGATGGAGGAAGAGGAGGGAGAGGGACATATAATTAGGAATTAGAATACAAGAATGGACATGAACCATCTTATGATGGGATAAAGATCAGCCATTTAGGTCAAGGAGTTGGTCAACCAGGTTGTCAGTCCTGTGATAAGATATTGTGTAAAATAATTAATTTAAAATATTGATCTGCACTGTATGTTTGTTAACTAGCTAGCCAGATAGTTTTAGAGGAACACTGGCTGAAATCAGTTGATGATAGACAAGTTGTAAATAAAACAAGTACTGATATTTTCAGTGCTTGACTTGAGCAGGAGCTCACCGGAGCTGAGTATCGGCACCTCAAATTCTCTACTGCTTGAGCTCCTGTTCCTCTTCTAGAATATTAGCTCAAAAGTATTGTGGAGCTCCTGCACCTAAACATAAACAGTAGTGGCACCAAAAATCCATGTCAAGCACTGGATATCGTATCATATTATAGCACTCAAAGCTTTCCAATATATATTTTTGGGACATTTATGATCTGTTCACATATATTTTAGAGGCTATTTACAGTGCATTGCAAAAGTATTCATTCCCCTTGGCGTTTAACTATTTTGTTGCATTACAACATGTAATTGAAGTAGATATTTATATGGATTTCATGAAATGAACATACACAAAAAAGTCCAAATTGGTGAAGTGAAATGAAAATATAACTTGTTTCAAAAAATGCAAAAAATTAATTAATGGAAAAGTGGTGCAAGCATATGTATTCACCCCTTTTGCTATGAAGCCCCTAAATAAGATCTGGTGCAACCAAATACCTTCAGAAGTCACATAATTAGTTAAATAATGTCCAGCTGTGTGCAATCTAAGTGTCACATGATCTCAGTATATATATACCTGTTCTGAAAGGCCCCAGAGTCTGCAACACCACTAATCAAGGGGCACCACCAAGCAAGAAGCACCATGAAGACCAAGAATCTCTCCAAACAGGTCAGGGACAAAGTTGTCAGGGTTGGGTTATTAAAACATATCCGAAACTTTGAACATCCCACGGAGCACCATTAAATCCATTATAAAAAAAGATAGAATATAGCACTACAACAAACCTGCCAAGAGAGGGCCGCCCACCAAAACTCACGGACCAGGCAAGGAGGGGATTAATCAGAGAGGCAACAAAGAGACCAAAGATAACCCTGAAGGAGCTGCAAAGCTCCACAGCGGAGATTGGAGTATCTGTCCATAGGACCACATTAAGCCGTACACTCCACAGAACTGGGCTTTAGGGAAGAGTGGTCATCACCCTCTCATCACCCCGCGAACACCATCCCCACAGTGAAGCATGGTGATGGCAGCATCATGCTGTGGGGATGTTTTTCATCGGCAGGGACTGCAAAACTGGTCAGAATTGAATGAATGATGGATGGCGGTTTTGCCTTGAAGAATGGGCAAAAATCCCAGTGGCTAGGTGTGTCAAGCTTATAGAGACATACCCCAAGAGACTTGCAGCTGTAATTGCTGCAAAATGTGACTCTACAAAGTATTGATGCATGCATGCATGCTTAAGCTTTCAGTTTTTTTGTCTTATTTCTTGTTTGTTTAACAATAAAAAATATTTTGCTTCTTCAAAGTGTTGTGTAAATGAAATGATACAATGCAGTTATATATACTAGCGTTTAAGAGCAGTTGGAGGCCACGGAAGGAGTGTTGTATGGCATTGAATCTTGTTTGGAGGTTTGTTAACAAAGTGTCCAAAGAAGGGCCAGATGTACACAGAATGGTGTTGTCTGCGTAGAGGTGGATCAGGGAATTACCCGCAGCAAGAGCAACATCGTTGATATACAGTATATAGAGAAAAGAGTTGGCCTGAGAATTGAACCCTGTGGTACCCCCATAGAGACTGCCAGAGGTCTGGACAACAGGCCCTCTGATTTGACACACTGAACTCTATCTGAGAAATAGTTGGTGAACCAGGCAAAGCAGTCATTTGAGAAACCAAGGCTGGTGAGTCTGCAGATAAGAATACGGTGATTGACAGAGTCGAAAGCCTTGCCCAGATCGATGAAGATGGCAGCACAGTACTGTCTTTTATCGATGGCGGTTATGATATCGTTTAATACCTTGAGCGTGGCTGAGGTGCACCCATGACCAGCTCAGAAACCGAATTGCACAGCGGAGAAGGTACGGTGGGATTCGAAATGGTCAGTGATCTGTTTATTAACTTGACTTTCGAAGACTTTAGAAAGGCAGGGCAGGATGGATATGTCTAACAGTTTGGGTCTAGAGTGTCACCCCCTTTGAAGAGAGGGATGACTGCGCAGCTTTCCAATCTTTATGGATCTCGGACGATATGAGAGGTTGTCGCTCAGACTGATAATAGGGGTTGCAAAAATGGTGGTGGATAATTTTAGAAAGAGAGGGCCCAGATTGTCTAGCCCAGCTGATTTGTACGGGTCCAGGTTTTAGCAGCTCTTTCAGAACATCTGCTATCTGGATTTGGGTGAATGAGAAGCTGGGGAGGCTTGGTAAAGTAGCTGCGGGGGGTGCGGTGCTGTTGGCCAGGATTGGGGTAGACAGGAGGAAAGCATGGCCAGCCATAGAGAATTGCTTATTGAAATTCTTGATTATTGTGGATTTTTCGGTGGTGACAGTGTTTCCTAGCCTCAGTGCAGTGGGCAGCTAGGAGGAGGTGCTCTTATTCTCCATGGACTTTAGTGTCCCAAAACATTTTGGAGTTGGAGCTACAGGATGCAAATTTCTGTTTGAAAAAGCTAGCCTTTGCTTTCCTGACTGACTGCGTGTATTGGTTCCTGACTTCCTTGAAAAGTTGCATATCGCAGGGACTATTCGATGCTGTCGCAGTCCGACACAGGATGTTTTTGTGCTGGTCGAGGGCAGTCTGGTCTGGAGTGAACCAAGGGCTATATCTGTTCTTAGTTCTACATGTTTTTTTTTGAAAAGGGCATGCTTATTTAAGATGGTGAGGAAAGCACTTTTAAAGAACGACAAGGCATCCTCTACCAACGGGATGAGGTCAATATCCTTCCGGGACACCCGGGCCAGGTCGATTAGAAAGGCCTGCTCGCAGAAGTGTTTTAGGGAGCTTGACAGTGATGAGGGGTGGCCATTTGACCGCGGATCCATAGCAGATGCAGGCAATGAGGCAGTGATCGCTGAGATCCTGATTGAAAACTGCAGAGGTGTATTTGGAGGGCAAGTTGGACAGGATAATATCTATGAAGGTGCCCATGTTTACGGATTTAGGGTTGTACCTGGAGGGTTCCTTGATAATCTGTGTGAGATTGAGGGCATCTATCTTAGATTGTAGGACTGCCAGGGTGTTAAGCATATCCCAGTTTAGGTCACCTAAACAGAACAGAACGAACTCTGAAGATAGATGGGGGGCAATGAATTCACATATGGTGTCCAGGGCACAGCTAGGAGCTGAGGGGGGTCTATAACAGACGACAACAGTGAGAGACTTATTTCTGGAGAGATTAATTTTTAACATTAGAAGCTCAAACTCTTTGGGCAAAGACCTGGAAAGTATGACAGAACTTTGCAGGCTATCTCTGCAGTAGATTGCAACTCCTCCCCCATTGGCAGTTCTATCTTGACAGAAAATGTTGTAGCTGGGGATGGAAATCTCAGAATTTTTGGTGGCCTTCCTAACCCAGGATTCAGATATGGCAAGGACATCAGGGTTGGCGGAGTGTGCTAAAGCAGTGAGTAAAACAAACTTAGGGAGGAGGCTTCTGATGTTAACATGCATGAAACCAAGGCTTTTACGTTTACAGAAGTCAATAAATGAGAGCGCCTGGGGACATGCAGGGCCTGGGTTAACCTCCACATCACCCGAGGAACAGAGGAGGAGTAGGATGAGGGTACGGCTAAAGGCTATCAAAACTGGTCGTCTAGTGCATTGGGGACAGAGAATAAAAGGAGCAGATTTCTAGGCGAGGTAGGATAGATTCAGGGCATAATGTACAGACAGGGTCGGTTGCATATCGCAGGGTATGGTAGGGAGCAGGTACAGTGGAGATAAACCTAGGCATTGAGTGATGATAAGAGAGGTTGCATCTCTGGACGCACTAGTTATGCTGGGTGAGGTAACCGCATGTGTGGGAGGTGGGACAAAAGAGGTATCTGAGGCATGTTTAGTGGGACTAGGGGCTTCGCAGTAAACTAAAACAATGATAACTATCCTAAACAGTATACAAGGCATATTGACATTAGTGAGCGATATAAAGCAAGGCATAAAGCAATCACATGTGTTTATTGGGAGAGCTAGCTAAGACAACAATGTGTAAGACAACAGCTAATCAGCTATGACAACAATAACAGGTAAAAGGGCGATGAATGGCAGAGAGGATCAGTTCGCACACACAGGGCCTGAGTTCGAGGCTGGGGCCGACAGATAAACAAAAATAAACTAAATGGAGTACCGTGATTAATGAACAGTCCAGCAGGCATCAGCTATGTAGCCAAGTGATCATAGAGTCCAATGAACAGCAATAGATGAAACAGGGAAGCCGCTGAGAAGTCGTTACTACGCTAGCAAGCGGGAGACACAGCGTAAAAAATAAAAGAGTTAGCAGGCCGGGGATAGTAGAAACGTCTGCTCCGACGTCCGGCAAAGGCCGGATGAGTGCACAACGGATGGAATTACGTCAGCAGACCAGTCATGATGGAACGGCGGGGCTCCGTGTCGACAAAGGGTCCAGGCCAGTTGGCAAAAGTATTGTAGCTGGAGTAATTTAGTTTGCTGGCTAGGAGATGCGCCTGGCTCTCGGCTAACTGGTGCTAGTTTCGGGACAAGGGCATTAGCCACTATAGCCACTCGGTAGCAGCTAGCTAGCAGCAATGATCCGATGCAAAGGTCCAGAGCTTACGGCAAGAATCCGGTGGAGCAGTGGATTCTAGTCGTGTTAGTGAAGAGTCCGGGAGGCATCAGCTGTGTAGCCGAGTGATCACTGAGCAGGCCGGGAGGTGGGCCTGGCTCAAAGCTAGCTTTGGGGCTGGGCCACTCGGTGGCTAGCTGTGATGATCAGGGGAAATGGTCCAGGGCTTACGGCAGGAATCCGGTGTTGTAGTGGAGAAAACAGTCCGATACTGGCAGGCTGGCAAGTATTATCGAGGCTAAAAGCGACTGGTGACTGTGCAAAAGGTAAAGGCCGCTAGCAGTGGCAAACAATGACAACATAGCTAGTCGCTAATTAGCTGGTTAGCTTTTGATGGAGGTTCTGGCTATAAGGTCTAAAAATAGCAGATCCGTATCACATTGGGTGAGGCGGGTTGCCAGAAGGTATATTTAATTTAAAAATGGAAAAAGAGAGAAAATAAATTGAAATATATACAAAAAATATGCAAAATACAAAATATACACGGGAGAACGATAAACAACGTCTGCTGTTACGATCGTTATAAGGAGTGGACCAAGATGCAGCGTGGTATGTTTCCATCCTCTTTATTAGGAAAAGTAACTAAAAGAAAAAACAAATAACGTGTTAAACGAACCGTGAAGCTCAATGAAGTGCTCGCAGGCACCTATACCTAGACAAGATCCCACAAAGCACAATGGGGAAATGGCTGCCTAAATATGATCCCCAATCAGAGACGACGATAAACAGCTGCCTCTGATTGGGAACCATACCAGGCCAACATAGATCATAAATCACCTAGATAACCCACCCTAGTCACTGTCACGCCCCAACCAACATATAGAATAAACAGCTCTCTATGGTCAGGGCGTGACAGTCTGCACTGCTACGTGATCTTGGATCTAGACGTGTGAGTTATCTACTGTATTCATGCAAAAGTCATCTTTTCGTTTGTCATTGTCAAAAAATGACAGACAACCGTAGAGAGCCGTAACATCAGTTGTCACTCTCCTGTGTTTTCTTCTTCTGTGAGGTGCTGAACCTGTCACTTTGGGCTTGAATCATAGCCCCCAAGTCCTCCTGTTTCTTCATCCACTCCAGAATGTCTGACACAGAGTCCTGGGAAGGAAAACAGGCATCACTGAGCAATTTAACCAGGATTAACCAACTTTCACTTAGTGTGTCAAAAACGAAAATACATAAGACTAAAGTCAATCAGCAGTATCATCAAAAATCGTTAATTCAAGAAAATGTTAACTATTTCATACTATTATCAGAAAGCATGATGACTTATGTAAGTGACTAAGTTCAAACCCAGGTCTTCTGTGCACCACAAGAGTGTGTTAGCCCGCTGAGCTAAAGGCTTTTGTTTAACTGGGCTGTCTTCACCCCGTACTCCTCTGCCCTCAGAGTGGCTTCGTAGGTACTGAGCCAGTGCTCTGCCTGCTCCAGTTCCCTCTGTAGCCGTAGGATCTCTACTTCCTCCTGGTACAACAGCCTCCACTCCTCCTAGACCTCCTGCACCCGCGTCTCCAACTCCTGCAGCTCCAGAAGACGCTCCTCCAACTGCAATGGGTAGCAATAGATAGTCATTCATGAAAACCAGCTTCTAAATATTCCTTTAACAACATTTAAAAGGTAGTACAGTGAAAAACACACATTCCCTATATATATTTCCACACTTTGAGGTCGGAATAATACTGTGAAATTTTTTACATTTGAATAATGCCCTTTTAGTGTATGAGCTATTTGAAAAGTATTTGGTTGAATGGAGTTTGGGCTGCCTGGTGGTAAATTAGTTAATAGACCAATAAAGAGTTCCAAACCTCTCTGACAACAGTCCCCCCCCCCCCCCCCCACTCAGATCCCTCCCAGACAGTCCTAGCAAAATTCTTACTTGAGAAATTGCTTTTCGCTAAGAAGCCATTTTTGTTTCTTGTTTACCCTTTTAACTGAAAACTGTAGTAGGATGTCCCTTGACTGTTTTCACAGCTCTCTCTGCCTCACCATTTCTCTGTGTATGGTAGGGGCTACTGGTCACATGTATGAAGTCATATTCTGCGGCAAAGGCAGAAAAGGAGCTCGCAGAGAACTGGGAGCTTATCTGTAACCAGGACCTCAGCTACCCCTTGCCTGGAAAAAATTGACTTTAATCCATTGGTAACACCTGCTGATGTGGTTATGGGTGTCTTTGCTATTTCAATGTATCTTGAGTAGTAATCTACCACTAGCAGATCAGTGTCATTTTTCCAATAGAACATATCCGCCCCTACCTTTTGCCATGGCCGTTTTGGCAGCTCCGTTGCCATTATTGTCTCCGGATGACAAGGTTGACATTTTGTACAGACCTCACACTGGGCCACTAGCTTGGCAATCTGAGTACTCAGACCAAGCCACCACACTGACTGTTTAGCCCTCAGTCTGCATTTGGTTATTCCCATGTGTTCATCATGTACTCTGTCTAGCATTTCTGGTTGTAGAGTCTCTGGGATAACTATCCGTTGTCCTTTCATGAGAAGATCTCCATTACAGTGGAAGTCACTTTGGTGCACCCAATAGGGCTTCAGAAGTTGAGGCAGTTCCTCCTGCCTGGGCCATCCCTTTTTGCATTGCTGCACTATCTGTTGGCATATGTGGTCTTTTTGTTGCTCCTCTGCAATCTGCTGCAGTTTGGTCTGAGATGCAGGTAGACTGTCCCTTATTGCATTAATGGACACCTGTACCTCACCCTCTAGACCTTGCTCCTCCTCTGATAATGGACGTTTAATTGGGGCCCTGGAGAGTGCATCTGCTGTGATCAGTGCCTTCCCTGGCACATACACCATCTTGTAGGTGAACCTCAGTAATCTGAGGCGGAAGCGCAGAACTCTGGGAGGCAAGTCGTCCAGTGCTTTTGTCCCTGACAGAGCCAACAGTGGTTTGTGGTCAGTCTCTGCTGTAAACTGCAGGCCAATAAGGTATTGGCTGAGCCTTTCACATGCCCATGTGATAGCCAATGCCTCCTTTTTCACTTGAGCATATCTTTGCTCTGTGTCGGATAAGCGTCGGGAGATGTATGCTATTGGACGCCACTCCATGTTGTCCTGCATCTGTGTGGGGACCGCCCCTAGCCCAAAGGATGATGCATCTGCTGATACTTTTTTCTTAGCGTGAGGACGGTACTGGTCCAGCACTCTCTGTGAGGCCAGATCTCCTTTGATTTTGTCAAACGCTACCTGTTGCATGTGACCCCATGACCAGTCATTCTCTTTGGCTAGTAAGTCTCTCAGAGGTTTGGTTGAATCTGAGAACTGTGGGAGGAACTTACCCACATATGTGGCCATGCCTAAGAAGGTCCTGACTTCAGCCACATTCTGGGGTCTGGGCATATCTGTGATTGCGCTGATCTTCTCTGGGCCCGGCTCTATTCCAGCTACACTGATTTTGTTTCCCAAGAACAAGACCTCTGATTGTGCAAAAGTGCATTTTTCATTGAGTGTCAGGCCAGTCTCCTGGAGTCGGGTCAGAACTACTGTGAGCCTTACATCATGTTCTGCTCTGTCCCTTCCGTACACGAGCACATCGTCTGCGTGGACTATGACGCCACTCAGCCCATCCAACAGCTGGGACATGCGTCTTTGGAAATGCTCAGGACCGGAAGCGATTCCAAATGGCAAAACATTAAAACAGTAATGTCCAAACGGTGTTATAAACGTTGTGAGTGCCCTACTCTCTGATGACAGCGGTATCTGCCAGAAACCTGAGTGGGAATCCAGCTTTGTGAAGACTTGTGAGCCATCCAACTGAGCCAGTGACTGCTCCACTGATGTTAAGATGTGTCTCTCTCTGCAGAGTGCCTCATTCAATTTAGTCATGTCCACACAGATCCTTATTTCCCCATTGGCTTTTGGGAGCACCACCATCCCTGCACACCAGTCTGTGAGACTCTCTATTTTAGACACAGCCCCAATTTCTTCCATCCTCCCCAACTCTTCCTTTACTCTGGCCAATAAAGGGATAGGCACCCGGCGGGGGGTGGTAAGGGCATAGGGGACAGCATCCTCTTTCAGGCAGATTTTGTAGTCACCTTCTATCCTTCCTAGACCAGAAAACACTTTTGGGAATTTCTTTTTGAAAACCTCACCTGGGTCCTCCAGTTCGCTCACTCTCTCAATGAGTTGCAATACTTCAATTGCTGGCAGCCCCAGCAACGGTCTGGCTAGAGAGTCAAGGACGAAGACAGGCTGGATGGCACTTTTGTCTTTACTCTCCAGTTTAAACACCAAGTGCCCTACCACTGGTAAAATCTTATTACTGGGCCCATACAGTTGTTTGTTTGTAGAGAGCAAAGGGCCATATCTGCTATAGCTATACAGCCTAGTTGGGATAGCTGTCACTGCTGCCCCAGTGTCTAGTTTAAATGACACAACCTCCCCATAGAGTTTAATGTCTGAATGCCAGCCAGCATTGTTTTCCTTTACTTATCCCATAAAGATGCTGTCCTGCTGTACCTCCTCTGAGACCTCATGCATTTGCTTTAATCGACAGACAGCTGAAAAGTGTCCTCTCCATACAGGTTAGCTTAGTGTTACACCACTGCATCATGGGCCGTCGCCTGCCGAGCTCCTGATGGGCAGGAGGATGCGTTCCCCATTGCCTATCTCGCCGGCTCAGCTTAAACCCCGATGGCCTAACAGGAAGGCCTTCGCTGAGAGGGACAAATGGCTGAAACAAACGCAAACTGGAGACTTTAATCGGAGACACCGTGCTAAGGAGAGGCCAGAGCTTACCGAAGGTCAACGTGTGTAGATTACAAACTCAAAGACACCAGCAATAGTGCTGAGGAAAGTGGATGCCCCACGCTCCTATGAGGTGGACACAGGCTCAGAAGAGGTACGAAGGAACAAAACACACCTCAGTGCTCTTCCAGATCTACCAGCCACACAGACTGAGGCCACAGAAAATGCACAAAAAGAGGGTGAAGGAGAGAGAATGCTCACAGTCACAAGCTCGCCCAAAAAGGGATGTGAAGCCACCAGAGTGGCTGAAAGACTATGTTACGTGAAGAGAAAACATACTGTTGGGGACCATACCCAGCAAAAAGAGACTGTACCTAAGTTAATGTTCATACTGTGTGATTTAATGCTTTCATACTGTTTCAGGATGGGAAGTAGCATGTTAGAGAATAATACTGGATTCCAAATTGCATTTCAGTTATGCTTCAGTGGTTATGCATGTTGAGTTCTTGTTCATGGGAGAGGGGAAGATGTAGTAGGATGTCCCTTGGGGGTATCCGTACCTATGTAGGACATGCGAGGGTTAGGTTAATAAACAGGCTGGAGCTAGAACCTCGTTGTCGCTCGTCCTTATTTTAGATCATACTACAAAAACAATCACAGTAAGGTACTTAATTGCCCCAAAATTATTAGATATTAAGATACAAATGGCTGCATTGGACATTTAACATTGTGACACAAGACATAATAATAGAAACATGAGTACAATAATGCTTAACATATATTGATGTTTAGGTTGCTTTGACATTATGTCTGAATGTAAAGTACTCTGCTGCTATCTCTTGGCCTGTGTAGTTGCCTTCATCCACAAGATATTTTCCCTCATCTTTCACTGGCTGTGATTTGTTGAGCTGCATGTCAATCTGAACGTGGTACTCTTCGTGTCTTTTTATTAGCTGCTCCAGGTCAGCGCCCTCCCCTCCTCACCTCTCCCCAGGGACAGTGTCTCTTTTAGCCATGTCCTTGGCAACAAAGGCTAAATTAAAATAACCTAATGATTCAAAACCATAACAGCCCTCAAATGTATATTACAATTATATGTTCAATTACAAATTAGGTCCAGGTCAGGTCACACCTCAATAATTATACGTTCCTAAAGCGCATATTACACATCTATAAGAACATCATTAATGTGACATTAGAGCATCGGTTGACATTATGGCGTCACCTTAACAAGCCCAACTACATTAAGTCAAAATAAGTAGACCTACATGAGTTCTGTCCATTCTGTGAGATATCTCTGCACAGCCTCAGCCTGCCCCAGTTTCTTCCTGCGTTGGATGGCCTTGGCCTGCAGACTTGCCCAGCACACCTCCATTTCCTGTGGTCTCTCACTCAGACTGGCCCGCACCTGGGGGTACTTCCTGGTCAGCCCCTGCCCCTCTTTAGTCCAGGACACCTCCGCCTCAATGACCACCAAGTCTCTCTGGAAAAACATACAGTTATTTAATGGGTGAGTCAGTTGTAACTAACCGGTACAACAAGACAGTGTTAGCCGACTGAGCTAAAGCCTATAGGCATTAACCAGAGTAATACATAGAAATAAGTCTCAGAAGTAGAGTGTTTAACACACAGCAGGCCTGGTACAGGAGCTATACAAAAAATAGGACCAGTTTTGAAAAAAGTCTGTCAATTGTGAGCAGACATGACCTTTCTTGCCTACCGTTTAATGTACCATTTTATGTATCATTTAAGAAACAAGATTATAAAATAACTGGATTTAGACTATTACCTCAACTCTAATCTTCACATTCTGGTTGAAGTTGTCCCATAGTTTATGCAGTGTCGCCTCTCGTCTCTGCTCTTCAGCAGACTTCACCTCCTGTCTTAGTTATTGAACAGTACTCAGTTTACTCTGGCCCTGCATGTTCATCTCAGCCACAAAGTCTCCAAACTTCTTCTGCAATACCTTAAAGAGTGACTCGATGAATAAAAGTGTATTTGATGTGGATCATTACTTGTCTGATTACAGTATTTCACAACTGTAATCTCAAAAAGACAGTTTTCAGCTACAGCAATATATAAATGATACACCCAACTTCTGATACAGACTGTCCAGTACTTGGCTTGTCCACTTCAGCCCTAAATACTTGAGCTGCACTTAACTTTCCCTGTATAATGGAAACAAGGGAATAGTCCACTCTGCGTCATCCACCCTGCATCATACATACCCTCCACGTCCTCCAGGTCCTGTCCAAAGTCTTTTGACTCAGCCAGGGTCTTGAGGGAGAAAAGCCAGTTCTGCAGCTCCCTGTTTTCTCTCTCAAACACACAGAGGTTTAGCTGATCCTCCAGAGCTCCCTGTCGTGAGGCAGAGCGGCGCAGGAGAAACTCATAGTCATCCAGCAAGTCTGGAAGACTCTTACTCACTAAATGGCTAACGCAGTGTGAGAGATGGGTTTCAATGGGTTTAGAAAATGTAAATGAGTGACATATTTGAATGAGAGACATAAACATCAAGTAATACATTTAATGGATTTATAATCATTCATTGTTGGTGTGTGTGCTCTGTTGCATGGTAATACATGTGTTTTGTTACCACATCTAGTACTCAGGCTATTATTTCAATCAAAACAAAACATTTTGTTAGTATTTTTTTTAAATAAAAAGTGCATTCGGAAAGTATTCAGACCCCTTGACTTTTTCCACATTTTGTTATGTTACAGCCTTATTAAAAATGTATAGTTAAAATAATAATAATACTCATCAATCTACACCCAATACCTCATAATGACAAAAAACGGAAATATCTTATTTGCGTAATTTTTCAGACCCTTTGCTATGAGACTGGAAATTACGCTCAGGTGCATTCTGTTTCCATTGATCATCCTTGAGATGTTTCTACAACTTGATTGGAGTCCACCTGTGGTAAATTCAATTGATTGGGAATGATTTGGAAAGGTACAACCTGTCTATATAAGGTCCCACAATTGACAGTGCATATCAGAGCAAAAACCAAGACGAAGACAAAAACCATGAGAAAAAAAACAAGAACCAAGACAAAAACCATGAGGTCGAAGGAATTGTCTGTAGAGCTCCAAGACAGGATTGTGTCGAGACAAAGATCTGGGGAAGGGTACAAAAAAATGTCTGCAGCATTGAAGGTCCCCAAGAACACAGTGGCTTGGTAGAATGGTAGAATGGCCAGACGGAATGGTAGAATGGCCAGACGGAAGCAAGATTCTCTGGTCTGATGAAACCACGATTGAACTCTCGCCTGAATGCCAAGTGTCACATCCGGAGGAAACCTGGTACCATCCTTATGGTGGAGCATGGTGGTGGCAGCATCATACTGTGGGGGTGTTTTTCAGCAGCAGGGGCTGAGAGACTAGTCAGGACATTTGCAAAGAGGTATTTAAAAAACGTGTGCAGATTGATGAAAAAAAAATATATATACAGTATATTAGAATAAGGCTGTAACATAACAAAATGTGGAAAAAGTAATGGGGTCTGAATACTTTCCAAAGCCACTGTAAGCGCTCACTCAGTACGCACAAAATTATGACCTCAGAATCGTTCTCCAAGGATGGTGTTTTTGACGGTGACTACCTAGTGCTTCAGAAGACAGGAAATGACTGTAAAGAGATAAGAAACTATTGTTAAGCATGGAAAAATGATTGAAGCTGTTTTTAGATTGACATTGCTTGCTACTGTACTTACACTGACCAAAAATATAAACGCAACATGTCAAGTTTTGGTCCCATGTTAATTAAGCTGAAATAAAAGATACCAGACATGTTCCAAATGCACAAAAAGCTTATTTCTACCAAATTTTGTGCACAAATTTGTTTACATCCCAGTTAGTGAGCATTTCTCCTTCGCCAAAATAATCCATCCACTTGACAGGTGTGGCATATAAATAAGCTGTTTAAAGAGCATGATCATTATACAGGTGCACCTTGTGCTGGGGACAATAAAAGACAATAAAAGGCTACTCTAAAATGTGCAGTTTAATCACACAACACAATGCCAAAGATGTTTCATGTTTTGAGGGAGCGTGCAATTGGCATGCTGACAGCAGGAATGTTCACCAGAGCTGTTGCCAGAGAATTAAATGTTAATTTCTCTATTGTAAGCCTCCTCCAACACTCTTTTAGAGAATTTAGCAGTATGTACAATCAGCCTCACATCCGCAGACGACGTGTATGGTGCCATGTGGGCAAGCGGTTTGCTGATGTCAACATTGTGAACAGAGTGCCCCAAGGTGGTGGTGGATTTATGGTATGGGCAGGCATAATCTACGGACAAAGAACACAATTGCATTTTATCAATGGCAATTTTAAATCACAGAGATACTGTGACGAGGTCCTGAGGCCCATTGTCTTGCCATTTATCCGCCGCCATCACCTCATGTTTCAGCATGATAATGCACGGCCCCATGTCGCAAGGATCTGTACACAATTCCTGGAAACTGAAAATGTCTCGGTTCTTCCATGGCCTGCATACTCACCAGACATGTCACCCATTGATCATGTTTGGGATGCTCTGGACCGACGTGTACGACAGAGTGTTCCAGTTCCCGCCAATATCCAGCAACTTTGCACAGCCATTGAAGAGGAGTGGGACAACATTCCACAGGCCTCAATCAACAGCCTGATTAACTCTAAGCAAAGGAGGTGTGTTGCGCTGCATGAGGCAAATGGTGGTCACACCAGATACTGACTGGTTTTCTGATCCACGCTCATGGATTTTTGTTGTTGTCATGGTATCTGTGACCAACAAATGCATATCTGTATTTCCAGTTATCTGAAATCCTTAGATTTTAGGGCGTAATTTATTTATTTCAATTGACTGATTTCCTTATATGAGATTTGAAATTGTTGCATGTTGCTTTTATAATTTTGTTCAGTATATTTAGCTCAGCCTCCCTAGTCAGCTAGCTAGCCAGACAGTATTATTTAGCTAACGCTATCTAGCCAGCCGACGCTTGGCATTGCGCATGGCGAGCTTAGGCTTGTGTGCGGCTGCTTGGTCATGGGATTTTTACACGCTACACGCTTCAACAATCGGCAGTCCCGTTCTGTGAGCTTGTGTAGCCTACCACTTCGCAGCTGAGCCGTTGTTGCTCCTAGAGGTTTCCACTTCACAATAACAGCACTTACAGTTGACTGGAACAGCTCTAGCAGGGCATAAACGTGATGAACTGACTTGTTGGAAAGGTGGCATCCTATGACAGTGCCACGTTGAAAGTCAGTGAGCTACTGCCAATTTTTATCTATGGAGATTTCATGGCTTTGTGCTTGATTTTATACACTAATTTGAAGGGGTGTCCACATACTTTTGTATATACAGTGTAAGTTAGCTTGCACTTCAATGGCATCCCTCGAAGAGATAGAAGAAAATCAATCTTTCCAACAAGATGAAATACTATGAAGGTACTATGAAGGCACCACTGACAAGAGGCGCAACATTAGTAGGGGGCAGAGAAATTCACGACTCAAGGTAACGTTAAGTAGTTAACTTCTATTAGAAAACTGGAAGGATTTAGCTATGTACAACCATTTTTCAACAACCATTGCTAGCTATACGCAAGTTTGCGGACGATACTACAGTGGTAGGCTTGATTACCAACAACGACGAGACGGCCTACAGGGAGGAGGTGAGGGCCCTCGGAGTGTGGTGTCAGGAAAACAACCTCTCACTCAATGTCAACAAAACAAAGGAGATGATTGTGGACTTCAGGAAACAGCAGAGGGAGCACCCCCCTATCCACATCGACGGGACAGTAGTGGAGAGGGTAGTAAGTTTTAAGTTCCTCGGCATACACATCACGGACAAACTGAATTGGTCCACCCACACAGACAGCGTTGTGAAGAAGGCGCAGCAGCGCCTCTTCAACCTCAGGAGGCTGAAGAAAGTTGGCTTGTCACCAAAATCACTCACAAACTTCTACAGATGCACAATCGAGAGCATCCTGTCGGGCTGTATCACCGCCTGGTACGGCAACTGCTCCGCCCACAACCGTAAGGCTCTCCAGAGGGTAGTGAAGTCTGCACAACGCATCACAGTGGGAAAACTACCTGCCCTCCAGGACACCTACACCACCCGATGTCACAGGATGGCCATGAAGATCATCAAGGACAACAACCACCCGAGTCAATGCCTGTTCACCCCGCTATCATTAGGAAGGCGAGGTCAGTACAGGTGCATCAAAGCAGGGAACGAGAGACTGAAAAACAGCTTCTATCTCAAGGCCATCAGACTGTTAAACAGCCACCACTAACATTGAGTGGCTGCTGCCAACATACTGACTCAACTCCAGCCACTTTAATAATGGAAATTGATGTAAAAAGGTATCACTAGCCACTTTAAACAATGCCACTTAATATAATGTTTACCCTACATTACTCATCTCATATGTATATGTATATACTGTATGCCATATCATCTACTGCATCTTGCCATCTTTATGTAATACATGTATCACTAGCCATTTTAAACTATGCCACTTTATGTTTATATACCCTACATTATGGCTAGACTGTAAACTCTCCTTCCAGACTCATATCAAACATCTCCAATCAAAAATCAAATCAAGAGTCGGCTTTCTATTCCGCAACAAAGCCTCCTTCACTCACGCCGCCAAACTTACCCTAGTAAAACTGACTATCCTACCGATCCTCGACTTCGGCGATGTCATCTACAAAATTGCTTCCAACACTCTACTCAGCAAACTGGATGCAGTTTATCACAGTGCCATCCGTTTTGTCACTAAAGCACCTTATACCACCCACCACTGCGACTTGTATGCTCTAGTCGGCTGGCCCTCGCTACATATTCGTCGCCAGACCCACTGGCTCCAGGTCATCTACAAGTCCATGCTAGGTAAAGCTCCGCCTTATCTCAGTTCACTGGTCACGATGGCAACACCCATCCGTAGCACTCGCTCCAGCAGGTGTATCTCACTGATCATCCCCAAAGCCAACACCTCATTTGGCCGCCTTTCGTTCCAGTTCTCTGCTGCCTGTGACTGGAACGAATTGCAAAAATCGCTGAAGTTGGAGACTTTTATCTCCCTCACCAACTTCAAACATCTGCTATCTGAGCAGCTAACCGATCGCTGCAGCTGTACATAGTCTATCGGTAAATAGCCCACCCATTTTTACCTACCCATCCCCATACATGACCATCTGATCATTTATCACTCCAGTGTTAATCTGCAAAATTGTAATTATTCGCCTACCTCCTCATGCCTTTTGCACACAATGTATATAGACTCCCCTTTTTTCCTACTGTGTTATTGACTTGTTAATTGTTTACTCCATGTGTTGTCTGTTCACACTGCTATGCTTTATCTTGTCCAGGTCGCAGTTGCAAATGAGAACTTGTTCTCAACTAGCCTACCTGGTTAAATAAAGGTGTTCTCAACTAGCCTACCTGGTTAAATAAAGGTGTTCTCAACTAGCCTACCTGGTTAAATAAAGGTGTTCTCAACTAGCCTACCTGGTTAAATAAAGGTGTTCTCAACTAGCCTACCTGGTTAAATAAAGGTGTTCTCAACTAGCCTACCTGGTTAAATAAAGGTGTTCTCAACTAGCCTACCTGGTTAAATAAAGGTGAAATAAAACAAATAAAATAAAATTACTCATCTCATATGTATATACTGTACTCTATACCATCTACTGCATCTTGCCTATGCCGTTCTGTACCATCACTCATTCATATATCTTTATGTACATATTATTTATCCCTTTACACTTGTGTGTGTGTATAAGGTAGTAGTTGTGGAATTGTTAGGTTAGATTCTTCGTTGGTTATTACTGCATTGTCGGTACTAGAAGCACAAGCATTTCTCTACACTCGCATTAACATCTGCTAACCATGTGTATGTGACAAATAAAATTTGATTTGATTTATACATTTACATGTTGGCCATATTGAGGTACTGATATATAGCTATGAGTTAGCCCTGATCCTAATCCTAACTAGTTGTATTCGTGTGTGTGTGTGAGTGAGTGAGTGATATAGAGAGTGATATAGAGAGTGATATAGAGAGTGATATAGAGAGTGATATAGAGAGAGATATAGAGAGAGATACAGTGCCTTGCGAAAGTATTCGGCCCCCTTGAACTTTGCGACCTTTTGCCACATTTCAGGCTTCAAACATAAAGATATAAAACTGTATTTTTTTGTGAAGAATCAACAACAAGTGGGACACAATCATGAAGTGGAACGACATTTATTGGATATTTCAAACTTATTTAACAAATCAAAAACTGAAAAATTGGGCGTGCAAAATTATTCAGCCCCTTTACTTTCAGTGCAGCAAACTCTCTCCAGAAGTTCAGTGAGGATCTCTGAATGATCCAATGTTGACCTAAATGACTAATGATGATAAATACAATCCACCTGTGTGTAATCAAGTCTCCGTATAAATGCACCTGCACTGTGATAGTCTCAGAGGTCCGTTAAAAGCACAGAGAGCATCATGAAGAACAAGGAACACACCAGGCAGGTCCGAGATACTGTTGTGAAGAAGTTTAAAGCCGGATTTGGATACAAAAAGATTTCCCAAGCTTTAAACATCCCAAGGAGCACTGTGCAAGCGGTAATATTGAAATGGAAGGAGTATCAGACCACTGCAAATCTACCAAGACCTGGCCATCCCTCTAAACTTTCAGCTCATACAAGGAAAAGACTGATCAGAGATGCAGCCAAGAGGCCCATGATCACTCTGGATGAACTGCAGAGATCTACAGCTGAGGTGGGAGACTCTGTCCATAGGACAACAATCTGTCGTATATTGCACAAATCTGGCCTTTATGGAAGAGTGGCAAGAAGAAAGCCATTTCTTAAAGATATCCATAAAAAGTGTTGTTTAAAGTTTGCCACAAGCCACCTGGGAGACACACCAAACATGTGGAAGAAGGTGCTCTGGTCAGATGAAACCAAAATTGAACTTTTTGGCAACAATGCAAAATGTTATGTTTGGCGTAAAAGCAACACAGCTCATCACCCTGAACACACCATCCCCACTGTCAAACATGGTGGTGGCAGCATCATGGTTTGGGCCTGCTTTTCTTCAGCAGGGACAGGGAAGATGGTTAAAATTGATGGGAAGATGGATGGAGCCAAATACAGGACCATTCTGGAAGAAAACCTGATGGAGTCTGCAAAAGACCTGAGACTGGGACGGAGATTTGTCTTCCAACACGACAATGATCCAAAACATAAAGCAAAATCTACAATGGAATGGTTCAAAAATGAACATATCCAGGTGTTAGAATGGCCAAGTCAAAGTCCAGACCTGAATCCAATCGAGAATCTGTGGAAAGAACTGAAAACTGCTGTTCACAAATGCTCTCCATCCAACCTCACTGAGCTCGAGCTGTTTTGCAAGGAGGAATGGGAAAACATTTCAGTCTCTCGATGTGCAAAACTGATAGACATACCCCAAGCGACTTACAGCTGTAATCGCAGCAAAAGGTGGCGCTACAAAGTATTAACTTAAGGGGGCTGAATAATTTTGCACGCCCAATTTTTCAGTTTTTGATTTGTTAAAAAAGTTTGAAATATCCAATAAATGTCGTTCCACTTCATGATTGTGTCCCACTTGTTGTTGATTCTTCACAACAAAAATACAGTTTTATATCTTTATGTTTGAAGCCTGAAATGTGGCAAAAGGTCGCAAAGTTCAAGGGGGCCGAATACTTTCGCAAGGCACTGTATAGAGAGAGATATAGAGAGAGATATAGAGAGAGATATAGAGAGAGATATAGAGAGAGAGATATAGAGAGAGATATAGAGAGAGATATAGAGAGAGATATATAGAGAGAGATATGCGCAATTTACTTAGACTTGTTAGGCAATCACATGTACCTATGGGGGAAGGATGGCCAGCCACACAGGAGGGTGATTTTCACTGAGGAGGAGGCCGTGCTGACCGAGATGCATGCTGGCCATTTCGGTGTGAAGCACATGATTGCCAAAATCAACCTACGCTTCTTCTGTTGTGGGATTGTCAAGGATGTGGACAGCTGGGAAAGTGAAATAAACTTTTGTTTATAAATCACATTCTATTATATCTGAAATTATTATAATTTCAATTAATGTTACATCAGAGAGCACACAATGTTTCAATTTGTCACTGTGCTTAAAGGTCAGTACCTGTCTAGTCTGCCAGAAGTTTGAGAGGGTGAAGATTGTGGCGCTCGAGTTGTTTCACCATGGACCCTGATTAGTAAGAGTCACATTTCAAGATTTTCCCTGATAAGTTGTTTTGTAATGGTTGCTTCATTTGACCACAGCAGAGGTTAATATTATAGAATGTGTGTGTGTGTGTGTGTCAGTATCCTTACAAATATGCAAATCTAATCTGCATACTGTAAGGCAGATACGGCTAAGAAGGAAGTAATCTTCTCTCTAACACTTTAAATGTTAGGGGTGGACCTCATCAGACCCTTCACGAAATCCAGGAATGGCAACAGCTGGTGTCTAAAACAGCAACTGATTACTTTACCAAGTGGGTGGAGGCAATACCCATTAAGGTCAGTAAAGGAAGAGAATGTGCTCAACTCAAAAATTCCCTTCTGTAAACCCATTAAAAAGGGTGCTTGGAACCAAACCTTTATTTTCATTTTGTATGATACCCATCAAGGACCACACTGACGAGGCCACCTCCAGGGCATTGATGGACATCCTCAACACCCACAGTTCTCCTGAGGTCATCTTAGGGTAGCCTAGTGGTTAAGAGCGTTGGACTAGTAACTGGAAGGTTGCAAGTTCAAACCCCCGAGCTGACAAGGTACAAATCTGTTGATCTGCCCCTGAAAAGGCAGTTCACCCCACTGTTCCTAAGCCATCATTGAAAATAAGAATTTGTTCTTAACTGACTTGCCTAGTTAAATAAAGGTTAAAAAAAGTGACCAAGGTTGTGAACTCTGGAACAAGGTACGGATGTTGAAGGTTATATTCTGTCACCAAAATTATTATTATTATTTTTACAATTTGTTTGAGTTTTTCCATGGTACATAATCAGAAATAGTTCAATATCTTACATTATCAATAGATGAACGGACAAACCAGACCCTCAAAACTCCCATGGGCAAGTCCCTTGACGGGTACCAGGAATGGTGGGAGGACAACCTGAAGGTAATTCTCTTTGCACACAACAGCAGCGTCCAGTCCTCCAACGACCCTATCGCCTGCTGTACAGACAGGAGCTGCAGCTGTTGACTCAGGTAATATACCGGTCTTTCAAATTTGTGATTGACTTAGTGTTGTTGTTTGCCAAATTATTTTGTGGGGGGTTGTCTGTTTGCATGTTATTTTGACATCAATACGTGTCACTTATCAGTTTGCAAACAATGTAAAAAATTGAATTAAAAAATAATAGCCTTAGTAAAGCTGCATACAAACATGGACTCCTTTTTGCTTTCTTGAGTAAGGCAACTCCAAAATGCAGGTGTTTCAGTCTAGCTCAGTGCTTTCTGTATTGGTGGGGCAGCCAGCAGAAAATATGGAGTGTAGGGGTTGGTAATGTTCTCTAGTTGCGCCGTGATTGGCTCAGTTTTCTGTCTCTCATGGTGACACTACGTCACCGCCAGATCTAAGGGTAGAGCTAAACATTTCAAGCCCCTTGGGGGCTACAATAGAGTTACATTAGAAATGCCATCCAAGAAGGCTCAAGGTCATTGGCCACAGATAAATTACTTCAAATCATGTTATATAGTAGCTTTGATTTGGACTGATCATGTAAAAATCCTACTTTCAAAATCTTACCTAGCTCTCATCATCATGAATCAAGTCGACAATCTACTTGCAAATCCTTTTAAAGCCTTGTCATATGAAGAGAAATAATGAAGAGGAATTATAGACAAAACGTTTCGGTTATAATCGGACATAAACTTTACACAACAAGTTGGAAATTGCAAATTCAACAACAAATCTGTATTTAAGGGTCTCTTTTCCAAGCTTAAAAAATTATAAACATTCAACATTGTCCATGCTGTCAATCCAGCATGATTTCTGCCACGTTCAAAACAACTGTTATCTCGGAACTGGGAAATCTGATTTCAGTGAGTTCAAGACAACTGGGAACTCGGGGAAAAAACAAGCTCCGACTAAGAAAATAAGTTTTGCGAATGGTCATCCAACTCGGAATTGTAGGTCGGGAACTCTGGCCTCTTTCCAGAGGTACGGCCGGAAGATCACTGACGTCATCATGATTCAACCTTGTTTTTTTCCCAAGTTCCTAGTTGTCTTGAAAGCACCATAAATCCAGAGAATGCCGGACTTTGATGACAAAGTTTGATGACAAACTTTGCTCACGAAGGACTGCCTCGCCACCTTCCTGTTCAAGTGAGCACAGCACAACAATTTGAATCCAAATATGTATTGTATGCTCCTGCATAAATTATGTAATATGCCAGGGAGATACAGTGCCTTGCGAAAGTATTCGGCCCCCTTGAACTTTGCGACCTTTTGCCACATTTCAGGCTTCAAACATAAAGATATAAAACTGTATTTTTTTGTGAAGAATCAACAACAAGTGGGACACAATCATGAAGTGGAACGACATTTATTGGATATTTCAAACTTTTTTAACAAATCAAAAACTGAAAAATTGGGCGTGCAAAATTATTCAGCCCCTTTACTTTCAGTGCAGCAAACTCTCTCCAGAAGTTCAGCGAGGATCTCTGAATGATCCAATGTTGACCTAAATGACTAATGATGATAAATACAATCCACCTGTGTGTAATCAAGTCTCCGTATAAATGCACCTGCACTGTGATAGTCTCAGAGGTCTGTTAAAAGCGCAGAGAGCATCATGAAGAACAAGGAACACACCAGGCAGGTCCGAGATACTGTTGTGAAGACGTTTAAAGACGGATTTGGATACAAAAAGATTTCCCAAGCTTTAAACATCCCAAGGAGCACTGTGCAAGTGATATTATTGAAATGGAAGGAGTATCAGACCACTGCAAATCTACCAAGACCTGGCCGTCCCTCTAAACTTTCAGCTCATACAAGGAAAAGACTGATCAGAGATGCAGCCAAGAGGCCCATGATCACTCTGGATGAACTGCAGAGATCTACAGCTGAGGTGGGAGACTCTGTCCATAGGACAACAATCAGTCGTATATTGCACAAATCTGGCCTTTATGGAAGAGTGGCAAGAAGAAAGCCATTTCTTAAAGATATCCATAAAAAGTGTTGTTTAAAGTTTGCCACAAGCCACCTGGGAGACACACCAAACATGTGGAAGAAGGTGCTCTGGTCAGATGAAACCAAAATTGAACTTTTTGGCAACAATGCAAAACGTTATGTTTGGCGTAAAAGCAACACAGCTCATCACCCTGAACACACCATCCCCACTGTCAAACATGGTGGTGGCAGCATCATGGTTTGGGCCTGCTTTTCTTCAGCAGGGACAGGGAAGATGATTAAAATTGATGGGAAGATGGATGGAGCCAAATACAGGACCATTCTGGAAGAAAACCTGATGGAGTCTGCAAAAGACCTGAGACTGGGATGGAGATTTGTCTTCCAACAAGACAATGATCCAAAACATAAAGCAAAATCTACAATGGAATGTTTCAAAAATAAACATATCCAGGTGTTAGAATGGCCAAGTCAAAGTCCAGACCTGAATCCAATCGAGAATCTGTGGAAAGAACTGAAAACTGCTGTTCACAAATGCTCTCCATCCAACCTCACTGAGCTCGAGCTGTTTTGCAAGGAGGAATGGGAAAACATTTCAGTCTCTCGATGTGCAAAACTGATAGAGACATACCCCAAGCGACTTACAGCTGTAATCGCAGCAAAAGGTGGCGCTACAAAGTATTAACTTAAGGGGGCTGAATCATTTTGCACGCCCAATTTTTCAGTTTTTGATTTGTTAAAAAAGTTTGAAATATCCAATAAATGTTGTTCCACTTCATGATTGTGTCCCACTTGTTGTTGATTCTTCACAAAAAAATACAGTTTTATATCTTTATGTTTGATGCCTGAAATGTGGCAAAAGGTCGCAAAGTTCAAGGGGGCCGAATACTTTCGCAAGGCACTGTATGTATACTGTAGCTGAGAAAGTAATACTAAGTGTATGTTAGTAACCCATGTGTCTCACTCTAATACTTTGGTCTATTTTCCCCTCTTAATTTTGCCAACTCTTCTGACTTGGTTGTGCACATTGAGCCTATAACCTATTTTAGAGAAATGTAATTATTGAATATTGTAAGAGCTTTTGTTGTCTGCTTTTATGCCCCTTTTATTTATCATACGGTTCTGACTTGGTGTACAGGGAGAACACTGACGGAAAGGCCAATGTTCTGAATTCTGTCGCTGTACATTTCAAACGTGCTGAACAAATAGTACTGTTGACTACGTCCGTCCTAGCACACTCATTAATGTCTTAATCAAAATGACGGATTGCCTCTTATCTGCTTGACGTCCCCTTATGCCATAACTTGTACATCTCAATTGTCAGTATAAACCACATTCTTTTAAGCATTCAGCCATATCAGCTATGATTTTTAAAAAGGTAGTAAATGAGGCTGAATGAACTGTTTCGCTGCCAGACAAGGCTCCGCTTATAGCCAGGTGTAGAAGTGGTAAGGTGTTGGGACAGCTTTATGTAGGCACTAACAGTTTGTGGGCACCGTATCAAATCAAAAAATATATATCACATGCGCTGAATACAACAGGTGTACCTTACAGTGAAATGCTTACTTACAAGCCCAAAACAACAATAAAGTTTAATGAAAAATAGGTTAAAAAATAAAAAATAAAAGTAACAAATAATTAAAGAGCATCAGTAAAATAACAATAGCGAGGCTATATACAGGGGTACTGGTAAATAGTTAATGTTCGAGGGCACCAGTTAGTCGAGGTAATTGAGGTAATATGTACATGTAGGTAGAGTTAAAGTGACTACGCATCGATTATAAACAAAGTAGCAGCAGCGTAAAAGATGGGTGAGTGGGCAATGTAAATAGTCTGGTTCGCCATTTGATTAGCTGATCAGGAGTATGGCTTTGGGGTAGAAGCTGTTAAGAAGCCTTTTGAACCTAGACTTGGTGCGCCTGTACTGCTTGCCGTGCGGTAGCTGGAGTCTTTGAGAATTTTTAGGTCCTTCCTCTGACACTGCCTGGTATAGAGGTCCTGGATGGCAGGAAGCTTGGCCCCAGTAATGTACTGGGCCATACGCACTACCCTCTGTAGTGCCTTACAGTCAGAGGCCGAGCAGTTGCCATACCAGGGGGTGATGGAACCAGTCAGGATGCTCTCGATTGTGCAGCTGTATAACTTTTTGAGGATCTGAGGACCATGCCAAATATTTTCAGTCTCCTGAGGGGGAATAGGCTTTGTCGTGCCCTATTCATGACTGTCTTGGTGTGTTTGGACCATGATAGTTTGTTGGTGATGTGGACACCAAGGAACTTGAAGATCTCAACCTGCTCCACTACAGCCCTGTCGATGAGAATGGGGGCGTGCCCGGTCCTCCTTTTTCTGTAGTCCACAATCATCTCCTTTGTCTTGATCACGTTGAGGGAGAGGTTGTTATCCTGGCACTACACTGCTCGGTCTCTGACCTCCTCCCTATAGGCTGTCTCATCGTTGTTAGTGATCAGGCCTACCACTGTTGTGTTGTCGGCATACTTAATGATGGTGTTGGAGTCATGCTTGGCCATGCAGTCATGAGTGAACAGGTAGTACAGGAGGGGACTGAGCATGCACCCCTGAGGGGACCCTGTGTTGAGGATCAGCTTGGCGGATGTGTTGTTACCTACCCTTACCACCTGGTGGTGGCCCGTCATGAAGTCCAGGATACAGTTGCAGAGGAAGGTGTTTAGTCCCAGGGTCCTTAGGTCAGTGATGAGCTTTGAGGGCACTATGGTGTTGAACGCTGAGCTGTAGTCAATGAATAGCATTCACACGTAGGTGTTCCTTTTGTCCAGGTGGGAAAGGGCAGTGTGGAGTGAAATAGAGATGGCATCATCTGTGGATCTGTTGGTGCGGTATGTAAATTGGTGTGGGTCTAGGGTTTCTGGGATAATGGTGTTGATGTGAGCCATGACCAACCTTTCAAAGTATTTCATGGCTACAAACGTGAGTGCTAGGGATCAGTAGTCATTTAGGCAGGTTACCTTGGTGTTCTTGGGCACAGGGACTATGGTGGTCTGCTTGAAACATGTTGGTATTATAGACTCAGTCAGGGACAGGTTGAAAATGTCAGTGAAGACACTTGCCAGTTGGTCAGCGCATGCTCGGAGTACACGTCCTAGTAATCCGTCTGGTCCAGTGGCCTTGTTAATGTTTCTCATGGTCTGAGAGTCTTTAAGTGCCTTTTGGCAAACTCCAAAAAACAAGCAGGCTGTCATGTGTCTTTTACTGAGTAGTGGCTTCTGTTTTGCCAATCTACCATAAAGGCCTGATTGGTGGAGTGCTGCAGAGATGGTTGTCCTTCTGGAACGGTCTCCCATCTCTACAGAGGAACTCTAGAGCACTGTCAGAGTGACCATTGGGTTCTTGGTCACCTCCCTGACCAAAGCCCTTCTCCCCAGATTGCTCAGTTTGGCTGGGCGGCCAGCTCTAGGAAGAGTCTTGATGGTTCCAAACTTCTTCCAGTTCACATTGATGGAGGCCACTGTCTTCTTGAGGACCTTCAATACTTCAGAAAGGTTTTGGTACCCTTCCCAAGATCTGTGCCACGACACAATCCTGTCTCGGAGCTCTACGGACAATTCCTTTGAACTCATGGCTTGGTGTTTTCTCTGACATGCACTGTCAACTGTGGGAACTTATATAGACAGGTGTCTGCCTTTCCAAATCATGTCCAATCAATTGAATCTACCGCAAGTGGACTCCAATCAAGTTGTGGAAACACCTCAAGGATGATCAATTGAAACAAGATGCACCTAAGCTCAATTTTGAGTCGCCAATTTTTGGGTCTGAATAGTTATGTAAATGTGAAATTTCATTTTTTCATTTTAAATACATTTGCAAATATTTCTAAAAACCTGTTTTTGCTTTGCCATTAGAAGGTATTTTGTACAGATTGCTGAAGATTTTTTATTTATTAAATCAAACAAAATGTAGAAAAACTCAAACGGTCTGCATACTTTCTGAAGGTCCAGTAATTCTGTGGATAAAATAATGGCACTGTACTAGCTAGGTTAGACATATTCCATACATTGTCCCTACATATAATCCTTCTGTCAAACTTTCTATTTCTGTGACTTTTATTTGTGCATGTTTTTAATGGTTGTAACTTGTTTTATGACAATGGTTGCATGCAGTCTGTTTTTGCAATTGGCCACTTCGTCCTTCAGGTGTTCCCACTGCTTTTTGAGGGTCAGGACTGACTTCCGACTTCTGGATGTCCTTCTAACTGGGGTGTTTCCCTCGGCACATCTCCAGACCTCTACTGATGACCCCCGAGCACAGAGACTGATGGTACAGCACCTCGGTAGGTCTACAAACACATAGAAATGTGTGAGTTGAGTGTTTGTTTCACATTATGATATAACTTTTTTTGTAGATGCCAGTGTATTTCGACAGGCCTATGCCTATTTATTTGTTATGCCCATGGATTTCTGTTTTTTATTGATTGCTAACAATCAATGTTTGTGTGACTGAAGAAGGTCTGACCCAAATAGCATCCTATTCCCAAGATAGTGCACTATTTATATCCAGGGCCCTGGTCAAATGTTGAACACTATAGGGAATAGTGTGCCATTTGTGACGTAGACAATGTCTTACCTGTTTCTGAAAATCCAGCTGGATCTGGCTGAAGTCTCTGCCCAGCCTGGCAGACTACAGAGGAAGCCACTTCTCATAAATCCACACCTCCTCACAGTCGTCAAAAAACTCAAACAGCTTCAACTGGCCCTCTAGCATTTTCCTCCTGTGGATTCATTAAGGCAATAACCAGCAATAGACCCACTTCAATCAACAGTTACCGTTCCTGTGGTTACACATTTTACACAGACCTACAGGTACTAATAGGCCTCTATTGTCATTAAATATAAACTAAGAACCAATTCAATTAATTGCAGATAAAGAGTGTTTATGCTCTATCTGAAGTGTAAACCATTCTGAAACGAACACACCCGGCAAAATGTTTCTCTCACAAATGTCATCATTACTGAGGCAAAACCACACCTTTAGTTAAAGTAGTCTTATGAATGAACATGTGGTTCTCCGTTATCTGCAATTGATTGTATTTGGGCCTAAGCGGTTGTGTGCATGCTCACCTGTTCTTACTAAGTGCCACCAAAGAGCTGTACTGAGCACTGAGTGATTTGACTGGATCTGCCTGTACTCATTTTGGGTACGGGCACCATTTATATTTAGGTGCAGGAACTCTTCAATTATTTTGAGCTAATATTCCAAAGGAGGTGCAGGAACTCAAGCAGAAGAAAATGTGAGTTTCCAGTACACAGTTCTGAGCTCCTGGTGAGCTCCTGCCCAAGTCAAGTAGGTTACTGTGCTTAAGTAAAAATACATACACACTAGGTCTACATACACACTAGGCCTACATATATCCTAGGCCTACATACACACTAGGCCTACATACACACTAGGCCTACATATATCCTAGGCCTACATACACACTAGGCCTACATACACACTAGGCCTACATACACACTAGGCCTACATACACACTAGGCCTACTTATACACTAGGCCTACATATACACTAGGCCTATATACACACTAGGCCTACATATACACTAGGCCTACATATACACTAGGCCTAAATACACTAGGCCTACATATACACTAGGCCTAAATGCACTAGGCCTACATATACACTAGGCCTACATATACACTAGGCCTATATACACACTAGGCCTACATATACACTAGGCCTACATATACACTAGGCCTAAATACACTAGGCCTACATATACACTAGGCCTAAATGCACTAGGCCTACATATACACTAGGCCAGTACACACCTTGCTCTGCTTGGTCATTTTGGGGTCTAATAGTCAAATCAAATTGCATTGGTCACATACACATATTTAGCCAATGTTATTGCGGGTTTAGCGAAATGCTAGTGGACTCTCTCCTGTGTTGCCACCTAAACTATTGGTAACTCAGACTGCCACCGAAGGACATGTTATGCCTGTCAGCTCCACTGCTCTTTGTAAATGATAATTTCACCTCTGCTTTATTCCACACGCAACCTTCCACTCATGATGATTTACTGTACTGTAATACACCTGCATGATCATACCTTAGCACTGCAGAAACATGCTGCTGGGTTTGTTTCCATGTGTCAGCATGTTGGGGATGATGATGAAATGTCTCCCAGCTTGGCTCAGTCTCAGTCCCTTCAAAACAAACAGCACTCAGTGCTCCTAGCTTCCGGCTACAGTGTGTCTGTGTCTGTTTCTCCACACAACAGACAGTGATTGCTCTGCATTACAGGATCTGTGTTTGTACTGATCTGATTAGTTTAGCACTAGCACCACCCGTCCTCCCATTACTCCACAGTAAAATCCCTGGCCTAATCCAGAGGACAGTCAGAGAAGACATGGCCGTTATTTAACAACTACGGTACATTCAAGATTAGGAGAAGTGCAGTTCAGACCAACGGCCTGCAGAGGGAGCATGAATCCCAGGTTGATGCCCTTGTGTGTGAGAATGTATATTTGTGTGTGCGTGCGTGCGTGTGTGTGTGTCGCCTATCATATACAGGCAAAGTGTATTTTCTCAACAGAAGGATCTGTTACAGGCATCACAACTGAGCCACCAGGCCAGATGGGCCCATCCCTGACTAGATCTGATGTTGATATGACACAAGGATATGCTTTCCTCAACATCATACCGTAGATAACCATAGATAAAGATGGACTATGCATGAATCCACTACAAATATGGTGTCATTTCTAGAGCAAGTTCAATAGGCCCATACCGCCCTACCAAGCGAAAGAGCAGTAACTTCACATTTAGTCCAAAAGGAGTTACTGACATTTTTTATACATTAAATACATGCTTTATCATGTGGGCAAAATCCTTCCTCCATTGTGTTGTGCTGTAACTGAAACTGTATGGAACTGAAAGCCATATACAAATAAATCTATAAACACAAGTTAGTGTTGACATTTTTTGTCATGGAAACATATTCCAGTGGGTGTACCAAGTAAGAAGGCAGTAACTGCCATCTAGGGTCAAAGGTCATGTCAGAGGTAAAGGTCAATATCAGGGGCGTAGGCACGGGTTGGCCTGGGTGGGGGGCCACTGGGGAGCCAGGCCCACCCAATCAGATTGAGTAAAAAATATACTTGTCAGTATTCCAAACGGGACATTATTTGCCTTTTTACTTAAGCACAGTAGCCTACTTGACTTGGGCAGGAGCTCACCAGAACTGAGTACCGGCAATTCAAATTTTCTTCTGCTTGAGTTCCTGCACCTTCTTTAGAATATTAGCTCAAAATAATTGAAGAGTTCCTGCACCTAAATATAAAAAATGAGTACGGGCACCATATTTCAGTCCAAGTCAAGCACTGGCCTAAACATGCATACAACATCAGATGGAATTCATAGGAAGCAGTAGGGAGGGAGTGGGAAAACTAAAGAGATAGAGACTATGTCGTGTCTTTGGCATCATTCAAATGAAGACTGTTATTTTATCAAATCAATTCTCTGTAATTAGTATTACGTGATTATTCTAATCATGTAAATGTAATTAAATAGGAAGTCGGGGCAACCAAGGAAAATTTTCAGAATACAAAGTTATAACTTTCCTAATACACCATTTCAGATATTTTCATATCTGATCAATTCATTAATTAATTGTTCTTTACCTCACGTTAGTCTTATTATAAACTTAGTAAATGGTTGGTTATCAGCACCATGAATCATCCGTACATCAATTGTCTCAATCATTTATTTATTATCTAACTAAATAATCACAGAAATGCACACACAAACAAACAAAGCAGATATGGTTACAAGGAAATGATAGGGGATGTGCCTTAGTGGTCTAAACCGGCATGGTGGCTTGGTAGACAAAGGGACTGAGAAGGGCGCGAAATACAAAAGACACTACGAGGTTGATAATTATAACAATTGAAATGCTAATCCTTCGCACATGAACGCTCACTCATTCGGGAATAACTGCAATCAATATATATATTTATGCTCAGTGTGTCGTGATATCTGTTGGAATCGTCCTTCTTTCTGTTGGAATCGTCCTGTCTTTCGGGGTTAGAATGGGTATTTCAGAGTCCCATTCAGAAATATTCTTATAGAATAGATGTTTCGGCGGTTGTCGGCCGAAGCATTCAATGG